>NC_139844.1:7293508-7416503 GCF_963691815.1 Echiichthys vipera | reverse complement strand
AAGTTTGATAAGTTTGAATTATAGTCTATATATATATATATATATATAGTCTAATATGTGGAATACACACGCAATAAAAACGTGGAATATTCACAAATGAGTGTGCATTACTTTTCATTGTCATATGGACGAAAAACGCATGCAAACAGCCTGACAAAGCGGACACAAACAGAAACTACAGCTGCGTTTCTATTTAACTGTCAAGTGAATTTTAAGCGTAAGTGAATGTCATCCTTGCACCACACTCTTTATATTCTTCTATCTTTATCAGTACAGTATATTAGAGTACTGTATGAGTCAAGGCTGACTGAAGTGTGCACTGCAGCGTAAAATATGAATACAATTCTGCAGTGTGGGCTCAGTTGAACCATCATGTTCTGAAGGAGGCGGCAGTCTGGGACCACTGACTTTATAAAGCCCGCCCTGCTCTCAGCTTCTGTTTCGCTCCTATGTTCTGCTTTGGTTTGACATTTTTTCCTTTTGGAAATAATGTTGATTTCATTGCACTTTAACTTGACTCTTCTCCCCTCATTGTCACACACTTTGAGCTACAAAAAGTTACAAGAATTCAGAGATGCACAAAAAAAACAACTTTTCAATCATTATTTTTGAACAGAAAAATTGTAACTGACATATTTCTGACTCTCATTGCTGCCAGAATCATATTCTGGAGGCCAAGTTTCAATTTAACTGAACTCCGGCTTCTGTCTGCTGTGGAAATGATGGCCTTGATCTGAGAAGTGCTCAAGTGGTACTTTTGTTTGCGAATGGCAACTTTATCTCTACGGCACCTTTCAGAAGGGCAATTCATTGCTTCACACAAGAAATAAAAGCTATTAAGATGAGATATAAAAGCCAAACAATACAAAAATACACAAGAATTTCAGAGTGAAATAAAATAGAAACTGGAAGAAAAAGACAAATTCAACAGGAGAATAAAAAAATATTGAACCCAATTAAAGATTTGACAGACACATGACCTGATATATCATTAGACTTACCATAAATTCTCAAATAGTGACAAAGAGACCCAGTCAATGCAAACTCAACATGTCATCCATGTTACCTTTAGTCTTGATAAATTCATCGTCATGTCTACGCATTTTCAGCTTTTCACGTCAACACGTTTTAGATCAGTTAGTGCTACTGCATCATGATGAAAGCACCCAGTTTAAAAGCCATTTCTCCAAAATGTTGTGCGGGAAATACGGACATGAAAACATGAAACAACATGAAAATTGTTCCCTCAAATGTCACTTATGCACATGGGATGCACAGTGCAAGTTATCGGGGTTCACGTGTTTCATTTTTGTCACACACAAAAATAATAAAGTGAGGCAACTGTGGGATTAGTGAGGGCATGTGCGGCTATTTATTTATTTGTTGGTTGATCGCTTCATTCATTGGTTAAATATTAATCTGAAATCGAGATCAATCCACATTTTTTTTCTGCAGCCGTGTGCAAGCTTTCATCAGTCTTACCGCGCATTCACACCAAAGGCAGTGGAGGCTATGAAGGGGTCAAGCTGACGTTCAAAATCACTGTAAATGACGCGATGCCACTTTGGGCGAGGCGTCCAGCGCGTCCAGCACCTCATCGCTTGTTTCACTTAAAGTTGAAACTTTTGAATTTTTCAAGTGACATCTGTGAAGCTGTGCCACGACAGCCAATCAGCGTTGAGATGCCAATGCTCACTGAAGCCACCATTGTTGCAGTCCTTAGGGGGAAACCAGACTGTTCCTTGCGACAGGGACTCTTCCCATGCTGCTGCAGGGGTTTGGTGTTATTTTGAGCAGTATTAATGGTTAAAAAAGACATTTTAATGCCTTCACCATGTTGCCCTGAGCTATCAATGTTTGGCACATTCGGCTGTTAGGGACTCTACTGGATGATTTTACGCCGATATTTCACTTTACTGTGGAATAAATGTGTTTTTTGCTGACGGTAGTTTATTATTTATGGATGTTTGTGTAGTCTGTCATTACATTGATGATTCTGTACACACGTGTCTCACATGTCTGTCTGTGCAGGGAGAGGGACCCCTCCCCTGAGCTGTTGTGACCTCTAGAATAATCGCAGCCTCATGAAACCCCAAACTAGAGACCTGGAGCATTTAGAGGACGAATGGTTTGGGATATTATATATGCTCGCCACCCTATCGCCAAAAAATGCAATTCTTGCAGAAATCTCCAAATGTCAGAAAGTTTTCGATAGAGTGAATTTTTCTCTGGAGTTCCTCAAGGTCTGGGTGTCTTAATGTGGGATAAAGGAGGGAATGTTGACCATTTTTATCAATTCTGAAGTGCTATAAAATATTTTTAATTCAGCACCAAATCTGTGTAACAAATGGTATCAACTCAAAAACTGCTGCACCGACATTAGTGAGCATGAGAATGGGATTCAGTATTTTCTGATTCATGACTAGAAAACCTTGACACACAGTGCTGAACTACATCTCAAATGAATCTTCAGGTTTCCAGCTTTCAGGTGGTGAAAACTATTTCTGTGTGGCTTCTACTGTTGATCTGCTGTCTCCCCCTGAACATCCCAACTCAACATTAAAGGTGCTCCCAAACACTTCGTCCATGCACCGATCTTTTTTTTTTTTTCAGACAGTAGGGGGGCCAAAGTTGCCCCCCCAAATATTTCTTTAACTGAAGGTGACCTTGTGTTCATCCTCGGTGTGGCCCTCCTCCTGTCGGCTCTCTTCAACAACTCTGACAATAAACCCAGCGTGATGTTTTGCAGTGATAGATTACAGATACTTGAGCGAGTTTCAAGCCTCTGCAGGTTGTTGTTGTCTGATCACATTCACACCTGTACACACACACACATACACACACGCACACACACACATGCACACACACACACGCACACGCACACACAGATCCGTCATCCTCACACTGATCTAAGCTGGTTAGGCAGATTTCCGTACCTGTTTGGATGTGAACCAACAGACGCACGCTGTCAACTTCTTTGGATGAATTCAGACACACTCCCTCCTCCCTCCTCCCTCTCTATAGGTCTGCAGTGTGTAGGTGTGCAGCAGTGTGTAATAGGTTTTTCAGTGCAGCTCTGCAGCCTGAAGCCTCCACCGGGCTCAGTGGGAGAAAGTCAATTACAGCCAGGCTGAGCCTGGCCTGCGGGGGGGCGTATGGGAGAGAGATAAGAACGTAAAGATGGCTGCCGTCAAGCGCTCCCCCGGCTGCATGCATGGGCGGGTGAGAGCTGCACTTTGCCCTCCTGCATCCTTCCAGACGCAGAGCCAAGAGAGCTGCAGAAGAGACACTGAAACACAGGAGAGGATGTGACTGTGCTTTATTTATTTATTTATTTATTTATCTATTATCGAGGCTCAATCTGTTAACTTTTTCCCTCTTTTCATGAGCTCATTCTGGACGTTATTTATACCCATCACGATGACCATGACCGTTTAGGGGATACGTAGAAATCATTAAAAAAAAGAGGAATTAAAAATGCATAATATAAAAAAATATATATACAAAAATAATAATAATATCTATTTACAATATTGGTTCAAATAATAATACCACAGTTAGATTAAAACAAGTAATAAAAATAAGTATGTATACATTTTAAATAAGAAAAGAAAGTAACAGGGATTAAAAAAAAACTTAGATGCTACTAGTATTAATAAAATGATAGTTGATATATCTTTCAATACTAAAGCCAAAAGTAAAAAAGGCACATACAAAAAATATTAACAACAGGTACAGAAAAAGTCACTTCCAAATGGCAGAAGGCTACTTTACAACAACAGTATAACTTTCTCCGAGGTGCACCTGAATGCACCATGAAGTCCCATAGGAGCCCAGACACTTTACAGCACTTGTTTGTTTCCATAACTCACATGGAAGGAGTCAACAGTGCTGTGGTTTCTTCGACATGAAATCCGACATCTCCAGTTTGGTGCTCAATACATCCTCACAATAGCCAAGGCTATTATCTCCAACGGGATTGAGACCTCAGCCTCACTCTGCTGGCCTGTCTGTCTTGCTCCATCAAATATTATTTTTCTTTGCGGTCAGTTTTTTTTACACAAAGGTGATAACATTTCGGGGGACGTGCCACAAAAAAAGAGGTCGGTCTTCAGAATACGGGTGCTTCTGGTTGCCCTAAAGCTGCAGGCTACTGCCGCTAATCTACGCTGTGTGTGTGCGTCGTCTGTGTCGCCGTTGTTGTTCTTCTTTAACTATTTTCGATACTTAAGAACATAAAATTAATGAAGATTGTAACGCTTTAAACGCTGTATCAAAAAAAGTATCCAAAGGGCGGCTGGTGGCTGAGTGGTTAGAGCCGTCGCCCCATGTAAAGAGGCTGAAGGTCCTCGAGGCAGCGGCTGCAGGTTTGACTCCGATCTGCGGCCCTTTGATGCATGTCTCCCCTCTCTCTCTCACCCCATTTCCTGTCTGTCCTATCTAATAAAGGCTTGGAAAACTGCCAAAATAATAATCCCAAAAAAAAGGTAGGTCTAGGTACCCATATTTTTGACAACCTTATTAATCGCGTTCAATGCAGAAATCTGGAAACATGGCGACATCGATATACAACGAAGTCTGTCTGCCTGATTCTTGTCATTGTTCTCTCCCAGTCCGTTCATTTACCTGCATACTAACGTCTCGTTTCATGTTTGTGGGATTTGAGTTAAAGGCCTTTACACACGGAGGGCGTGACGGATAAAGGGCGCGTAAATGCAAACTTCTCGGTGACGTGCTCCGCCTGCCAGATCGGCTCAACATTTACACAGGCCAGGTCTCTTATTGTGACAGGTAATGTCATGGTTTGGGTTGGGTTTGTTTCCCTGTTCTCTTTTTAAAGTTTCCCTCCTCATGTGTCATATCTTACTTCCTGTCTTTTCCCGCCTTTTTTCCACCACACCTGTGTTCATCACTTCCTCGTCCTTCCCTCCTTCTTCTTTGTTGATGTTGGTTCTGGTTTCCTGTTGGTTTTTTTTATTACTCTGTATCTGTTAGATTTTGTTTATTAAAGAATTGAACTGCAACAGCCTGTCTTCACTTGCGTTTGGGTCCTGCTGCCTGTTTCTCCACGTGGTGACGGGTAAGAACCGAATGAGTGGATCAGGTGTTCTCTGTCTTTGTCACGCCATGAAAGGAGTAAAGTTTGCTGTCTTGAATGGGACTGTGGAGAGTACAAGTACCTCAAATGTACTTAAAGGCAGTAATTTACAACTTCATCAAACCCTCTGTCCCTCCCTCCATTATCTTATTATATATATTTTTTATTTATAATATGATATGATTATATTTTGTATTGTTTTAATATATTTTTGTGATGCATTTCTCAGTATCATGCCCCATCTTTCTTCTTTATATATATTATATTATTCTTCTCTATTATCTATAATAATATAAATGTATTTTGGATCTCTGATATCTCTGAACTCTGACATTATGCAAACTGAATAATTATAATAATAATAATAATGATAATAAACTTGTAGAGCACATTTGAAACATGAAACATGCGTAAATTAATAGGTAGCACACAAGAAAAACAAAATAATTAACAAACAATTAAATTGTTATAAATAAAAGGAACTAAAGTGACAAGTAACCAGTAGTAGTAGCTAAAACTAAATCATATAATAGAATAAGGGAATAGAATTATGAAAAAAGGCCTTAAAATGAATAAAAATGTCTTTAAAATGGTGAGATTAGATGTTTAAAAAGGCTAGGTTAAAAAGATGTTATCTAATGGAAATGTATATATTATTTTATACAGTAGAATTGTAGTTGATTTTGCTTTTTGCTTTTTTTTTCCCCTTTGTATTTGGGAAAGATGGTAATGAAGCACAGAGTGAATCTGATGAAGCAACATCTTCGTCTTTTTTTAAATGTTAATTCATCAGTCAAACCGCGAGTGCCTGGACATAGTGTTACATAAACTTAAAATGATCTGTGCGTTATAAGTGAGGACATTTTGTCTGGTCCTCACTTCTTCAAAGGGCACTTTAAAAGGTCAAAGTCCGGTTTTATTTGACATCGTTTGGGTCTAGAGGATGCGTTAGTGTCAGCGGAGGGTCCTCACAAAAATACAAGTACGACAATGTGTTTGTGGAAGCCTAAAGCTCGTGGCTGCAGAGGATTAGCAGTCTCCCGTTTCAAACACACAGTGACTGTCAGGTTCTCCCTCTCTCTCTCTGCAGAAGCTAATAAGCTCCACTGGTTTCCCTCCTGCAGTGAGCTGATTACAGCGTTATACCTCATATACCCCCAATACACCAATAACTCCCCAACAAACCACAATATACCGTACCTCCATACCTGAACTTATACCCCAGCGCACTATTACCACATGCTTCATCTAATGAAGGTTATTTTTGCAACTTAAAGTACACCTGCATGCCTCCTTACATATATTCCCACATACACTTCCATACTTTTTACTACTTAAGATGAGTCGATGGATGTATGCGGAACTATGGCGTGGCTTTCAGGGGAGCTGGCTTTTTGATTTGTTTCTACTTCCTCAAAGAGAAGACTGCCTGTGACTGTTGTTGCAAATCAACACTCACAGCTGCAAGCATGTCGGCCTGCTGGCTTTATGCACATCTGTGCATCGCCTGTGTTGAGGTTAGGTTAGGTTTAAGGTACATGTCTGGGTAAGGTTTAAAGTGATTCTTCACTTTCTTGCAGGTCTCACAGCGCTCCCCTCCGAAGTCCCCCCCTGTCTGACCTCTGACGCTCCCTCCTCCCCAGACACGTGGGGTGAGAGAGAAATGCTGCGTTCAAGTGCCATGGGACGTCTGATCGAGGGACATCGACCTACCCCTAATTCCTAGGAAGAGGTTCCACTTTGACAGGTATTCCAGTGCACTTTTCCTAGTCGGAGGTCCAGCATGAGCAGCGCAAGTGAAACGGAGCGATGGATGACAGGCAGGAAGCTCTGAAAAGACTTTTATCAGAAATATATAAGAATTGAATATTGATGAGTGGATTTCTTTACATTTTAGTGTGCCATACGTTTATTAGGAGCATTTTAAGATTAAAAAAGAAAAGTGTCAAAATGCCAGAAAGGTAAGAATTGCTTTAACTTAGGGTAAGGATTAGGTATTTAGTTGTGGTTAAAGGCGCGTTGAGGTAAAATGTGGCCACGGGCTCTAAAATGGCCGCTCACTCGCCGTGTTTCCGTTCTAGACTGCCAGACGGATTTAGGAGACTCTGGAGTTGACGTATCACTCTGAATGGGTTTAGATCGCTGGTGATCAGCTGATCAAGCATGCTGCTCTTTCTCCAAGTGAGAAATACAGAATAGTTGTAGTTGGATTTAAGGAGGCCAGTATGATTCACAACATCAACTTATGTACAAGTAACATGAAAGAAAACATTCCACCTTAAAAATTCAAGGCGCTGTAAAAGTGTTTGTTGACAGACTGGCTTTCACCCCGCAGTGTGTGTGTGAGTGTGTGTGTGCGTGTGTGTGTGTGTGTGTGTGTGTGTGTGCGTGTGTGTGTGTGTGCGTGTGTGTGTGTGCGTGTGTGTGTGTGCGTGTGTGTGTGTGTGTATGTGCGTGCGTGTGCGTTTGCGTGTGTGTGTGTGTGTGTGTGTGTGTGTGTGTGTGTGTGTGTGTTTTTGTGTGCGTGTGCTAAAAATACATGGAGCTGATTAAAGCATGACAACCAGCGACACATCTCCTGTTGACATGGCAACGCCTCCAATCAACATTTAAATGAATGTTATTTTCATCGTTAACCTTCTCGTTGTTTACTTGAGATGAATTTTTACAGACGTGACTTTTTTAACAACTGGATCACTTTTCCATTTAGAGTTAGAAGAAAGCTGAACTCATCTGTCACCTTCTGTTGCTTCTCTCATCTTGATTCTTCTCCTCCTCCTCCTCCTCCATTCTTTCTCCTTTCCTTACTTTCATTGTTTTTCTCTCCCTTCTCACCTTCATCGTCTCCTACAGGTGCGACAGTGTAGTTGCTTTTTTTCCTGCTTTCTCTTTCCTCATCTTTCCTCCTTTCTCTCTCTCTCTCTCTCTCGTCTTTTTTCCTCCTCTCCTCTTGTTTCCTTGTCTCCTCATCTTGTTTCCTCCTCCTCTTTCTACTTTTCATCTTTCCTCCTTTCTCTCTCTCTCTCTCTCTATCTATCTATCTATCTATCTCTTGTCTTCTTTCCTCCTATCCTCTTGTTTCCTCGTCTCCTCATCTTGTTATCCCTCCTTTCCTCCTCTGCTTTCATTTCCTGTTTCCTCCTCTTGTCTCCTTGTCTTTCTCCTTTTCTCTCCTCTTCTTTCCTCCTCTCTTATCCTCGACTGTCTTGTTTCATCCTCCTTTCCTCACACCTCTGTATCCTCTTGTCTCCTTGTCTTTCTACTTTTCATCTTTCCTCCTTTCTCTCTCTCTCTCTCTCTATCTCTCTCTCTATCTATCTATCTATCTCTCGTCTTATTTCCTCCTCTCCTCTTGTTTCCTCGTCTCCTCATCTAGTTTCCTCCTCTTTTCCTATTCTGTTTTTATTTCTTGTTTCCTCCTCTTGTCTCCTTGTCTTTTTCCTTTTCTCTCCTCTTCTTTCCTCCTCTCTTATCCTCGTCTGTCTTGTTTCATCCTCCTTTCCTCACACCTCTGTATCCTTATCTTATAGATCATATTTTGTTTTCCTTCCTCCTCTTCGCCTCATATTGTTTCCTCTCCTCATCTTGTTTCCTCTTCATTTCCTCCTCTGCTTGTATTTCTTGTTTCCTCCTCTCCCTCTCTTGTCTTGTTTCCTCCTCTCCTCTTGTTTCCTCATCTCCTCATCTTGTTTCCTTCTCCTTTCCTCCTCTGCTTTTATTTGCTGTTTACTCCTCTTGTTTCCTCCTCTCCTATTGTTTCCTTGTCTCATTTTTTGTCTCCTCCTCTCGTCTTGTTTCCTCCTCCTTTTCTTCCATTTTTATTTCTTGTTTCCTCCTCTTGTCTCCTCCTCTCCTATTGTTTCCTCTTCTGCTTTTATTTCTTGTCTCCTCCTCTCTGATTGTTTCCTTGTCTCATGTTTAGTTTCCTTCTCCTTTCCTCCGTTTTTATTTCTTCTTTCCTCCTCTTGTCTCCTTGTCTTTCTCCCTTTCTCTCCTCTTCTTTCCTCCTCTCTTATCCTCTTCTGTCTTGTTTCATCCTCCTGTCCTCACATCTTTTGTATCCTTATCTTATAGCTTATAATTTGTCTTCCTCCCTCCTCTCATTTTGTTTCCTCTCCTCCTCTTGTTTCTTGTTTCCTCCTCTCCTCTGACAATTTCCTTAACTCTTTCTTTCCTGATGTCTAGTTTCCTCCTCATCTTTTTTCCTCTCTATCATCTTCCTCCTCCCTCTTCTTCTGTTTTCTCCTAAACTATCATCCCCTTCTTTTTTCTCTCCTCCCCTCTTGTCTCTTGTTCCCTCCGCTCCTCTTCGCCTCATTTCCTCTCCTACTCTCATTACCATACTCCTCCCTCTTTGGTCTCTTTCTAAACTATCCTCTCCTTCTTCATCTTCTTCTTTCCTCATCTCTCGTTTCCTTCTCTCCTCTTCTTTCCACCCCTCCCTTCCTCTTGTCTCTTGTTTCCTCTCCTCGGCTGATTTCCTCTCCTCCTTTCCTCTCCGTCCTCCCTCTTCTCCTGTCTCATCCTATCCTCTCCTATCCTCCTTTTGTTTCATTTCCTCCTCTCCTCACCCAAATCCCTCACCTCATTTCCTCTCCTATTGTCTCTCGTTTCCTTTCCTCCTTCCCGTCTCTATTCTCCTACATTTTTTTATTTCCTCCTCTCTTATTCTCTTTTGTTTTCTTCCTCGTCTTCCTTCTCCCTCTTCTCCTGTCTCTTACTTCTAAAGTATCCTCTCCTTCCTCATCCTCTTTTCTTTCCTCTCCTCCTTATCTTACAGTTTATATTCTGTTTTGTTTCCTCCTTTTCTCCTCTCACCCCATTTCCTCTCCTCCTCATCTTGTTTCGTCCTCCCTCGTCTCCTCCTTCAAAACTACCTTCTCTCTCTTCCTCTTTTTACCTCCTTATCTCCTCCTCCACTTCCTCCAGACGGAACATTTCACCTGTGGTTTCTCGGCACTGACGCTTCAGGTGTGAAGATCTCCTCCTCTCTCTCTCACACACACTTTCTCACACACACACTCTCTCTCTCTCTCTCTCTCTCTCTCTCTCAAACACACACACACACAAATCCATATTTGAATTCAGTTATCTGACATTATTGAGGCCTGTCGTGTTGCGGTGGGCTGTGTGTTCGATGCTCGGATGGAGAGATTTGGGAGTCATGTGTGCATAAATTATTCATCTCCCCTTGAAATGCAAAAGACAGCCGAGGCGAGGGAGCCGCCACGTTATGTAGGTCACTTCCTATCTTCGCACGGCCCCGGTGCAGCAGGAGAGAGAGAGGGAGAGAGAGAGAGGGAGAGAGAGAGAGAGAGAGAGAGGGAGAGAGAGAGAGAGAGAGAGTGAAGAATCGCCGATCAGAGAAGCACGCCATCACCTTCGACAGGAGGAGGAGGTGATGGTGAAGGCAAAGGGACCAACGTTTCCCTGAAGTCACTTATACTTAAGTTAAAGTGGAAGTTCTCCATTTGTTATTTGTTATAATGGCACTAAGTATTTGGACCACGTGCAAAGGTATTGTCTAATAAACTAAATAAAAATGTCTCCACCTGGAGTGAGGAGAGTCCGTATTATTGTACCAGTTTACAACCTGTTTGAATACTGATTTATTCATTTATTTATTGCTGCCCATTCACGCTCTGTCTCTTAAAGTTATCCCTCATGAAAGCACTGAGCAGGAAAACCACACTGAGGGCGCGCTCACACTATCCTCCCGGACCGAGACCCGGACTTTAGGGTACTTGTCCCCCCTCCCTCTCCCCCCGCGCCCCAGCCCCGTTTGTACTCACACTACCTGGGCCTCGGCCAATACTTCTTGCTGTCCATACGCCTTCAAGCCGTAACACGTCACACGCATTGATCGCGTGTGTGTGGCTTTGTTTACAAATCTTTCCGTAGACCTCGGAGTTTTTGTGCGTCTTGTCGACTGTTTTTGAATATTTTCATCCGACCAAATCTGCAGTAAACACTCCACCTCCGCATCACACCAACATGAACCTTTCACCGCCATTGTTGTTGTTGTTAAATGTCCGCGCATGGTCCGTCCTTCTATTTACATGTCCGAACAGGCGGACATAACGCTACTGCCGTAGGGCTCGTGCTCGTGCGCGTACACGTGCGCACGCTCGTGCTCGTACATGTGCAAACGGCTCCGCTAAAGCCCACCTATTTCAAGCGGGCCGTGGAGGGCCAGCTGGCCCCAGTTGAGCGCGGAGCGGGTGCGCTCACACTACTTAAAGGTACTAGACTTTAGCTGAAAAACCGGTTTTGGCCGCGGCCAAAAGGACAGTGTGATCACGCTCTAAGGGCGCGCTCACACTATCCTCCCGGACCGAGACCCGGACTTTAGGGTACTTGTCCCCCCTCCCTCTCCCCCCGCGCCCCAGCCCCGTTTGTACTCACACTACCAGGGCCTCGGCCAATACTTCTTGCTGTCCATACGCCATCACGCCGCAACACGTCACACGCATTGATCGCGTGTGTGTGGCTTTGTTTACAAATCTTTCCATAGACCTCGGAGTTTTTGTGCGTCTTGTCGACTGTTTTTGAATATTTTCATCCGAACAAATCTGCAGTAAACACTCCACCTCCGCATCACACCAACATGAACCTTTCACCGCAATGGTTGTTGTTGTTAAATGTCCGCGCATGGTCCGTCCTTCTATTTACATGTCCGAACAGGCGGACATAACGCTACTGCCGTAGGGCTCGTGCTCGTGCGCGTACACGTGCGCACGCTCGTGCTCGTACATGTGCAAACGGCTCCGCTAAAGCCCACCTATTTCAAGCGGGCCGTGGAGGGCCAGCTGGCCCCAGTTGAGCGCGGAGCGGGTGCGCTCACACTACTTAAAGGTACTAGACTTTAGCTGAAAAACCGGTTTTGGCCGCGGCCAAAAGGATAGTGTGATCACGCTCTAAGGGCGCGCTCACACTATCCTCCCGGACCGAGACCCGGACTTTAGGGTACTTGTCCCCCCTCCCTCTCCCCCCCGCGCCCCAGCCCCGTTTGTACTCACACTACCTGGGCCTCGGCCAATACTTCTTGCTGTCCATACGCCTTCAAGCCGTAACACGTCACACGCATTGATCGCGTGTGTGTGGCTTTGTTTACAAATCTTTCCATAGACCTCGGAGTTTTTGTGCGTCTTGTCGACTGTTTTTGAATATTTTCATCCGACCAAATCTGCAGTAAACACTCCACCTCCGCACCACACCAACGTGAACCTTTCCCCACCATTGTTGTTGTTGTTAAATGTCCGCGCATGGTCCGTCCTTCTATTTACATGTCCGAACAGGCGGACATAACGCTACTGCCGTAGGGCTCGTGCGCGTGCGCGTGCACGTGCGCACGCTCGTGCTCGTACATGTGCAAACGGCTCCGCTAAAGCCCACCTCTTTCAAGCGGGCCGTGGCGGCCCAGCTGGCCCCAGTTGAGCGCGGAGCGGGTGCGCTCACACTACTTAAAGGTACTAGACTTTAGCTGAAAAACCGGTTTTGGCCGCGGCCAAAAGGATAGTGTGATCACGCTCTAAGGTCGTGATCACACTGTCCTTTTGGCCGCGGCCAAAACCGGTTTTTCAGCTAAAGTCTAGTACCTTTAAGTAGTGTGAGCGCACCCGCTCCGCGCTCAACTGGGGCCAGCTGGGCCGCCACGGCCCGCTTGAAAGAGGTGGGCTTTAGCGGAGCCGTTGGCACATGTACGAGCACGAGCGTGCGCACGTGTACGCGCACGAGCACGAGCCCTACGGCAGTAGCGTTATGTCCGCCTGTTCGGACATAGAAGGACGGACCATGCGCGGACATTTAACAACAACAACAATGGTGGGGTAAGGTTCACGTTGGTGTGGTGCGGAGGTGGAGTGTTTACTGCAGATTTGGTCGGATGAAAATATTCAAAAACAGTCGACAAGACGCACAAAAACTCCGAGGTCTATGGAAAGATTTGTAAACAAAGCCACACACACGCGATCAATGCGTGTGACGTGTTACGGCGTGATGGCGTATGGACAGCAAGAAGCATTGGCCGAGGCCCTGGTAGTGTGAGTACAAACGGGGCTGGGGCGCGGGGGGGAGAGGGAGGGGGGACAAGTACCCTAAAGTCCGGGTCTCGGTCCGGGAGGATAGTGTGAGCGCGCCCTAAGATTTTGCAACAGGACAAAACAAAGACTCTGGTTTCTCCGCTGACTTTCAACGCTGTATAAAAATATTAAGAATAAAATCCTTTTACTATTTTTTAAAGAACTGTAACACTCAAACCGCTCCAACTATTAAATATCTGCTCAACGATTGCCGTTCAGCCACTTCAGAATTGTATGAATCGTCTGTAAAACCCTGATATTGTTTTCTGATATTGTAATGTTCTGTTGAATCTTGATGTATGAGTGCTCGTCTTCTCTCCATGGACGTATTCTGACTTAACGAGCCCCTGGGCACAGAAATGAGGCCCCCACTCAGTCATTTTGTTTCTCTTTGTGATCATTTTGCTTCCATTTTTAGTTGCTTTGTATGTCTTTGTAATTGTTTTGCCTCTATTTTTAGTCATTTTGCATCTTTTTGTGGTGGTTTTGCCTCCATTTGTGTAATTTTGCACTTTTTGTGTTGGTTTTGCATCTATTTTTTGTCATTTTGCATCTCTTTGTGGTCGTTTTTGGTCATTAAGCATCTCTTTGGGATCATTTTTCAGTAAGAGTCACGGCCCCTGACCGTATGGACCCCTGGGCCTGTACCCGGTCGGTCCTTTCAGTCATCCAACCATGCTTCTTCTTCTTCAAATTTTAGACTTACTCTGACAATGAAGTTATATCACATCACATCACATCACATTGTTTATGTTAATGACATGAGTAATGTGAATGTTCTGCAGCGGTGTGAAAACATTCATAAGAACCCACTAAATCAGTTTTTATACATTCTCACGCACATTTGTCAGACGAAACTCTGTGTTTGGTGTGAAAGTTTTGTAGTCGGTGTCTTCAGGACTTTATGATCTTGTGATCGCAGTTTACCTAAAACTCTAAACTCCAATCTCTAAATTTCCAAATGATTCAGTTCAGGATTTCTCAGCTACAAATGAAGCCTCAACATTTCCTGAAACTGTGTTTTACACACAGAACATGAAGGCAACTCGAGGAAGGATTTTCATTCATCTCCTCTGCAGCGGGGGCTGGGGGGGGGGGGGGGGGGCACGTCTGTTGTCTCCGTGGAAACAGGCAGCCATTTTGGATTCTCATAGGGAAGCTGATGGTGTAAATGCTGCTGCCATCAATCAAACTGTGGTTCCCCGCGGTGACGGTGGCATCTGATCTTGATCCAAGCTGCAGACAGAGGCACACACACATACACATACACACACACACACGCATGCACGCACGCACGCACGCACGCACGCACGCACACACACACACACACACACACACACACACACACACACACACACACACACACACACACACACACACACACACACACACACACACACACACACACACACACACACACACACACCTCTAATACCATGGATTTACAGGTAGAGACTCAGAAAGTCATCATGAGCATTAACGCACAGATCATTGATCCAGGGAGGGGAAATACAGTGTACTCACATTCACTTGGCTACACACACTTTCAGTGGAAAGTACATTTACTAAGGTAGCCATTCTGTACTTAAAAAGGAACTCTTGTACTCTTTTTCAGGTTCATATATTTGTGTTTCTACTAGAACATGTTAACTTGCTTTAATGTTCAAAAAACTATTTATTTTCCTCATACTGCTCAAGGCTGCAGCACCCTGGGTCTGAGACACTCTGCTGCAGCGTCTGTCTCTTTAAGGAGCCCAGTCTGCTCTGATTGGTCAGCACTTCCTGGTCTCCGCTGCTCCATTCTTCATCTCAGGACTGTGATATGGAATAAGAGGGAAACGAGGAGGCGCTGTATCCTGAGCAGATCTGCTCATGGGGGTTAGACTGGTTACCCATAAACACGTTTCCTTATTATTTGAGACTTTGGTCACGTTTAGCATCAACAGCTGACATTATAACTAGATCTAATATTCACTGAGCAGTTTCACAGGTTTTTCAGAGGCACTGCCGGAGCATGTGACGATTGTGAATGTATAAAGAAATCTGAACAAGCCAGAGCATGTTTTCTATGTCCTTATCCCAGGATACATGTGTGGGGTAACGCCAGTATCCAAGTAACATAACAGCTGGCGAATCAGCATAAAGTGTATGAAGAGTGTTTAAGGTCTCCAGAGGATGACCCTGTGACCTTTGCTCTGGTGCAGACTCTAGAAATAACTGTAACTGTCTATTTACCTTTCATTTAGGGAGCGTGGTGTGTTTCTCCGCAGGGTTTGGGTTGTTTTTTTTTTTAAGGCTGATTTCTGCATAAAGAATGAGGAGAAGATTTGGAGCTGAATTAAGAAACAGGAAGCCGAAGAGAGCAGCTGAGTCTGCAGGAGGCTGATTAACATTTAATACAGCTGACAGACAGACTGACAGACAGACAGACAGGCGGATGGTTACTGAAGGGAATCTGAGCTGCTATTAATGAAGAGAAACAATATCACAACAATCAAACATCTCGTTATGATTCCCTCCTAAGTATCCTGTCTTGTCTTATAAAAATTCATTGGAGAAAGTTATTGCTTTATAATTAAATGATCATTCACCGTTTTTACACCTGAAATTCAATTTGCTCGTCAGGAGAAGTAACTCGCCCTTTCGCTTATGCGCTGCAAACCTGAACTCTTCTAACGGAGGAGCTGCTTGTGAGAACGCAAATGTCCAATTTAGCCGGACCGGACATCAAGCAGTGTTTCTCATCCCGGCTCCAGAGTACAAAGATGTGTAACAGCACTCGTTGTCTGGTGAATGAAAGGAGCTTGTGTTGGAGCTGGTTGTGATGTTTATATCAAACTGCAGCAAACAGAAGAAAACAAACTCAGTTACGGGGAAGAAGAAGGGTCATTTACACAGAGACAGGAACGAAAATATCCAACACGAGAGACCATGAGACCCCACTCGCCTCGAGTATTTTGGTTGATGTGAATCCCCTGGTGGGTTTTTGGCGGGTGAACGTATTGCTGCAGTGACACCGAAAATCATAGTTTCCCTTAAAGTTACAACCAGCGAAGGCTAGCGCTTGCTACCTAGCTTTGTTAGCAAGCTGCAACCACCGAACGCTGAATTAGACATTTTTTAAGAGTAATTCTGACGTTCCATGGCCTTTTTCGGCATGAATATACATCAAATAAGCCATCAAGACAGTTTTTATTCATTGATCAACTAAATCTCAGACAGACGTTAACAGCCAGACATAGCTAACACTCATTAGCTTGAGGCAGAGCGCTGAGTGAATCCAAAATGGCATTTTAACTACTAATTTTGCTCAAAATAACACCAAACCTCTGCAGTAGCATGAGAAGGGTCCCTACACATAAAACAAAGCACCAACAACATAGTTAGAGAACCCAGAGTTTGACGAAAACATTACAACCACCTCTGATGAAGTGAAAACACACAGTGAGAGGGTCAAAGCCCGATACTTGACAATGATTGGTTTGTAGACGGGCGTGCATCTGACATCAGTTGGTAGGTATAGCCTTTCCTCGCTGTTGGAATAAATGAGGCGAGGTTTAGGGCCGGGTAGAGCGTGCAGGAGGGAGGACACAACGTGGATTACATCGCACTGACGGAGCCAGTTCTTAATTTGGTCATAAAGAAATCTGGCAGACAATTTTGCCGTCATCCAGCAGAAGTTCCTGAATGTCGTCGTCTCTTCAGTTGGACTTGGTTATTTCTTAGTCGGGAGCTTGCAGGGTAAAGTCGATGCCGACCGAATCGAAAAAATTTGCGTTTACACAAAGTGCTCTGCCAGGTAATGTTTAGATAATTTCAGGTTTGCAGTGCATGTGTGAAAGACACTTTATAGTTATAATGTGACACCAAAATGAATCGGACGAAATGTAAACAATGGATAAAAAATGCAAACCTTGTTTCAGACATTCAGGTGTCACAAGACCCGAAGAAAAAGGTTTTCAGGGGGAGAGCATGGAGACAGAGGAGCAGACAGACATATTTAAATACAGATAAAGACAGAAACAAATGAGTCGTCATTTAAAAAATCAGGACACGTTTTAAACTGTGCTGTCTGATTGTGCTGCTGCCAAAATCTAGACGAGAGCAGCTGGTAAGAAAAGTCTCAAAGTGTTGAGATCTGCCTTCAGTTGTTACCGTGGACAATTCCTCACTGCTCCTCTCTGGCAATGAGTAATTTTCCTAATCTTTTCTTGCCCCTGAGTTTTGCCTCTCAGGCTACCCCTTTATACACAGTATGTATGCATTCCTTCAGCCACATACCACCCTGAGCACACCCGATCCAACCAAATTCATTTACACATTTGGGTTGCTCAAGCCAAACCCACACCCTTTCTTATTGATCTTTTTTTCTTTCTTTTTTTTACATATTGAGTTTTCCAACAAAGCTTCAGACACAAAAGCAGCACACCACAAAAAAAGGATCGAAACAGAAACAATTACTGAACCATAGCGCTGAGAGAATCTATAAAAATCAGTTTGGATAAGTGTATTTTTTTAGATGCTGCTCATCAAGACGTGCATCGTTGCTGGCAGCGAGTTTCTGAAGCATGAATTTAGGTTGTTTTGACTCATTTGACAAAAAAAACAGAGTCCCACAGAAAATAGCCATGATTGAAAAATCAATAGTTGTGCAAAAGTCACCCAAAAAAGCCCTTTTTGTGTGGAAAGACTGACCTTTTTTGGCACCAAAAAGAGATTACCGTGCATATATTTTTAGTCAATTACGCACGCCCACGTAATAATAATCCCTACTGTTAGCAGCGGACTGAATCACACAGGAAGCTCCGGTTCCCCCGAAGCAAACGATGTGAAACACTTGATGCTGAGTGAAGAAATAAGACAAAAAATAATAATAATTTATGTAAAAATATGCAGATGAGCAACGGCCTGTGGCAGATCTCAGAGGGCTTCACTTTGACTCCCTGTAATCAAGAGATACAGCAGGAGCACACGATACGTAAGAACGTCATTGTTTGTATTTTTCGTCAAATCGAGACCACATTTCCCATCAGCCCCCTTCTTTTCCTCACCGATGAGGCCAAAACAGCAGATTTTCCCTATCTTTTCTCTGTCTTTATTGATGCAAAGACACAACATGTGCGACGTTTGTGGATGAAGATGTATTCAGTCGAGGCAGCATGTGTGTGTTTGGGATTCAGACCGCCTCACTGGATCTCAGCTGCTGGATCGCTGCTGCAGACCTGAACTGCATTTTTAAACAGCCAGCAGGAAGCTCGCAGCACCACAGTGTCCCATTTCTACCACATACTGTCGCACCGAGAGCAGATCAGATACATTTACTGCACTCAACGTGTCGCAGCACCTTTCTCCTCTACATACAGTGATGATTATTGTACTTTTTAATCTGCACGGTTCCATTTATCTGACAGGTATAGTTGTTTTCTTTGCAGACTAAGAACAGTTTGAATAGAGTTGTTTTTCCGATACCGATGCCATGCCTAAGGCGCTGGTATCAGGCGTCCAATCGCTCACCCGGTAGGATGGGCGTATCTAGAGGCTAAATCCTCGCCGCAGAGGCCCAAGTTTGACTCTAACCTGCAGCCCTTTGCTGCATATCGGCAACTCTCTCTTTCCCCCATTTACTATCAACCTTCAGCTGTCAAATAAAGGCATAAAAAGCTAAAGAAAGTTACCAGCCAATGCCAGCGCTACCTAGCTAACGTTGTTGAGACATTTAGGTGACCAAAACATTACAATCCATTCTGATGAAGTGAAAACACACTGTTAGGCTCAAAGTCCTTTCACACAGACAACACCCAAAAACAAGTTCACTTGTTTTATTTTAATGTCAACATTTGCCATGGATACACCGTGTAGCCCCGCCCTAAAGCATCCCCTGCTTCATGGTCTGTTTGACTCTAAATGGGACCATCATTTAATAAACTAAACACATGTTTTATTGAAGAAGACTTGAAACTAGAGACTGAGACAGAAACTCATTAGGAAAATGTTTACTGAGGTAATAAATCAAGTGAGAAGTTTCGGCTAATTTTCTCATTGACTTCTATACAATCACACTTCTCTATTGAGCCAGTGGGGTGTCCCTCTGCTGGACATTAGAGAGAATGCAGCTTTAAGTGGAGTCTCCCCCTGCTGGACATTAGAGAGAATGCAGCTTTAAGTGGAGTCTCCTCCTGCTGGACATTAGAGAGACTGCAGCTTTAAGTGGAGTCTCCCCCTGTTGGACATTAGAGAGAATGCAGCTTTAAGTGGAGTCTCCCCCTGCTGGACATTAGAGAGACTGCAGCTTTAAGTGGAGTCTCCCCCTGTTGGACATTAGAGAGAATGCAGCTTTAAGTGGAGTCTCCTCCTGCTGGACATTAAAGAGAATGCAGCTTTAAGTGGAGCCCCCCCCTGCTGGACATTAGAGAGACTTCAGATTGATGCTTTTATTGTTTCATTTCAACTCTATTTTTTATTTTTCATCATCTTTCCTTACAGATGTTCCTCATTTCACTCCCTGCTGGTTTGTCTCCATCATTCATCTCGCTTCCATTCCCTCAACCTTTATTTTCCCCCATTTGTCTCCTCGCTTTTGTCTCTTTCCCTCCTTCTTCTGTTTCTTCAAATATGCTCAGGTTCCCTCACCGTCTCCTCTTTTTCTCCGCGCTCCCCTCCCTCGCGTCTATCATCTTTTCTTTCATTTTTTCACTTCCATCACGTCTGTCCTTTTCTTTCGTCTCCCCTGTTTCCTGCCTTCCGAAACATCATTGCTCACAGCGGGCCGTCGAACCACCCGCAGATTCTACCCACAATTCACCTCTCCTCATAATGAGGACGACGGGCGCTCGCAGTGTAGAGTTCAAACACTGAAAGCCGCAATTAAAAGAAGTTTATGAGTCAGTTTTAGCGAGGAGGTGAAAGTGGGACTGTGGTGTTTGAGGCTGCAGTCAGACAAGTGTTTTTCCTCTCATGTAAAGCTTTTTTAATAAAATCTTTTTATGATAATTCTCACACAAAAGACTTTTTATTCTGCTTCTGCTGCAGCGTCTGGTCAGATCTGTTGGAGCACACATCCTGAACTGTGATCAAAATACAAACAGACATCAACATGTATCTAATGTACAGAAAACTGTGCAGTAGTTCTTCTTTTCCACACAAAGTGAGATGCTTCAAACCATTTATAGCTTAAAAGTAGAGGTGGGACGAACTATCAATACAGGAATGTACCTCTGAAAAGGATGATTTGTGACATTTCAGGGAATGGGGTCTCTAAAATATTAACAATATTCTAATTGTTACCATGCACCTCTATTTTCTTGTATCTTCATCATCAACGCATGTGTAAAATTAGGTTTATTATTGATGATTTATGTCTTCATGTTGCAATTTTGTCCTAATTTTAAGTGAAGATGTTGGCATCGTATAAACCTGATCTAAGGAATCCATCGGTAAATTTCAGCACATTTGTGGAATAAGAGTTGTGAAATATCAGAGAGAGGCAGGCAGACAGGACAACAATATGAATCTGAGAAGTACGTTCACAATATGAACGTTAATTTGTCAACGTTAAAATCTGCAATGCAAGAGTCAGGCGCCGCAGGGAGAGAACCCATGTTCCCAGGGTCCTATGTTTCCGCTTGGTATGTATGTATGTATGTATGTATGTATGTATGCGGCCAGTTATTTTTTTCCACAATCAGTACTGAAATTCACAGCAAATAGGCCTATGTAGACCCTGACCCTACCCCCGAACCATAACCTTTGACACTAACAAAATGCTGGATTAAATCAGCAAAGACATAGGCTTACATCAGGACCCTGCGGCGCACATCTCAACAATTCACGTCAAGAAACAACAATGTTCTTGTACAGCAGGGTAAGTCAATATGTATGTTTTGTTTTAAGCTAATGTTTAGTTTTGGCTGTTAGAAACTTCTAGCCGTAAACCTTTAGCAACATGTGCTGCCGGTTAGCTATAGCACGACAGGTTATTGAGCTAGCCGGTCCCACTATGGCGAGCGCAAATGAAATGGCCGATCTGGAGGAGGTTCTTGTGGGATCCAGGAGAAAATATATTTCCCTGGAAACATAGTTGAGAGTGTAGTTTGGTTGTTTGGGTTAACTCTAAAAGACAACTAGCATGAAAGATAACTACACAGACACCTAATCAACATGATTTAAATTTGGTCAGTCAAACTACAGAGCAGGCAAAGCAAACACAAACATCTTTTACGTAAAAAAATATATTTTCTTACCTCTAAATTCTTTTTTTTTCCCCTCCCAAACTCAGCATCTGCAACAAGGTGTTATAAGGACTACACTGAGCATCTGCAGAGTGAATCAGGTGATTTGTTCCTGATGGGAGAAATTGAAAGTGTTACAACTGAAACAATGTTTCAACCATACCCGATCTCCCCTACATTGTTTTATCCCAGTTGTCAAAGTCTGTGAAACTGACGCCACAATGCAGTGAAGACATAAATAATTCCTGTGTTTTTTGGCCATTTTTTTATCGCAGAATCGCTGAGTTGTAATGCCACAACGTATCGTGACAGGAACGTAAGTTGTTCCTCTTTTAAAACTTATCCAAACTGTACACCTCGGCAGAGTGAGAGAACATTTCCACTTTGCCCCAAAACAATTTGATGCTTCCAGCTACACTGCCTCAGATAATGAATGTACACACACACACACACACACGCACAAGCACACGCACACGCACACGCACACACGCACGCACACGCACACACACACACACACACACACACACACACACACACACACACACACACACACACACACACACACACACACACACACACACACACACACACACACACACACACACACACACACACGAATACTGATGCAGACAGACACACAGACAAACAGACTCTCTCTCCTCTGGAGCTCCATCTGTGTAATGACATCTCACGCTTGGTTAGGACTCTGCTGCATAATTAGAGCTGTGGCAGCTGATGGATGGCACTGCAGCGGCACCTCCACCCCGCCGACCTTGGCCTCACCTCGGTGCTGGGGCGGAGGTCTCCCAAAATGTACCCAACCGGAAAGGGGACCGCAGTACCACAGACCAAAAATAAGATGCCAACATTAACCATTTGCTCTTTGTATTTTTTTAAAGCAGACATTTTGACTTGTCGCAGCAGGAAAACCAGATGACATTAAGCATAGTGGGACCTGCACACCTGAAAGTAACACAGCCATTATTCATGTTGTGATGCGTTCACATGCTCCTCAGACGGCCCCAGTTGTCGTTCTTCTCCCAACTACAGTGTGTTCATAGGTGCTGTGAAGACGATTTTTTATTGTTTTGCTCAGAGCGTTTAAACAACAGTTTTAAGCTTTAAATGAGTGAATGAATGAAAATGATTTTGCTGCAGTAAATTCCCTAAAACCACTAAAACATGCCCAGCAAGCATGGATGGACCCGGACAAACCAGTGACAGCCCAATAGAGGTCAGATCATATCATGACTCGTCAGATCAGGCCCAGAATATCACCTTCTTTGACATCAATCCCAGACTTTGCTACGAAAGAGCTCCACTATAACTAAACTTCTAACCTACAACATTAATTTCAATAAATAATGTTACAGCGTGGAGGAGTGAAACATTAGTGCTGGATTTAACTTGATCAGTGGAGCTCTAACGATGACCTGAGGAGGGCAGCAATGCACATTTGCTGCGTCTAGTCTGCCGCACAGAAGAACACTGCCAACGACCGAAACTAGTTTCTGTTGGTTTCTCCTGCAGCAAACTTCTGTGAGCTCCGGTAGAACTCACATAAGTATCGTACCTTTCATTAAAGCTGCAGTCGGCAAGTCTGGCAGATCGAGATGAATCAGTCAAAGTTTGAATGTTTACAACTCTCACGCCCCTCCCCCATTACCAACGAGCTCCTCAGCTCCCTCCCATCGAGTGCTTGTCAGTGCACTAGGTTCCTGTGAACGCGCCTGTGTCTTCTGGCATCGATAAACGGCATGGTGTACACAATACTTTTCATTTGTCAAGTATTTAATTCACATATAGACTATTTATTTATCTATTGAATTACCTGACGGATTGATTTAAACACGTTAAGGGAGGATAAAAACTTTCTGTATTTCAAAAACACGGACACCATCCCAGAAACTGTCTCCTTGTTTGCAGGCAAATCCCATGCATAGTCAATAAGTTCAATGTATTACCATAATGAGTTTTATTTTCATGCCAGCATTTTCTGACAGTATTTCTCTTCATCCTTAATCAGAGTAGGCGTCATAATTTCCAAATGCTGTAAAATCTCATTTTGAGGTGAAAGTTTGTGCTGCAGGGAGCAAACCGAACTCTGCACAAGGGCACAAATCGATTCACATGTTTTCTGTCCACGATGCAAATCAGCAGGGAGACGAGATAATGAAGCCCCAGATGACAGGAACCTGCCAAGCTGCTAAACACTGATACACTGATCGGTTCGCATAATGTAAACATTGATCGGGCTCCATCACAGGAGAGATGTCTGACTGACACCGGTGGTGTGTTCACTGACCAGACTGACCAGTAGCTTCATCCGCCAGAAACAGTGAAATTCAGTCTGTGTATGTGTTTTGGTCCATCAGGGATACGCGTATGATTACATATGAAACACTTCGTGTATATATATATATATATATATATATATATATATATATATATATATATATATATATATATATATATATATCATCCATATAATCTGTCAGATGTTCAGACAGTTATCTATCACAGAGTGAGTTAAAACAACGGTGATTGATCATGTGACCCACTAATGAAACCACTTGCTGAGTCTTTACATCAGTGTGTCTGTGGAGACATTCCCTCTCTAAATGGAAATAAGCCGCCATGTTAGTGACGCTGCTGACAGAAGTTGGTCTGCAGCTGGAGCTCGTCACTGACGGTTATTCAGTGGTCACTTGTAATATGAAATCTGGAACCTACAACTTTTGAGTCAGACTTGTATCCATCAAAGTTTGTCACTAGAGGGGTATTTTCACATTCCTCTCCTTCAGTCTGACATACAAACTTATCCCAAGAAGCTTTAGTTGGTACGCCACTAATCCATAAACCAATCAGCTGTCTGATATGTGAAACACTATTGGACAGGGGAAACGACTGCTAGTCCAACGTTTCAGTGACAACAGACTCATAATCTGGGTCTGGGTCTGACTGATGCCAGCTTCCCGGCGCACAAACTGTAGTTGCAGAAATCGCTATTGTTAGCTCCATGGGCTTCGTCTGTCCATCCACCACCACAAGTTACTCCAAACATACTCCGCTCAACACAAAGGCCTATTCTCTCCGATGTGTTTAGTTATCTTGATCTTGTGCTCGGGGAGAAGCTAATCACCAAAGAGTCTCAACTGAGCAGCAGTGGGCGGGGCCAGATCCAGAATTTCTCAATGAGGGAGAAACAGTAGATGTGCTTCCAGCCCCTTTTTAGTTTATTTTCTTTTCTTTGTGGGAATATATACTTTAAAACGTGTCTGAGTGGGACTTTCAGTCACCTCGTATGCGGCCCTTGGCAACTGACAACGACAGTAGAAATCGCTGACTCTGACGTGACCTTGGCGTCTCGGATATAAGCTGATCAATCTGGACACAACCTTGGCAGGACCACAACGGCCAAGGCACGACCTCACAGACCAAAAACATGACCGTGACTCGGATGCATTCTCTAACTTTGTGGGACTCGGATTGAAGCGTCTACGCCAGCCGCAGTCTGGGCTTATTTTCCATCTGAATGTCTGCATGAAGTTTTCTTTCTTCCCCATTAGCCCTGCGAGCACTTTAGCGAACATCCTCCGCTCGGTGTCAGATGGTTTGTGGTGTCAGAGAGTTCTTCAACCCCGGCAGAACACTCTGGTTTATTTTAGAACACTGTTGGTCTAAAAATTGACAAAACCTCTCACTGAAGTGCGAGCAGGATGTTTCTAATGTCTGGTTTGTTAAGTTTCTTTACAGTTTGCTTGGTCTTCTTCCCCTCCAGCAGGGCAGCGGTGGACTGATGCCAGAGCTCATTCTGCTGAGGAGAAATGTGTGTGCGCTGAGGAGGAGTGCTAACGAGGCCCAGCCAGCGAGGAGGTGAAGCTGCTGCAGGGCGACCTTTGACCTCCGAGAGGCTCTGTCTCCCTCAGACTTGGCTGCCTCTGGCGGGGTCGCGCCGCCCCACGCTCGCTGCGAGGCAGCGGTCGAGGTCAGAGCGAGGAACCTCCAAGCCTCCGTCCTGCCGTTCTCCAACATCGACACGACCAATCGACCGGCCGCAGGAGGACGGAGGAGGAGGAGGACGGAGAGGAAGAGGAAGGGAGAGAGGGAGGAGGTGTGAGTCTGTGATTTCTCTTTCTGTTTCCATCAGCAAAAACAAAGCTAATTATGTTTTACAGACACGTAGAGTCTCTGTAAGTCTCTGTACGGTCTGTTGGAGGGAAGGCGACGAGAAGCAGTGGTGGAAGAAGTACTCATACTTAAGAAACAATACAACAATGTAAGAATACACAAAAAATACTCAAAATGTTACTTAAAGGTTGTAAAAAGAGAGTTTTTATGTAAAAAGCAGGTTGACGTGCTTATGTTGGCAAAGTTACTTTGAAAGCTTGACTTGAGGAAGTTGAACGACAGCAAGTAGTTCAAACTACTTTATGAAAAAAATATTAAAAGTACTCATGTGAAATAAAATTATGACAAAATACTAAACAAAAAAAGTTTTTAAAAAAGGGCCAACTTGTTTCCAACTCGTATGTTGTTACATAACTTGCCCATGTGGGCCACGGTTCCTAGTTAAAGTGTAATTTCGGCGTAGTTCCCCTGGTCTTTTTTGGCACTTACATACATCAAATAAGCCATCAAGACTAGCACTGATTAGCTCGGGGCAGCACGATGAAAGCATTAAAACGTCTTTTTTAACCACTAATTTTGCTCAAAATAACATCAAACCTCTGCAGCAGCATGAGAAGAGTCCCTACACAGAAAACAAAGCACCAACAACGTGGTTAGAGAACCCGGAGTTTATTAAAAAAGTGTTTTGAAGGACTTACCTACTGGCCCCTGTACCAGCTCCTCTCATAGTAAAGTTTATTAAAGTGGATTACCAAAGTCAATCCAAAAGGAAGGAGCCCATTGCTGCTTTGTTTTCTGTGTAGGGACTCTTCTCATGCTGCTGCAGAAGTTTGGTGTTATTTTCAGCAGTATTAGTGGTTAAAAAAGACGTTTTAATGCCTTCACCGTACTGCCCCGAGCTAATCACTGTTAGCCGCGTCCGTCTGTTAGCGACTCTCCTGGATTTCTCCGTTAATAGTTGTTACACGAAAGAAACTGTCTCGATGGCTTATCTGATGTATATAAGTGCCGAAAAAGACCATGGGATGATTTTGCGCCTGCATTGCACTTTAATTACAATTTTCAAAAACAATTCACTTGTTTCTCTTTCGACTTTTGAAATATTGTCTTTTTGCTATTTTCAATTACATATGAGGATTTCAAATCAGTCCCATTCTGTTTTTATATATATATATATATTTTTAAAAACCTCAACTCTGCACAACTCCGTACAGTTCGGTGTTGGACTCCTTCAGAAGCATTTCTATTGAAATTTAAGAAAAACAAATACATGTAGATATTGTAATATACCGCCCACCCTTTAAATGAAATAATGTGATGTTCATTTTAGCCCTTAAAGGATGAATTAAAGAGTGCATTACATCTTGTTGGTGTGAGTAAAAACAGTGAATGAAAACAGCCTGAACTGAAGTTCAATGACGAATAAGAGAGATTCATGGAGCTCTTGGCCTCATAATGCAATTCAGAAAGAAAAGGAACTCTGTGCTCAAACAGCTGCAGCTTCTTGCTCAGTCTCCCTCCCATAATTCAATATATTTAATGAGTTGAAGTAAGCTCTCAGGTATCCTATTTATCCCATTAAACAACTGTTGAACAACTATAATAACTAATAATTCTTTAGTTGCAAATGTTCTGCAAATTACTCACCTGCAAAGTGTTTTATTCTTGTGTTGTTTATTCATTATTCTTATTTTTGATGGTTTGTCTGGAATATGAGTTTATGCTGTCCGTTAAAGAAAGAACGGCCTTTGTATAGGGGTATCCTAATAAATTTAATTAAATGTTACCCAGTATGAGATGATGGGAACTTTGAACTGAGCCAGTCTGTCAAATTCAACTGGATTTTTTATGATAAATCATTTTAGAATGAGTTTCCTCTCGAAGAACTGAATTAAATACCTGTGTGTATTCTTTAAATGTAGTTTAGCGTAATGCAGCGATGTGTATGAAACAGTGTGCTTCAAAAGTGTTCAAACAGATCCTTAAATCAACCCTAAATCTTCTTTGTCTGGACTCTGACAACGAGCTGGAGCTCCTCCTGCTGGACACTTCGCTGTATTACAGGGACACGCAATCATTTTTGGCTCCAAACTAAAACCAGCTTATACTTTATTTCTCCACCAACACCACACTGTCCCCGTCCTTTCTCCTTTTCTATCTTTGGCTGAATTCAACGCTGAGTTATAAATCACAAACTTTCTTTTTCAACTCTTTTACTGTTTTACTGCAGCTGCCCTTAAAAAGCTCTCACTGTCACTTTGGATCAGATGGGAATTACGGCTCTTTGACGGGAGCCGGATCTCATAGCTCTGTTTCTTTCCCAGAGACACTCATCGTTCTTTTTTTAGGGGGTGGAGGTTTCCATTTATCTCTGACAATCAATCAAAAACAGTTTGTGCACGCTTGCCTGCCTGTCATGCATGTTGGATAAAAAAGTGCCAATAAAATTGTGTTTTTCAGCGTAACAGCGGTCTGTGCATCCTGCAGCCCATCGATAAAACATCCAATGGAGGAGGTGGAAGTGTTGTGAAGCACCTGTGCGAGAATAAACCCGGTGCTGCAGATCCAAGGCAGGCAGCTCTCAAGTTAGTAAGACTTGGTTCCCTTTGTTAGTACCAAAAGGGCCGTTTTGTGTGACGCAAACGTCACATCACTTGGGTCAGAATAGCTAGAAAAGCATGCTGGCTTGTATACTACAGTATGCGACCGGATGCAGTTGCACATTGTGTTAAATAAATTAATAAAATGCTGGCATTGTACTCTTCTGCAAACCACACACACTTGCATACAAATGCTGACTCTCATTCCCTACTCGTCACATACTGGCACGTTTTGTCTCACCCATTTATGGTTTACATTGTGATTTAAAACAAAAATGTTTTTTTTAAGTTTGGGCTTCAAAACCACATGGTAGATTCAGATTCAACAGATTGTGGTTTGGGTTAAAATAAAAACATCTGTTATGTCATTAGGTCTCACTGTGACGGGGCGGGACATGACCTGCATTCTCCCGGGTTAAAGTCCAGTTGATTGTTGTAGTTTGGCGCTCGGTGTGTCATACAGACTCTAGAGGGCACTAAAAACAGGTCATATCACTGTGGCTTGTGTGACTTAAGGCTGCAATATTTTCAGACTGCACTTGACATAATATGCATTTGGAAATACTAAAACTTTTTCTGGAATACTAAGTAGTATGGGTATATGTCCACCTCCGGACTTGCAGACTGAGCCTCCTTGAACACGGTTTCACTCCCTTCTCTTCCTCACCTTAATGCTGCTTTGCTCGTTGTGTTTTTCAGCCTTCGCTCTCTTTCATCCCTACTCTCCTTCACTTTCTTCATCGTCTTCATCTCTTTCCCTCAAAAACAAAACAACAACCCTGAGAAGAAACCTCATACTGATCTACTTTGATTTCATGCTGCGTCACAAAAACACAAAACGGTCAGCGGAAGCAGAAACTTTATTTAAAACTAAGACATATTATAAGAAACGTAAAAACTTCCCTCTCAGAGATTCAGTTTAGTCACAAAAACCAGAGAAGACGAACCAGAGAGCACATGAACTGTCCCGCAGCAGGTCTCTTTAACCGTGATCGTCTCTTTCTCGGTGCTACTGCTGCTGTAAAGGCTTCAACGCTCCCTCTCTCGACAGTCTGTCCGCCTCCTCGTTGCCTCTGTAGCCCGCGTGACCGGGGATGTGCAACTGCAGGAAGATGAGAAGGCAATACATTTTTACTGGCCTTTAAAGTCATTTGTCTTTTCATCCTTAGAGGGTTAACGCCAATCACTGGCGCCCTTTGACCTCTTGGCTTCATGGTTGATTGTAAATGACATTGATGTCAAAACTCTGATTTTCCTAAAAGCACTTTTCAAGCCTTCCAGACCCTTACGGCTGTGGTAATTTACATATTTATATACAGTATACCAACTACAGACGTTATTGTGCTATGAACACATGAAATGAGGCTTTTTTACAGCTTTCTACAAAAGGCCGACAAAGTTTGGGGTTTCAAACTGCTTGTAAGTTTCAAGCATTCCAAGAACATTTGAATCCTTTAACACCAAATCAAAATTAAAGTATTTATCAAGGACGTCTAGAAGGCGGAAAAACCCTGAATCAAACCAAACAAATAGATTGCCTTGAGTCGACTGTTGAAGGTAATCAAACCCAAATGTGATGGATGAAGTTAATATTTCAGCTCTCTGCAGTCAGACAACAGCCTTGAAGTGCCCAGTGATGTGAATGTCAGCCGGTCGTAAACACAGGAATCTTTTCCATCTGTACATCTAACTTAAGTTCAATTTCACCGTTTCGTAATTAAGGAATGACGTCCATCATCATCCAGTGTGAAGTGGAGCCAGGCGATACTGATCTGTGCTTTTGTTTAATCAGTTATTCATTTCTTACTTCTATTCTTGGACTCAGTAGTGCTCGAATAAATGGGACCTCCTACCTCCTTAACATACGGACACAGAAAAAAACAGACAAATAAATGTATGGGAACAAATGTAGAAATAAATGTAAAGCATTTATTTTTTTCTGTATTTCTGTATTTCTTTATAGTTATTCATTAATTTCTGTATTTATTTCTGCATTTATGTATTTATTCATGTATTTACTTATATATTTATGTATTAATGTATTTATTTATACATTATTCATGCATTTATTTATTGAAACTTAAGTCCTTTTCTATTTTAGCTTGTTTTTATTACTTATTCTCTTTAATGACTGTATTTTTTAATGTTTTGTAAGAAGCACTTTGAATAACCTTGTTGAAATATAAATAATCTTGCCCATCACAGACTGTATCTCCGTTTTCTTTTTTAAATATTCGTCAATATAAAAAAACTTGCAGAGCATGATACCAATGCTTGGCTGATTTATTTTTAATACTGATCATGATGTTTATTTAGCCACGTATTTATACTTTATTTCCTTTTCCACCTTGATCAGAAAACAGCTGAAAACTGACACAAAGTGTTAAAACTGAACATTTTTTAAATCTCAGTTTGGTTCATTTTGTAAATCGTTTTGTTCGTTCAATAGTTTGTTTATTGTGGACGTTTTCAGAATGTTCTTGTTTACACTAAGATAAGGTAAACAACTCTTATTATATTAATAGTTTTACTGAGCTAAAAATGAGTTTGACACTTTTGATATAGAACAAGTAGCACCGGATCACCTGCCCAAAAGAGCACAAACTAAGTGTCTTAAAGTGCTGATCTAACCGTTGTCTTTCTTTGGCTCTTAAATCTGTTTCTGTGAAAAATTGATTTAAAAAAATCCTTATGTCTGGCTGCCTTCAAGTTATGCTGAAAACATAAGAAAGAGGAGCAGAAAACGCCAGAATAATCTAACAAAGTACAAATTTAAAGGCTCACTGTTGAAATATGTATTTTGCCTGTAAATAAAAATCTACCCACACAAAAGTTAGGGAGCGTTTCGTCGTGTACCTCGCTGCTTTTCCTGAGGAGAAATTCATCTTCTACAACACTGGTGGTTAAGAAAGTAAAAGGAAGTAATGTGGTGACTTTTGATTTGATTTTAAAGTGACAACCCCGTAACTGACTTGACTCTTCGGTGACTGATATTTACCCAAACCACCTCCACCTCTGCGTTCAGTTTGTCCAGCTTCACAAAATCGTCTTTGTTTGTGATCTGGCCTCCGGATTTCAGCCGCCAGCCGTTCAGCTTCCAGTTCTTCACCCAGCTGGTCACACCTGCAGCGAGCGAACGCACAACAGTGACAAGTTTGAAAATCCCAGACGGCGTTAAAAACCCAGAAGGTTTTGTGATCTTTTTTTTTTTAATCGTGACTCACCGTTGATTGTGAACTTGCTGTCGGTGTAGAGGACCAACTTCTTTATGTCGTTCTCTTTGGCTTGTTCCAGCGCTTTGCAGGCTGCCTGGCACACACACACGCACGCACGCACATGGTTACAACTGTAAACACACCATCAGTGTGTGACGACTACATGTTTCCAAAAATGCTGTACCTGTATTTCGGCACGCTGGTTGGTTTGTCTCCCGTGCAGCCGCTTTGCAACATTTCTACAGGAAAGAAGCGATAAATGTGAAAAATGAATGTATTTATTTCTCTCATTTTTATGATTTTTTTTTTCATAGAGAACCGCTCTACTTCTAAGTCTTTTCTCACAGTGGGTGGTTGCGACCCCAGTAGACTCCGATACCAGCTTTGGCGCCCACCTTTCCATTGGAGGAGCAGCAACCGTCGGTGTAAACGACAACAGCGTCACCTGAGCAGAGAAGGAGACAATCTGAGTGACACCGAGGTGAGTTCAAGTGTCCAGCTGAACCTTTACAGAGCACAGTATGTGTTAACTAGAAGCTTAACAAAATCAATCATTTATTTGACATGCAAGTCAGACAAAGAACCGTGTAAAAGCTCTAATTGCCACCGTCGTTTGACCACCTTACCCATGTATGTGAATCCGTCTGGGCTTTCTGTAGACGCGCTTTCTGTCTGTTTGACTCGTTTGGGATTGGACTCGCCGTCCTCCTCTGAGTGGCATCTCTTCCTGCCAAGGGGGATGTACTCCAGAGGCTCCGGGCCTCTTTTAGGAAGCAGTGCGGCGGCCGACTCCACACACTGAGCTACTGAAAGACAGAAGACACTAATTTTTATTCTTTGAAACTTAAAGAAATGCTTTGCAAAGTGCATTTTTAAGCGATTACATGGAGGTATTTGACCCTGATCCAGAACAGTATACTACAGAGCGAGGAAACCTCTACCAGAACTTGACATTTCAGTCACAGACGTGCTCATAAAAATGTGTTGCCGGAAGATTGTTGAGAGTACAAACACGTCAGATGGTGGGAAATCTTCTAGGCAACCTATAACCTAGAAAAAGGTGTTTTTGGGGGATGTAGCATAGAAGAAAGGCTTCATGTTTCTCTGGAGCAGTTTACCTTTCTCCACGACTGGAACGGGCGAAGGATCGACCCCTCTGATGAACGCCCACGCATCTTTCTCTGATGCAAACTTCTTGAAAGAGGCAGCTGGAAATTTGTCCACCTGGCTCTTACATTCATCCCTAAATCACAGTTTTAAGAAAAAATAAAAGTAGAACAAGACGGGAACTTATGATCAACAATTCCAGAAATCTGAACAAGAATCCTGCAAATCTTCCCAGACATTATATTAACTACTTGGTAATTACTTTCTCTGTCACATGCATTCTGAGCTGAACATTACTCTTGATTATCACAGGTGTTGTGATGTGATCAGTGTGCACTTCCACAGCTCTTTTTTTCTAATGTTTATCTTCCAGTGAAAAAGGGCCAACAGCTACAGAGAACAGAGAAGAAGCACGACTTAACTCTCAATAAATAAATGCATGAATAAATCTATCAATAAATATAGTAATAATTAAATACATAAATGAATAAATGTATAAATACACACAGGAATAAATACATAATTGCTGAAATAAGTGAATATATAATAAATAAGTGCATGAAATAAAGGGACCTCCTACCTCATTTATATATGGACACAGAAATACAGACATAAATAAATGTATGTGAATTATTTTATTTATTCATACATATACATGTAATTATTTATGCATTTATGGATTTGCCTATAAATGTATTTATTTATTCATTGAGACTTAAGTCATGTTGAGTCCTCCATAAACAATATCCAAATAATCCCAAATTTATGGGGGAAAAAAGACAATTTGTTTGTTTTACTGCAGCATAGCAGAACACATCTCATTACCCTTCACAAATCAACAAAAGCAACTTTGTTTTATAAACTTGGCATAGCCTCAAATATCCCTTAGATGTGGTTAATGCTGCACAGCAACGCCCACCACCACTGGGTGGACCTTTCGATGGACAACATGAAATATCAAGTGGTCAATTATCTGTTGCATCTGAGACGAATTAAAGAGTGGGTGTGTGTGATTACACAACACTTAAAATGTGTCCTTTAGCTGGTGTACCGTTTACCCAAAGGCCAGGAAGCCATTAAAACACCTGATATCTGAATGGATGTCGGTGTGTAGCTCCTCCTCGCTGAAGAAACGTGCACTTGAAGGAGCAACCACTTTGGTTTTCTTACACATAAATGCTCTGACAGATGTGTAAATGTTCTGACACTAAGTACAAAGTCAGTCTCACCACGAACCGTAGACTCCGGGTTTGAATCCTTTCTTCACAGCGTAGAAAAACTTGCCCTTCGCCATGATGTCGTTGGCGGCGCTGCAGACTCTCCTGCTTAACGTCACTGCCCTGAAAGCACCGGTGAGTCTAAACATCACTTTCTACCAACAAACTGCAGTGAAACAGAGGCGGCAAACATCGTGATGTATGACACCAGTACAACCTACGCTGTAGTCCTCAAAGTCCGGAGTTACGCGTTTGTCTCAAGCCTGAAACCTGGAAAAACAAAGACTAGTAAATGTTGAAAAAAGTACTGTTGACAGTGGTATGTTCTTACAAAACTCTCGCGATGTTTCTTTTATCCCATTTCAGGGGTGGACTCCCACAACTCTCGTGATAGCCAAATGGGACGGCCCGGATTGGATAAATACAACTCTCGCGATGTTCCAGGCATAGACATATAAAGAGTAGACGCCGCATCGAACGTTGGGCCGCGAGAAATGCGGCCGCCATCTTGGACCGGTCATCCTACCAGATTAGTTCTATGAGTGACTCGTTGAGCCTATGAGTTGAGCAGCAGAAGGAACAAGATGCCAGAGCACTGTGCAGCGTATTCCTGCTCTAATCTAATATTACAATATTACAATTCATAATCAGTCCGGTACAGTACAATTTTAAACAATTATACATAAATCCATGCATTTTTAAATGTTATAGTGAGTCCCTCAGGCTGTGGCAGGTAGATACATATTTAGCTGCCAGAGGAGCTGCTGTCCCTTATTATATTATTATTATCTTGTCACAGTAGAGGCATGGAGATTAGCCTCTGTGTGTCAGATGTGTGTGAGTCCAGGCTTTTTTAGTTCAGTTGTACCACAGAAGTTGAAACAGTCTGAAAAGAAAAAATCATACATTTATTTAACTAAGGAAAAATCTGAAATCGTTTGTATAATTTAAAATGGATATTACTGAACTATGCCCCGTGTTTTTGTTTGCACATTAAATACAATTACTACATAATTAAAATATGTAATAAAGAAGACATTCACATAATTAGACCTTGCCTAAAAACAAAGGACACAGTCATTTTAGATACTATACAAAGTTCTCCTACAACATCACTGTCTTTACCAATTAGAGCTACACTCTCGTTGGTAACTGTGCAAGAACAAAACAGTGTGAAAATGATCGATTTAACAAAATGTTATATATATTTTTATACCACACACACTCGCTCAAATGTGGACCCTCCCTCTCCTCTCCACTACCACGACTATGCGACTGGCAGAGCATGGATCATTTCTGAATATCCATTAACATATAGGGTTCGGCTCTTGTTTTTTTTTAGTGCTTTAGATGGAAGTGAGTCTGTTTGACTTGTATTTAGTTGTGTCCAAAATGTCATCTCTCTCTCTGACCTAATTGTATTGATACTCTTGATTTATATGTATTTTAATTTTCTCTGAGTGTGTGTGTGTGCGTGTGTGTGTGTGTGTATGTGTGTGTGTGAGAGAGAGAGAAAGAGAGTGAGTGAGAGAGAGATTTATGTATTCATATATGAAATACAGCCTATTAATACTCTATAAATGATTTCTATTGTTGTGTTTATATTTATAGTGTTTGTAAAATACCTATCATACATCACATATATCATATATCAGAATATTCTATTACTGTTAATCCCACTATGAATATTAAAATGCGCCGAACCGTGTCCTGTCCTTACACTGAGTGGAGCGGGCGACCGGGCCAAGATGGCGGCCCCACCGCTCGTCAGCGCCAATAGGCCCAACATAGACATAAAGAGTAGACGCCTCATCGAACGTTGGGCCTATTGGCGCTGACGAGCGGTGGGGCCGCCATCTTGGCCCGGTCGCCCGCTCCACTCAGTGTAAGGACAGGACACGGTTCAGCGTATTTTAATATTCACAGTGGGATTAACAGTAATAGAATATTCTGATATATGATATATGTGATGTATGATAGATGTTTTGCAAACACTATAAATATAAACACAACAATAGAAATCATTTATAGAGTATTAATAGGCTATATTTCATACATGAATACATAAATCTCTCTCTCACTCACTCTCTCTCTCTCTCTCTCTCACACACACACACACACACACACACACACAAACACACAAACACACGCATGCACACACACACTGTCACACCCACAGAAAAAAAAAATACATATAAATCAAGAGTATCAATATAATTAGGTCAGAGAGAGAGATGACATTTTGGACACATCTAAATACAAGTCAAACAGACACACTTTCATTTAAAGCACTAAAAAACAAAAACAAGAGCCGAACCCTATATGTTAATAAATATTCAGAAATGATCCATGCTCTGCCAGTCGAATAGTCGTGGTAGTGGAGAGGAGAGGGAGGGTCCACATTTGAGCGAGTGTGTGTGGTATACAAATATATATAACATTTTGTTAAATCGATCATTTTCACACTGTTTTGTTCTTGCACAGTTACCAAGTGTAGAGTGTAGCTCTCATTCTAAAAGACAGTGATGTTGGAGGAGTACTTTGTATAGTATCTAAAATGACTGTGTCTATGTGAATGTCTTCTTTATTACATATTTTAATTATGTAGTAATTGTATTTAATGTGCAAACAAAAACACGGGGCATAGTTCAGTAATATCCATTTTAAATTATACAAACCATTTAAGATTTTTCCTTAGTTAAATAAATGTATGATTTTTTCTTTTCAGACTGTTTCAACTTCTGTGGTACAACTGAACTAAAAAAGCCTGGACTCATCAGTTCTGGTTTACAAACATGTGACGTTCGTCCTGCTTTCAAGTGGAGATGTGGAGAACCAAGTAAAAATGTGTGGAGCATTTAGTTCAGCTGTGAGAATATCGGGCACAGAGTGGAAATACATGTTCACGCTTGCCTCGTAAATCTCTAATTCATTCTTTATAATAAACCCCACATCATGTTGCTCCTGTTTGATGAAACAGTTTAACAGCAAAGGATATTGGTCAGATTCTGCCACTTCTCCTTTGATAGTCTAAACTTTAAAAAAAAAGTGACATGACATGAAAAATTATCTCATAATTCATCTCAATGTCATGTTCAATATTTAAAAAAACAAAACTGAGAATATCTGAGGTGACCTGAGATTAACTGTCTCTGAAGTGTCTTCCTCTCATGAAACCCCAGCACATCCTCCGCTGACCTACTGCTGGAAATGTGCAACCATTTACACTAGACCACATGTACGACAACCCCTCTCCTCCCTGCTTCTCCTTTAATATCTACACAGGCTTGCACACACACCTCATGCCGGGGGGGTGAATTAACTAACATTCCCACAGAGGCTAATCTCCATGCCTCTACTGTGACAAGATAATAATAATAAAATAAGGGACAGCAGCTCCTCTGGCAGCTAAATATTTATCTACCTGCCACAGCCTGAGGGACTCACTATAACATTCAGAAATGCATGGATTTATGTATAATTGTTTAAAATTGTACTGTACCGTACTGATTATGAATTGTAATATTGTAATATTAGATTAGAGCAGGAATACGCTGCACAGTGCTCTGGCATCTTGTTCCTTCTGCTGCTCAACTCATAGGCTCAACGAGTCACTCATAGAACTGATCTGGGAGAAGGACCGGTCCAAGATGGCGGCCGCATTTCTCGCGGCCCAACGTTCGATGCGGCATCTACTCTTTATATGTCTATGAGGCCCAACGTTCGATGAGGCGTCTACTCTTTATGTCTATGGTTCCAGGCCTCTCCCTTTTTCATTGAAAATGAATTATTGACAATATCATGGCATAGAAAACATGACAATAACCCTGGAGGAATAAACATGACTTAAAATACAGTAATAAATGTATAAATAAATACAGTAATAACTGTATAAATAAATACAGTAATAAACAAATAAATACATGCATAAATCAATATAAAAATACAGAAATAAATTAATTATAAGTGAAAATGAAATTCATAATTAAATGAATAAAAAGGACCTTCTGCCTCATTTATATCTTGACAAAGAAATACAGAAATACATGAATGTAGGTGAAGAACAATGTAGAAATAAATGTAGCGCATTTTTATGTATTCTTTTATTTATTTGTACATGTATTTCTGCATTTATTAATTTATTCCTGTATTTATTTATACATTTATTGATGTATTTATTTATTGAGACTTTAGTCATGTTTTTTCCGCCAGTTGATAAACTCTCGCGATGTTTCTCTTATCACTCACTGTCAAGCGCGTCCTTCGGCAGCTCTCGCGATATCGAAATGGAACGTCCGGATTGGATTAATGCAACTCTCGCGATGTTCCGGCCTCTTCCTTGGCCGTCGTTGACAGAGGTTAGTCGTGCTACTTTTCACAGAACTTGCTTTTCAATCTTAAAATGAGCTTTAATGTTGTTTAATTCCTATGAAAACACACCGTAAATAACATTAAGGCTCTGATACGTTAGATTATGTGGTTTACGGCGGCGGATGGCTGATGTATATGACTAAATGAAGCGTAGTAGAGGAGCACCAGTGAATGGTGCTCTTGTGTCGGGGAGCAACATGAGCAGGCCGTGCATGTGTTCAGATAACAGCTACATTTATGTAAGAGGAGGTAGTTCTACTCAATATATAAAGCCCATTGTACTCTGTGTGTAGTTTTATGTCTTTACTGGCGGCAGTGTCTATCATTATATTATTCAATTTGTCCAAAAATGCTTCCAAAATCAGCTTTCCTCTGCCCACTGCTCCCGGCTAGCATTGAGATGCCTTTTTAGCCTAGCCTAGCTGTAAAGTACATGCTGGCTTTGAAGGAGCTCCTGAAAAGTCATGTCACAATATACAAGGTAATCTATATATGTAACTACACGTCTTTTATTTCCTTTTCAGAGACAAAGGCCATGTTCAGTACCAGCGCCAAAATAGTGAAGCCTAATGGCGAAAAGCCAGACGAGTTTGAGTCTGGGATTTCCCAGGTAAGAAGAGCAGGTTGCACATAAATGTTTACTGTAGTGTTGTTTGATAAGCACTATGTAGTGTGTGACGAATGATGCTAAATTGGACATTGTTAATGGTACCACAGATTTTGAAATAGTTCACTTAATAGCGAAGTTTAAATGCCAGAAATGCTAAACTTCATGCAACTGCTAGTTCTGCTTCTAAACTCAGTATGTAATTTTAAAATATGACGACTGGAGTATGTTACAGAGACAGGATGTGAGTTTTGTGTCAGTAGATGGGTTTTGAAGTTTATTGCAGCAGGGAAAGTGTAAATTTATCTTCTGGATAGTTAGATTCACAACATTAATGAACAGAATCCACTGGGCTCCTTGACTGATTGTCAGTATTTTTAGTAGGAACCAGGTTCTGCTCAGCGGACATGTATGATTCCATTACGGTGTATGACTAAAAGTATTTGACTTGTCTCCCTGCAGGCTCTGCTCGAGCTGGAGATGAACTCCGATCTGAAGGCTCAGCTGAGAGAGCTGAACATCACTGCAGCAAAGGTTGGCAGACATTTCCACTTTCTTTTTCTGCATTACTAGTTTTTAAAGAGCTAACAGTCTTGACCAATGTGGTGCTGTTTTGCTGACATTCATATTGTTAAACCTGCATGTGTCTTAAATGAAAATGTTTGAGATGGAAGTTTAACCCGACGTGGATATCCAGCGAGGTTGCTCTCCTGGCTCTGTCCTGGTGGCGTATGGGAGCGTAGCCTTTGGGCTGAGACGTACAGTCCCGTTCCACAATGTCGGAGAGAAAGCTCTGTCCCCGGCCGCTGGTCGGTGAGGACGGGCGTTCTGCATATTCCTACAACTTCCCAGAGTCCTTTGGGGCCGTTACTGGGGAGCTAAACCATGCAGTGCACATTATACAGTAAAAAATCCACCCTACTTTCACTGTTATCTTCCACCTTTACTGTTAGGACTTTTAAACAATGGTTGGTTTCTCAAAGACTAACAGACCTGTGATCTTAAGACAGTGTTTTGTTTGTCTTTTTTGTTTCTAGGAAATCGAGGTTGGTGGCAGCAGGAAAGCCATCATCATCTTCGTTCCCGTTCCTCAGTTGAAGTCCTTCCAGAAGATTCAGGTGCGCCTGGTCAGGGAGCTGGAGAAGAAGTTCAGCGGAAAGCACGTGGTCTTCATTGCACAGGTGAGAATGATGTTGTCTGGGTCATGTGTTCTATGGAGCTCCCTGAGGGTGTGCTGAAGGGATTCAGGGGCTGTTTCTCCTTGTGTGACTGGAGTGAATGTTGTCTGGACTGGAGCTTTCTCCAGTATTTACTACAGGTTGTCACAGTACCAGAATTTCAAACATTGATACAACAATAGTATAAAAAAGATACTCAATAATACCGATGCAAAAGGAAAAGTCTTCTGCACACCATATAGGATAAATGTTTACTTTTTTCTTAACAGCTGAAGTCACTGAACACACACCAACAGTTGATTTTCTAATAGCACTGCTACTTTTCAATACAATAAAATGTGGATATTGTATCAATTTAAAACATCTATTGAACTGTATCAAAGGACACATGTATTTGACTACCTTACTACAGGTTCACTATTGGCTATTGGTACACTATTTTACTTTAAAAATCTTGCATTTCGTTACTGACAAAATGCTGCATTTTCAAATTTTGCATTTGTTAAACTGAACTAACAGCTTGCAAGATGGTTATTTGGCACGAATAAAAGCAGGCCTCTTCACAACCTGCAACAAGAAAGATAAATGGTGGCAATTTTGAAACAAGTTCCTTGAGCATTTTTTTACCTGACGTGGATATCCAGCGAGGTTGCTCTCCTGGCTCTGTCCTGGTGGCGTATGGGAGCGTAGCCTTCGGGCTGAGACGTACAGTCCCGTTCCACAATGTCGGAGAGAAAGCTTTGTCCCCGGCCGCTGGTCGGTGAGGACAGGCGTCCTGCATATTCCTACAACTTCCCAGAGTCCTTTGGGGCCGTTACTGGGGAGCTAAACCATGCAGTGCACACTATTTTCACATCAGAGTTCAGATATTGACTGTTTGGATAATAGTTTATGAACTAGTGATCACTGTTAGGGGAGTCTACAATGATGAAAGTGGACAAAGCTGTAAAAAACATTTTATGTTGTAATGTTTCTGTTAATGCAAAAAGACATAAGTATTCAACATTAAAACTGCCGAGGCTTAACCAGCAGGAACATAAATATGGCAGGTTATTTCTAGTATTGACCCAGAACATCAGTCTGACTCTGATCCATTTGGTTGATCAATTATATTTATTTAATTGAATTATATGAATTTTAAACTGTCCTGATTGGAGATGAATAAGATGTTGTTTTTTTCAGAGGAGAATTCTACCCAAACCCACCAGGAAAAGCCGCACAAAGAATAAGCAGAAGCGTCCCAGGAGGTAGGTAAAATAAGATTGGAGCATGAGAATAATCCTGAGTTTTGTTTGAGTCAGAACTATATTTTTATATTCTCTTATGTTCCCTACTGCTGTGGTATCATTCAGTGATACAAATCAACAGGGTTCCAGACTGCGACCAACATTTTAGTGTGCGACTGAATTTTACATCTAGTTGCACATGCGTGACCAGATGTCTCTGCATATCAATATGTACGTGGCTAAACAGCAACAGAGTGATGGATAAGGCGGGAACGATATGTAAGCACTGTAAGAGGATAGTGCCGTCAGCACCATAACACAAATGCATAACGTGAGCTCCCGCAGCTAGTCAGTGTCAAAACTGGATGGACCCAAAGGCTCAGTATTTGACGAGCCGCGACAGCAGAAATTTATCAAGCCGTTGTTTCTCCGTGCAGCGAGTAAGGCAGCAGGAGACGCACAGACTGCTCTGATCAATCAGTGTAGATACGGTGTATACTATATACTCTACTGCCCTGAGTACCGAAGGCTAAACCGCGGCTAACACAAGTACTATGCAAAGACACCTGCAGCACCACCACAGCTCTCTGCTAAAATCAACCCCCCTGCAAACAAAAACCCTAAAAAATTTAAATGGTGTTAAAATCAAGTTGTCTCGTTCTCGTGGACTCAATATCGTGTCTCGTCACACCCCTTATTCTGAATGTATGGTATATATGTTTAATATTGTACTGTCATGACAGTAATGGTGCTGCCGGTTTACCTTCTATGTTGCATCTTCAAAAGTGCACAATAAAAATGTAACACTGAATTTGAAACGGCACATTGTAATTTCTGCATCTATTATTGGTTTACTGTGTGCCCCTAAAATCTCTGGTTTCTCTCCTAAAGTTCTCAGTTGGGGGCCGCAGTGCTCCTAGTGAGAAAAGTTAGTCTGGAGCCCTGCTGAGGTTGTGCGATATGATAAACATCTTCCACTATTAGGCCATTAGCTAATCAATTAGCAAAACGGCTTATATGAGAAATGATTTTGTTGCAAAATAACTAACCTGAGAAATGTCTTCATCTTCCATCTTCTCAAATGTGAATGCTTGTTATTAGAAGTCTGTGATGGTAAACTGCACATTTGTGTTTTCAACGTCCTGTACGACTAAAACAAGTTATTAAAATGATTAAAAGGATTTTTAGGATGTATAAATTAAATTGTATCGACTTGAAATGTCTACTTCGGCTCTGGGAAATGATAAAGAACATTTTTCTCTATTTTATAGACCAGACAGACTGATCAGAAAATGAAAATAGCCAGCAGATTAAAAAAAAAAGTATTTTAGCTGGATTAATATGAATTTACTGTTTTTAACCTTTGTCAGTTTAATTTGCTTTCATTTGAATTTACACATTTGTTGATTGCTGTCATGAAATAAAATTATCATAGATGTTGTTCACAGGGCCACAGCAACAAAGAGCAACCAAATCTCCATGTTAACTGATCAATAAAAAACAAATTGTGTAAAATCTTAAAGCACAAAGCTCAGTTTAGACTGCAGCTGATTATTATTGTCATTATCTACTTTCTCCAATTATGTTCCGGTTAATTGTTTGTTCTCTCAATACTAATGTGGTAGAAAATAGACCGTCAGTAGATTTTGTTCAACACCCAAACGCCTCAGTTGAACAATTTCTTTTCATTCGTGCTTTTTACATAACCTGCCAGGAGAGAAATGACAGTAAACATGAACTTTAAATACAGGTAATTTATTGTGACAGAAAAAGAAATCAGTAAATCCTCAGTTTAGAATCTGGAATCAGAATATTATTTGAGCAAGAAAAATGAAAGCTTAAAGCTGTCTAAAGTAGTCCTTAAAGTAGTCAGTGTTGTTCAGGGCTGAAATTAAAAAAGATCACTGTGTACTCTGTTACATATTTTTTGTATCATTCAATGTTGACCTGTCAAAAAACTGTAACGGCTTATTTTCAATGTTTCTAAAACCTCTGAAAATCAAATTCCACCTTTTGAAACACTTTTATTTTATAGTGCTGCGACCGATAATCAATTGACACCATTTATCAGTTATTATCATGTAAAGTGTGAACTCAGTTTTAACCCGACGTGGATATCCAGCGAGGTTGCTCTCCTGGCTCTGTCCTGGTGGCGTATGGGAGCGTAGCCTTCGGGCTGAGACGTACAGTCCCGTTCCACAATGTCGGAGAGAAAGCTTTGTCCCCGGCCGCTGGTCGGTGAGGACGGGCGTTCTGCATATTCCTACAACTTCCCAGAGTCCTTTGGGGCCGTTACTGGGGAGCTAAACCATGCAGTGCACAAACTTTGATTTCTCGGAACTTGTTAGCCCAAATGCATGTTTTTAAAGAGTTAATTTACAATGATATGATGCAGTGAATAACATTGTAGAGGATGGAACCGGTGAATATTTGCCTTTTGACTTGATAAATGACTTGTTTAACCTGAATCTTGTCGGTGTTCATCCTGCGTAAATGTTTGGTATTAATGTGACTTTTTTTCTTGATTCCTCCGTCCTTCAGCCGTACTCTAACCGCGGTCCACGACGCCATCTTGGAGGACCTGGTGTTCCCCAGCGAGATCGTTGGTAAGAGGATCAGAGTGAAACAGGACTGCAGCAGGCTCATCAAGGTCCATCTGGACAAGGCTCAGCAGAACAACGTCGAACACAAAGTGAGTTGATGTGAAAATGGCTAAAGTAGAAGCTTTGAATGACCTGATTAGAGCTGCAACAATTAGTTTCATTTTCTAGATTAATCATTTGGTCGAAAAAACATCAAAAAATTGTGGGAAAAGCAAAATGTGATGTTATAAAATGTTGTGTTTCGTCAGAACATACCAACCCCCCCCCCCCAAAAAAAAATAATTCAGTTAACTATCATGTTATGAAATTATCAAAATGATTATTTCCCGCTAGATTTAATCAATAAATCGATTAATTGTTGCATCTCTCAACATGATCATCAGGGTTTGGTAGTGATGTGCAATAATACAAAGTGTCAATTTGACTTTTTGGTAATATTGGAACCACCACAACAAACCTGGTTTTTGAAAGACGGCACTGTCCAATCAGAGGCGTCTGTTCCCCGCACCTGTGAAGTCATTGGCTGGTGCAGTTTTAACCCGACGTGGATATCCAGCGAGGTTGCTCTCCTGGCTCTGTCCTGGTGGCGTATGGGAGCGTAGCCTTCGGGCTGAGACGTACAGTCCCGTTCCACAATGTCGGAGAGAAAGCTCTGTCCCCGGCCGCTGGTCGGTGAGGACGGGCGTTCTGCATATTCCTACAACTTCCCAGAGTCCTTTGGGGCCGTTACTGGGGAGCTAAACCATGCAGTGCACAAACCTTTGCCTCTGAGAGATACCAAACAACAAATGTGAAGAAGTGTAATCAGTATATTACAAATGTCAAATGCTTGAAAAGTGCTTGAATTTGATTTTTGGAAAGGTGCAAGAGCCCTGACTAATTTTCTGTATTTTCATAATTAAAGATAAAATGCAATGAGTTGAGCAGCGCTACTTAATCGTCTGAATTGGTGCAGAAGTTTGTTGACAGAATGTAATGATCTAAATGTTATGGCACATTTGCTGATTTTAGCGTCTTAAATGTAAAAAGTATTTGATATTTTTAAATTATAAATTGAATAACTGTTTTTGAAAGCAGTTTCTATAAGTCATACTTTTTTAAAATTCTACCCCACATTAAATTGAGAGGATATTCCGTGTCTATTACACCAAGAGTGAATCGTGCTGCTGTGATGAAGTTAATGTGTTTTGTTGTCTTTCAGGTGGAGACTTTCTCTGGTGTCTATAAGAAACTCACAGGCAAAGACGTCGTGTTCGAATTCCCAGAATTCCAGCTCTAAATGCAGATGACAAAATAAATTTGTTTACTGTCACTTTTGTTCTTGGTGTTTGTCTTCTTTCTTTTTTTAATCTGGTGTTCATCTACTTGTTGCTCATGTAAACCAACATTTTTAAGATTTGAAATCAAAGTGTGTACCTTGAAGGTGCTTGAGTTTTCCTTTTTAAAAAGCTGCACAGCCTGTTAACAGTTGGTCAAAGGTTGTATTTGGCCTGTTTTTAAAAAGGACCAAAGTCAGATGTTCCTTCCTCTGGCACCACCCTCAGGACAGTTAAGGCTTTCTCACCCCTCAACAAAAACTCCACTTTAGATTGATTTTATAATTATCACAGCAGAAGAGTTTTTTGTTTTGTCTTTGAGACCTTTTTCAAACTTGAAATTAAAAAGATATTCCCTATTTGGGGAAATATTTAGTTTCCACCATGGCAGATGGAGCTCCTAAATCACCTTTAATTTCCATCTTTGTATTTAAAAACTCTTACTATTGTGATTTATGGTGGGCTGAGATGGTGTGTTATCTTCTATTTTTCCAATATGGTCAAAATGAATAAATGTAAACGGCACAGCAAAGGTACAACATGCATCTTGCATTACATTTCATTTAGCAGACGCTTTCATCCAAAGTGACTTCCAATAAGTGCATTCAACAGTTAGTGCAGTAGCTTCAAATAAGCTGATCCACAGGTTGCTACGTATAAGTGCTCTTTTGCTTTGTTTTTTAAATCATCTTCTAAGCCAAGTTGCAGTCGAAAGAGATGTTTTAGCCTGCAGTGGAAGATGTCTTTTTATTTTTTTCTGCCTTCTGAATGTTGATGGGGAGCCGGTCCCACCATTTGGTAGCCAGGACGGCAAACAGTCGAGACTTAGTCGAGTAACTGAGTTCCCCTCAGTGAGGGAGCAACAAGTCGATTTCCCGATGCGGAGTGGGTGGGCCGGGGTGTAGGGTTTAATCACGTCCTGGATGTAAGCTGGGCCTGATCTGTTAGTAGCACCATAAGCAAGTGCTAGTGTCTTAATACGGACGGCAACAGGAAGTGAAGGGAGCCGAGGAGCGGTTCAGTGTGAGAGAACTTGGGTAGGTTGAAGACCAGTCGAGCCGCTGCATCCTGGATGAGCTGCAGAGGTCGGATGGCACAGGCTGGGAGACCAGCTAGAAGGGAGTTACAGTCGTCAATGTGTGAGATGACAAGAGCCTGGACCAGAACCTGTGCTGCCTTCTGGGTCAGAAGAGGACGTAGCCTCCTGATGTGCAACATATATCTGCACCATTGGGTTGTTGCAGCAATGTAAGGGAGAGTTGGTCGTCAGGTGTCACACCCAGGTTCCTGACAGTCTGGGTGGGAGCCACCACAGAGTTATCGAGGGTGGTAGTCAGATCACTGGTGGGAGAGCCTTTTCCAGGAAGCAAAAGCAGCTGCGTCGTCTAGGTTGAGTTTCAGGGTGGTGTGCAGACATCCATTGAGAAATGTCAGTCAGACAGAGATCTGTTCTGCTGCGAGTGTGTCGGACTGAGGAAAAGAGAGAGTAAGAACAACAGAACTAAGGGAGTCGGTGTACAGAGAGGAGAGAGGCCCCAGGATTGAACCTTCACACCCCAGTAGTAAGATGAAACAGTTCCGACACAGAGCCTCTCCGAGTTACCCGGTATGTGCTTTTTTAGGTAGGATGTGAGCAGGGGGAGTGCAGAGCCTGAGAGACCTTATTGCTGTAGGGTGGAAACATCTGGTGGTTAACTGTCAACGCTGCAGAAAGGTCCAAAAGGATGAGCGCAGAGGAGAGAGAGGCTGCCCTAGCCATGTGAAGGCGCTCAGTGACAGCAAGAAGGGCTGTTTGGATTGAGTGGCCGGCCTTAAGAGCAGGCTGGTGAGGATGGAGGAGGGTGTTCAGGTGACGGTAGAAAGAGAGTTGGTTAAAGACAGCACGCTCCAGTGTTTTGGAGAGAAATGGAAGAAGAGAGACAGGTCTGTAGTTTATAATTTACTTCAGACGGGTCAAGGGTAAGCTTTATTGAGGAGGGGTTCACTCAGGGGAGCAGCCAGTGGATAAAGATGTGTTAATAAGATGGGTGAGGTAAGGAAGAAGGTCAGGTGCCATAGATTGGAGAAGGTGAGAGGGGATGGGGTCAAGGGGGCAGGTGGTTGGGTGGGCAGAGGTTATGAGGGTAAGAACCTGATCCGGAGATAGAGGGGGGGGGGGGGGGGGTGAAAGAAGACAGCAAAGGTGATGAAGATGTGGTCGGTGGAGGGGTGAGGTCAGGAGGTGGGGTGGAGAATGAAGAGCGTATGCCATCTACCTTTTTTATGAAGTAGTTGACAAGTGGCTTGGTAGAAGGGAGGATGGAGGATGGAGGAGGAGGACTAGGGGGGTCAAGGAGGTTAGAGAAGATGGAGGAGAGTTTTCTGGGGTTTGAGAGGGAGGATTGGATTTTAGTCTGATAGAAAGACTTTTTGGCAGCAGAGATGGAGGCAGTGAAGGAGGAGAGAGTGATAGGTATGCAGGTCATCAGGGTGCTTCGAGTTCCGCCATTTCCTGTCTGCTGCCCGTATAGCGGCTCTCTCAGCAGTCAGCACGCACTGAGTCAGACAACCACAGGGCTGGGGAGGACTTGAACCCGCCATGAAGTAAGGGGACAGAGAGAGTGGAGGGAGGACAGAGTAGAGAGGAGGGATGCATGAGTGAGAAGGAGTCAGAAGAAGGGAGGGCTGAAAGAACAGATGAGGCTGAAGAGGAAGGAGAGAGGGATGGGATGTTGGGATGGACGGGTACTGTATCTGTCGATGAGAACGGGTTGTTGAGCAGAAAGGCCTAGTTACAAAGTACTTAGCTTAATTTAGAGAAGTCTTGTGGTCGGAGCTAGAAAGTCAAGTGCACATTTGCAAGTTTTACTGCTTTTGAGTTGGATCCATGTTTTAAATATTTTGTAAATGTACTGTATTGTACATAATTTGTTATAATATTGTTATAGTATCTTTTTCAATATTTATGCTCCTGACTGCCGTACTTTGCTTTATTGTTTATTTCCTTTTAATTAATTATGCGCCGTAAACACCAAGGCAAATCCCTTGTATGTGTAAATCTACTTGGCAATAAACTCCATTGTGATTATGATTATGATAATGAATGTGAATTCTTGCCAAAATATATATGTTTTCAATTCAACAATAGTCCAACATATATAATACATTTCAAGTTGGGGTTAGCCAAGATAATAAATCAGGTTTGTTAAACAGTAGTGCTTGGACTTATTCACGGAATAGAGACGTAAATAAAACACATGATGAAAACATAATTTACACAAATTTAATGAGGATAAGATTAGATAAACCTTTATTGATCCCTGGCAGGGAAATTCAGTTATAAACATAAATAAAGTCAAATAAATGAATATCAAGGGACAGTGGGGTGATAAGCGATGCAAAGATCTGTATAATATATTAACACAATGTGGTAAATGATGATACAGTGTGGGATATGAGATGCAGTTTAACATAATATATAGTATATTAGGCTATAGCAATATAACAATAGAATATCAAATATAATACGATATGGTGTACAAATGTTTGCCTTAAGTTGACAATTCTGTCTAAAATCAGGCAAGTACAATATTGTTCCATAGTACATACTAGACAAATACAATAATATCATATATAACATCTATAGAGAGTTAAAACAAGTTAAAACCTCTTGGTTAAACCCCAAACCGTACGTTAAGTGACTTCTAACCCCATGAAGCCCTAATGTTCCATCGTTCCCACTGCATCTGAAGGCAGCATTAACATACTCTTATGGGATTGGATGAGAAGGGAGAGAGGGGCGTGGTTAGACCCTTCGGTAACCTAACACCCACCTCTCGCGCGTGTGAACTGCTCTCACTGTAAACTTTCTCCACAGGCTCAGTCAGTGGACGGTGGACCGTTGGATCATTTACGCCGCGGCTGTGTGTCTGTTGTACCGGGAAACTCCTCCGTTTAATCATGTCCGGTTAACGGTTTGAATCGGTATTTTGGAGAAGCGAGAGATAAATTAAAAGCCGGTTGGAGAAATGGAGGCTGTGAGTAAGTGGAGCCCGCAACAAGTGGTGGACTGGATGAGAGGTAAGATGCCAAATAGTGAGACCTACTAACGTTATCTGATGGAGCACTGTTTGGGGGGAACTAACGGTTGTGTTGCTGACCGTTAGTCAGCCGTTAGTGGAGTCAATAAGGCGAATTCAACCCTTTCGCTGCTGTCTGCTTTAAAGTTTCACGTTTTAAAGTTGTTTTCGCAGCTGCAACTTGATCCAACAAATCACATAATTCAATGTAACAGTATATTATGTTATTATTATTATTATTATATTATTATTTTCTGTTCGTAGCACTTGCTAGGCTATAGTTGATTCGTTCTATTTGTATTTGTATTATTTAAACATGGTCAATAAATTGACTAAATAAAAAAAGACATTTAATTAAAGCATTAATTAGTCATTTTGACCGTAGAAATAACACAAGTAACTAATAGTTATGTCTAACTTACAGTGGAGGAAGAAGTATGCTAAGGTTTTTAGCACAATGTAGAAATACTTTGTAACAAGTATAAGTCATGCCTGCACCCAAAGCCAAAGTACAACAGTATTGGCCTAAAGTACCGATAGTAATGAACTCATTGTACAGAATGGCCAATTACAAAATAATGTCTATTATATTATTAAATAATGATTATTGATGAATTCATGTGTAAACACCACTTTAATATTTCAGCTGGTAAAAGTGGGGCTATTTTAAAAGTACTTCTATAAAGCCTATCTTACTTTATATACTACTGGGTAGCTACTACCTTGTGAATGTATCCCTGTGAATAAAGTCTTATTGAAATGTAGTGGAGTAGATATATTAAGTTGCAGGAAGTGGCAAGTAAAGTACATGTATCTTAAAAATGTACTTAAGTACACTACTTGAGTAAATGTACTTACTAACTTTCCACCACTGTAATAGTTTACATGGCGTTTTCTGTTTGGAACACTTGTAGGCTCAAATTAAAGCACTAATCAGTCATTTGGACGGTACAAATGAACATTTCTGGTATAAAGTTATAGTCTCATGGAAGATGCGGTCACTGTTCATGGTTACCTGGTGGTTTATACATTACTGAAGAGTTCACACAGTTTAAAAGTTGTTGTTTTTGCATGAGGATTACTGATTGTGCCTTTATGTCAGATTTAGGGTTGTGTGTCCCTTTTTAAAGTGAAGATACTACCCGAGTTTTGGTGCTGTTATCTTTAACTTGGAGAACTATAAACATATTAAAGGTAACAAAAGATGCCACACTTTTCATGTTGTTGAAACACATGAACTTTGCTTGAATAAAACTTATTTGAAATTAAAATTTAAATCAGGAAGACAAAGAATAAGGTTATACACAATTATATATATATGTGTGTGTGTGTGTGTGTGTGTGTGTGTGTGTGTGTGTGTGTGTGTGTGTGTGTGTGTGTGTGTGTGTGTGTGTGTGTGTGTGTGTGTGTGTGTGTGTGTGTGTGTCTTTGTTTACCTTTTTTACTGACAAATTTCTGCTCGGTTGTTGAACTTGGTTGTTAAGTGGCAGCTGGATTGGATTTGCACACAGCACTGAGCCAAGTATTCATTTCCATTCCAGTGTGCCATTAAGCAATAAACAGGCCTGACCAGTTAACAGATCAGCTATAAAATGTCAATCAGGGCCATGATTCTGGTTTGATAAAGACCTGTTTTTAATTACCAGGAAGGTTTGAACAAGCAGCAGCAGGAGGAGGATTGTTTCTGTTGCAGTGTGAAGCCAGTTTGTGTCTCCTATTTGATAATCCTTGGGTTAACATTCTAATATTCAAGATTAATATTGGGAATAAAAAATTTAAAAAAGATATATGTGCAAAAAGCACTCCTGACTATTGTGTGTTGAGGAACATGTGAAGTTGAAGATACAGTATATTGCATTATTTTAGTTGTTTTGCAACCTTTCGAACACCTGGGATGACGGTTGCTCTTGAAAGCTCCCTGAGCCACTTTGTGCAGCCTGTTAAAAGAAAACAGTACTTTATTTTTTAAACTTAAAGTGTAGTCATTCTGGAAAACTAATTATTTAGATATTGGGGACATTTTTGCGTGATGTGCTGCCGTTTCTTGATGCTCACAAAGGTGGCTGCCAGATATTACCCTAGACGTAGCCTCTACGCCGAGGTCCGTTCAGGAGTACAGGACTCGCCATCTTGTCAGACTTTGACTCTGCCTCATTTCCTCTTACCAAAAAAATGGCATGTATGTGACGTTGGGGGGAGGGAGATACGTCCATCTGGCTGACATTTACCTCTGAGGAGAAGTGAGGGCCAGAGGCTAGCTGTCACTCAAGTGGCCACGCCCCTAATTATTCATAAACTTTAACCTCCAATAAAATAAAAACTAGCCTGGTACAAAAACAATCACCCCCCTCAGTGTTGTCATGGAGACATGCCCTAAACACACAGACTAGAATGTTTAAACAGGTTAAATGATGCTGTGAAAACAGCCTGTTTAACATGGGGGTCAATTAGAAACGGCTCTATTATGAAACCCCTAGTGGACACAACTGCAGTTTTTGGCACTTCCTGATTGGATCAACCAGGAAATCGCTGTAGTGGGGGCTTGGATAAAATGCTTTGGTCACTTGTCTTTCCGACACATCAATTGCACCTGAAGTTCCATATGAACCTTGCACTTTAGTAGGCTAACGGCAGTGGTGCAACGGAACGTCCCGTGTCATTTAAATCCCCTGTATGGGAGCATTTGGCTTCCCTGTCAAGTATAATGATGAAGGAATGAGGTTAGTGTATAAAACCGTGACTGTGTGTAGGCACTGTGGCACAAGAAAGCCATGTGACAGTGGAAACACGTCTACCATGGCCAAGCGTAACCGCTCACTTCATCACGGCAGACTGGGAGACGAGAAGTCACACAGGTACTCATCTTGCGCAGGTACTGACACAAGCAGTGGAGGAATGGAATAATAATAATTAACGAAAGACAAACTTGTGTTTATTTGTCTTGTCTTTTTTTTTTTTGCTGATCCAAAAAATTATCCAATCCATGACTCTGATCTGAGAAATTATCCGTACTGTGAGTTTTGCACCCCTAGCTAACGGCCTATACATGATGTGTTTTTTGTGCCCTAAATCCATTGTTGACGTAAACATACAGAAAGCATGCCCGTGACGACAACATTCATAATACTTAATTCCTTACATTTCTACTTATTCAAAATTTGCTTTTGTTCTCAAATTCTTCAATCTAAGTTTCTCATCTTTGTGGATTCACACCATTTTTGTACCGGTTGAATTGACTGTTGTGAGAAAGTGAGTGTCATTTCAGCCCTTGTCACACACACACACACACACACACACACACACACACACTAACACACACACACACACACACACACACACACACACACACGTCATTAGGCAGTGCAGACAATGCAGAGCTGAGTGTTGCTGGTGGCCAATAAAGACCCAGACAAAACCAGCTCTCCATAGCGGTCGGCCTCCTGTCGTGTGGAGGGTCAAAAGGTCGCTGTGACAGCGCCGCCATTTAACCAGATCTGAATGGCAGACTTTTGTGTTCTGCATGAAAATAACAAACACACAGGGGTCAGTCACAGGACCTGATAGCTCACTTAAGCTTGTTCTCTCCATATGCTTCCTGTGGCACTCTCAAAAACATGACAAATACAGAATAAACGGGGAATTTTCTCAGCACAGTCTCATTCATTTTAGATTCTGCTTTGTTAAAAAATGGTTTTCTGCATTCTAGGAGGAAAAGAAATTTGATGAAATAATTGAATATGATCAGGAAAGTGATGAGCAGACTTCAGGCTGCAGCTTTGAATGTCTTTGTCAATGACCTGAATCCTGCTGTATTTACAGTGTAACTACAGGGCTGTTGGCTGTGAGGGTGTGTGTGTGGTGTGTATCTGTCTGTATGTGTGTGTTTACTCTCCTCGTACGATTCAAGCAACAGGTTCCTTTCACGGGAGGTGCAGTCTGTCTCGTTAAAATCCTCCTGTTTGATTTGGAGTTGGTTCCCACAGAGCCGCTCCAGCTGACCACAAAACACCATTAACCAAAAGTCCAGGAATATCAGAGCAATTGGTATATTTCAGGAAGATAGTCAGGGAACTCTCTGGGGGAAGTCAGAGAATATGGGTCAAGTTCATCATTTCTCATCTGGTGGACTTATTTAGACCGAAATACAAGTTTAATAGATTAATAATATCCCTGATTATGGAACATTTATAAACACATTTTGTTTCTCGTGTGGTGTTCATCTGATGACCAAACCAGTGCTGTAATCTTATTTAATTTTCCAATTGTGATACATTAAATGTCTCACATTTTATATTAAGCTTGAGTAAATTAACTAATTTCCTGGTTTTGATGTGGTAATAAAATCTGGGACACGTACTCATAAAAAAGAAGCAGTCCATAATGTAGCTCTCAGATCAGCGAGAGTCTCTAGGGGACAGGTTCAACACGGATCAGACAGCTGCAGCCCCGAGGTAAACGCGTGTTCAGACAAATCCGCATACTTCTCGTCTGTTCGTCTGACAGGTGCAGTCACACATCACAACGCACATGACGACGGGCTGGTCTGAGAGTGAGAGGCTGAATAAATAAAGATGACACATCCATTTCTCTTTATGATCGGGTGTGTAGAAATAAAAACAATACCTGTGTATTGAAGTACAGATCAGATGCAGAACCCTGAACCAGAAAGAGACATTATTATTGGTCAATAGAAATGCAAAATATGTTTAAAGTCATTTGGAACAAGTGTAGTTAATTGTGATACTCTTTAATATTTTTAATACCAAAAACAAATCTCTTATTCCTGCATCCATGGCCTGGATTTCGACCAAATTAGATTATTTTTATCTTTATGGTATTTTGCTACCAAATAACTGAAAACATATAACAAAGTTAATGTGGCGTTAAGCTGTTTAATTAGATGGTGTAAAACCCTCGTCACTGCCAACAGGGTCTTAACGTCTACTTCATGAGAAGTTGACAGTTTTGAAAATCAGATTATTATCTTGTACTTTGACTCTTTGACCCTCCTGTTCCTCCTTCTTGATGTTTTGCCAAAATAAACTTGTTTTATCGCTGAAACGGTCAACAATGAGAGCAGCCCCAAACTCTCCATCGCTGTGCTTTTAGTTTGAAGGATTTGATCTAACAAAGACCTTCCTGCCCAGCCTTTGAAGGAAGGAAGGTCACAGGTCCGGGAGACTCGGATACATATTTTAACTACCGTTTTAAAAAATTTGCGTCCATTTAGCTGTAAAGAAGAGGTGAAAATATCTATAATATCTATAATCGGGTGTTATCTCTGCACCTTCCCATCATAAACAGTTCCAGTTTCACCTCATATATCTCGCTGCGCTTTCTGAGCTCAGTGCAGCTGCCGTAGCTTTCCAAGTGTCCGGGTTTCGAGAGTTGGCGAATTGAGCTGGGCGCCCGTGATTTGCTTAAAGTAGCCTGGACCTCAGCTTTTATGCAAATGAACAACTCGATGCCTCATTTGCGCAAAAGTCACTGCCACGGGACCACAATGCACTGCACAGTGGCTCACATAGATAATGAATGGGAAGTGGGGAAATCAACACAATCACATTCTTTTACCCATAGTCCTTTGTGTTTTGAGGCTGCTGGTGTTGTGATCAGCAAAAAAAAAAAAAATAGAAAGCAAAACCTCCTCCTGTATGCACCTGTTAGCTGTTGAAAGCCATCCGCTCATGTCCCTCAGTAAGACAAACACACTCTCTCTGAGGATCCCATTGGATCATGAAGGTGGATTGTTTGTTCTGTGGGCGGAGAACCTCTCTCACCTGAGAGCGTCATCATCAGCACACAGTTTCAGGTCTCCAGGGGTTCATTTCTATAGAAACTGACTGAAACCGATGACTGCCCGGAGAGATGGAAATCAGTCTAAAAGGAACAGCAGAGATGTTCAGGAACACACAAATTCAGCGGTGGAATATTAAACACATTTACTCAGGTACATAAGTACACATGTGAGGGTACTTGACAGCTTTAGGTACTTACAGATTATTTTTCCTACAAAATATATGATGTTTTGTTATGAATTAAAATACCAAACAGCTTTTAAAAGTTGAGCTGAAACAACGGGTCGATTAATCAATTAAGTTGAAATTGAAAATGTTATGTCAACTTTCATGCAAAAATGTTTAATGCTTCCAGCTTCACAAATGTGAAGATTTGTTTTTCCTTTCAATTTTTTTAATTATTTCTAAACAAGCTCCACCTCAACCAACTTAACCAGTAAAATTCAGCTTTTAAATGAATGCGAGAGTAATAATCATCTAATGACATGTCACAGGGGACATTTTTCTACTCTTATACTGCATTTTACCAATAATACCTACATACTTTTACTGAAGTAACATTTTCAATGCAGGGCTTCTGCTTGAAACTGTGCATTTTGACAGTGTGATATTTAATACATTTAGCAAAGTAAAGGATCTGAATACATCTTCCACTACTGGTAGTTTATAGTACTTACTGTATATTGTGTGCACGTAAATGGACTGTTTCCCCTGATTGGCAGATGAGTTTTTATCTTTTCTTGCTGCTGGTCTCGTGCTCTGTTTTTGTTATCAGTGAGACTGAGTTCACTGAGGGTGAATCAGAGGAAGTATCCAGATTCTCTCCACCGAGCGCCTCTTCCTGTCTTTTCTCCATGTGTGAGCAACATTGACGCTGGTTGGTAGTGAGAGAGTCCAGAGCCACGTCAACACAGGACGATTTCAACGTTTAAAATTAATTGGTCAACTACAAAATGCTAAGTATCTAGTTCCAGCATCTTAATTTTGAGGATTTGTTTTTTTTCTTTGTTATATGTGAAAATAGACTGACCACCTCCTTGAGTTCTGGACAAAACAAGTCATCTGAAGACGTAGTAACTTTGGGCTTTTTCTGTTGTGATGGCCATTTATTTTTGTCATTTTTTGACATTTTATAGAACATTCTATCTGCACATTAATCAACAACACAAAACAGTACATAAATAAAATACAAAAGTAGCAGATATGTAAAAACAATAAGAGTGTGTAAGCCTAAAGGCAGTTTGGTTTAATTGACAGATGAATAATAATACTTATGGGCCATATAGTCATTCAGCAACCTATCAGCTGTTACTACACTGATAACAGTAATCCCATTCAAATGAACTATGATAAGAAATATGCTGGACTATGGCTGTAACAGTTGTCAATGGTTCAGTAAATCATAATGTCATTTATTGATTGAACGAAAAATGCCAGAAAAATAGACATTAGGTAATAAGCTCATTAGTTTCAGTTGGGTCAGACTCTGTGGGAAGTGAGCTGTGTTACTCAGTAATATCACCACGATCCATGTAACCGTAAAGCAGATTGGGAGATTTGTTCAACCTGCGGCAGAGCAGACGGCTCCAGCAACCTGAACGCCATCCAAAAGTGAACGATTAAAACCTGCAGGACTGGCCTCCGTGATGTAACAGAATATAATTATGTAACTGTAGGACAAAAGGATGTGTTCCCACGAAGAAAGTGCCTTCATTTTATTGCTTTTGGACAGATTCCCACAAAGGTTGGTTCAGACATTCATGATCCTCAGAGGGTGAATGCCTTTGACTGTCACTAGCTATGTTAATGTCTCTCTCTGATTTTGATGCTTGTACATGTCTTTAAAAAGTGGCCAAATGAGACTAGAAACGAATCAGTTGGAAGCTAGTGGGAGGTTTAGTTTCTTCAGAAATGTTAACGTTAGCGTTTTAACTTCTGGGATTAGATTGCATCTAGACTGCTGAACAAAACTTATATAAACTTTTGTCCGCCACAGAGTTTGTTTTCTACAATAATTGCAATGCATCCGATCCAATGCTAACTTCACTAAAGAACTACACGTCAAATGTTTTTTCCCTAAGACGGCTTCGGTAATTTATTTATTTTTTATTATCACACTGATGTTTGTTCAAGTGTTCATTGTGATGGAGAAAATTTGGAGCAGTTTGCCAAGAGAACGGACCAATCAGCGTTGATTTTGAGGCGTATTGAAGTGTGATGAAACGAGAAGCGACTGTTCAGTGTAAACAACAGGGCGGATGAGATGAGCGCAGCTATAGAGCAAGCGGCTCACTAACTGATTTTTCTCTTGGATCCTTCTGTTGAATATGGACCGGGCACCTGAAATTGTGCCTTTTGTCCATAAATTTGCGTTATACAAACGGCAAATATCCTTTACTGACATGTTGTTTACTTTATGAGCTTTGCCATGACGCACTGTTAGTACATGTGACATGTCACCATGAAACCACGGCCGCTCTGGCTGCAGGCAGTGAGGAAACTACATCATACCCTTTGTTGATCTGATTGGTTGATTTTGCCCAATAGACAGATGTTTTATCCAATCAGCAACCTTCTTTTCGCCCTTTCCCAAAAGATCTCCAAACGAGAGTTTCCAGATGGATTTGCTAAGCAAATGAGAATCAATCCATCTGGCTGAGTCGGGTTAATAAAAAGTGTGTAAAATGTCATGACAGCTGGGATTGACTCATGATTGGTCGAGCGGGACTTCCAGACTCTGGTTGCAGAATTACATCATGGCAGCACCCCTAAATGGGATATTTTGGCTTTGTAAAGTGGGAGGAAATGGAGAAGCGTCGTCCATCTTTATATACAGTCTTTGGTGTGAACGTCGTAAACGTCCACCAGTGAAACGGCCTCAAACCAATTTCAGGAATGTGCACCGCTACCATGCTCAATATGTGATTTTGACAATGAACTGTTCAGCTCTACCCACACCTTGACTCCATTTTGTCAGCGTGGAATGAATGAATCCATCCCAGTAGATCTGTTACTGGTTAAAGTGGGATCAGAGCTCAGTGAACTCCAAGAATTCCTGTTTGATTTGGTAAGACTTCTGAGCACAAATCAGCACAGAGCTCAAGGAAATCCTTTTTCCTCTTGAACAGTGTTTGTTCAAGCAATGTGTGTGTTCCCAACACTGCCTTGTACCAATGAGATGAAGTGTGTGTGTGTGTGTGTGTGTGTGTGTGTGTGTGTGCGTGTGTGACACAGGGGCCCAGTCAAACTATGAATAGCCTCCGTGCTCTTTGCCACTTTTCCTCTCCACCCTCGTCCTGTTGTGATGGAGGTGGGGGTAAATATTCCTTTTAGTTGCCCCCCAGCTGGGGAGTGTCGGGTCCGAACTCCGTCATTGTGCTTCGACGACACAACACGTGCCATTTGTTGTAATGAACAGAGCGATTTAGGGTTCAACCGGGACAGTTTCACAAAGCAGAGAAATGTCCATGCTAGTCACTTAAATATTTTCCCTTAATCAACTTTTTGAATTTAAAATTTAGATCAAATGAATCCGAATGACGGATTTATTAATTGACAAAAGTTGATTAAAGCAAAGTTCTAAACATTAAGTTAAATGATCTGAGAAGTATACTTATAGTACTATTCCAACACTAAAAATTGCAGGCCACTAACAATCCTATTAACTATTTGAAGACTGCTGCAACGATTATTTCATTAATTGGTCATTTTAATAATTTCTTTAGCAAAACTTACAGCAATGAACTGTTTCCGGCTTCTTAAATGGGCAGATTTGATGCTTTTGTGGTCTTATGTGATGCTAAATCGAATATCTTTAGACTGTGACCCTGTTCAGTGGGAAATTCTAATGACATTTTACTGACAAACTACTAAAAGTAGTTAGTTGCACTCCTAGCTCTGTCACTTTTTTTTTCATATTTCTGCATGAATTCATCTGATGAACATCTTTCAAATGTTCCCTTTCAGTGAGAAGGATTTGTGTGTACGAACGTCTTGTGTAAAATGAGGCTGAACATCTTGTTTGTTTTGATCTTTCTGACAAATGATTAACTGGACGTTTATAAGCAGCTGGAGTTTCACCTGCGGCTCATTTCTTTTCTTTTTTTTTAACTGACTTCCTCACGTGTTTGGCTGCAGCCGGACTAACCCACTTTATCATCATCAGCACGCCTCCGACATACTTTGAGTTACTGTCAGGCCAGGAATTTAAGAGATGGGTCATAACAGTAACTGTGTCAACAAAGGCCGTGCATCTGATGTCTAAAAATAAACTTTAATAAGACTTTGAAGTGGTTGTAAGGTTTTCTGATGTTGGTGATCATTGGTAAACCAATCATCAGCCAATATCAATTTTTTAACAAATAAGATAGAAGATAGATGTCTTTTTTCACCTTAAAGCAGACACACTGTACAGCTATTGTACTTTTTTCTTGTGTACTTGTCTGCATAATTCCATAAAACATTTGAAAAAAAAAGATAGAAGATAGATGTCTTTTTTTTCACCTTAAAGCAGACGCACTGTAAAAAAAAAGATGGAAGATAGTATAAGGCCAAAGGAATAAAATGAGAGGAAAGCAGACCTTCCCATTCAAATCAGCATAGCAAGATGGTCAGAGCTACGGCCATTTTTATGTGTACAGTTGCTTTTATGAAATTGAAAAATGTTCTTATAGAATAAACATATAAAATGTAGTCATTGTAAAGTGTATAAGGAGTAATTTTAACCCCAGTGAAAAGTAAGATAAGTAAAAGCGAGATATTGTGCATTATGATATTGAACATATTTGCAGGGGTTTTAAAGAAGTAATAAAGGAATATTGCACATAATAGATGAGACACAAGTGACACCAAGACTGGCTGACTGTGTTGTCGATTAAGTTTTATTTTTTCTTCTAATAGCAGACCTTTAGCAGGTAAGTGGCTGAAGCAGTGACCGTGTCTGGTGGTTTTCGAGGTGAACCGGCGGTTTTGTCGTTGCAGTAAGAAGTAAAACTTTCCCACCCTGAACTGCTGCTGCTGCTGTCTGTCCGTATGCGCACAGTTTCCCACCAGCAGCTGACTGACAGGAGGGCAAAGGCCCAGAGTCGTCTGCAAATAAAAGACGCGGCCAAAGACGGAGAAATTAACCCGTTACATCTGTGACTTAAAGTAAACTGTGGAAACTGGTACTGCTGCAAATGCACCGCAAGAATTTAAAGTTCATTTAGAGTCTGGAAATCTTCTTACATGTTTCCCTAAAATCACAAGACATTTCTTAAAATATGAGGTTTCAATACTCTGTGATCAGCTGTTTCTCAAGATGTTGTCAAGGCAACAGCAAGCGTAGTTTGGAGACTCATTGTTTACTGACTAAGTTGTCGATGTTAAAGAGTCTGGGTGCACTTTCGTCCCTCTCCGCTCCGCTTTTATGTTGGAGTCATATTTATTCTGTCAACAAACAGGTTGGTTTCAAAGTGCTTTACAAAGAGCAAAGATTAAAAGGGTCTGTTTTTCTCATGTGAACTGTGCTGTGACCTCACGGCTGATTAGATTAAGATTTGTGGGTGGAACCATAGAAATAGAATAAGTAGAACCCACGTTCCCATTCAGATCAACAGAGCAGGATCGCTTTTATGTACAGTTGACATCAAAAAGACCATGAAAGCAGTCAATACACATTTTCTTTTGAACTAGTCAAATGACCACAATCACTATTTTATCACTGAGCTCTTCCAGGAATGTAAATGAAAAACTATTCTTTTAAATAAAATAAGAATACATCTATGTGAGTTTCAAAATAAAGGCACATCCTAAAGATGACCACAGGTTTCCTACGCAGTATGCAAAAGTATGAAATTTGATTTGAGTCATTTCCAGATCTGGATAAGTTTGGAAAAAGGGAAAAGAGTATGGAAAAATGTTTGTGTTGTTTCAGACCATTATCTCACTTTATCAAATAATATATTAATATCTACAAATCACAACAAGTTTACTAACGCAACACAGCCGACCTGTAGATGATATAAAACCATTCAAGCTGGGTGTAGAATGGTGTCGGGTTACCATGGTTACCGTGCAACTACAATTCTCATTTATTGAGTTTTTTCCAAAAGTGCCAGTGAAGCACAGACTTGTGTTTTCTTCTGTAGTTCCTGGTTAATTGTCCATCTCCACTGTTTCTGTCTGTAGTGTTACAGGTTCACACTTATAATAAAATGCTGTAAGTTGAACATGTTTTGGTTTGGAGTTCATTCACTTATATGAGCTACAATACGTAGGTAAAAATGTCTTGTAATTACTTGGCAACATAATGGCATACACAGTCAAACGTGTTCAAATTTGATTTGAAAAGCATTTATTTACATAATAAGCATCAAACAGTTGGTGTTCGGATGTTAAATATTGACTGAAAACTCTGAGAAGTCTGGAAATTTGAGTCTGAATTTAGAAATGGAAAATGTGTAGCAACCCTATGACAATATGTATTGATATTTCTAGTTTGCATCAGTGATACTTTGACCGTTGATCATTGAATTGATGTATTGATCTAGATCATAGGCTGAAGGTTTGGTTCAATAAAACTTTATTTGACTTCAGGATGGACAGTTAGTGTCTTTATCTGAGTGAGGTCTGTTTTACCTTCCTCTCATCTGTTGTTATAGAAACAACATGATCAAGCTGGGAATTTGTGAATTTCATCATCGGGTCTGAATCTGATTTCAGTATACACTGTAAAAAACAAACACTTAACTTCTCATTCAGTCTATATTCTGTAAATAAAATGTGCAAGTGATGGGATGTTTGAAGCATCTAACGTTTTCTTATAGTATTAGCAGTGATCTACAATATTAAAGAAAGTGATTCTGGGTATGGCCGGGCACAAAGACATTTAAATGCTTTCACAATATATCAAGTGTAAAGGTTATCTAAACTGCAGTGTTCATGCAAACAGCCACAGTTAATCCTGCTGCTTAAGAAGCTTCTCTGACGCCAAAAACACAAACCGCGATCCTGCTCGCTCCTCCACCGTCTGCCAGACGATTGAAGACGATTCCCAACAGTCGTGGGCCGAGCGCCAAACCGACTGCAATGTTCAAAATGTGCAATGAAAAAAATAATGTCTCCACTGTCACATAAATTAATGACATTTTATTTCTCACGAGAACATTGGATCCAGCTCTGCAGGATGGCACTGTGCCGTCCCACGGAGGCGTTTTTAGTCTATATTCTAGGTTATTCCACAGATTTATCAGTGGAGTTTCATTTGTTCTAAGAATTAAGATGAACTCACATTACTCAAAACCATCATTATAATCTTATAACCGGACCTTTCTGCTTGTGTTGAAGGAATAGTGACATGTAAAAGGCCAACAGAAGCTGAGATTTGCTTGTTCAGGCCTCTGTTCTCTGCAGGGAGGCTCAGCATTGTCATGCTTTCATTAGCAGGTGATTTGGATGTCGCGTGACACTTAGCCGACCCTGCCGTGCCGCCGAGAGATTATCGGCCTCCTCGGCTGTCAGTAATGTGATCCAGGCTGTCGCCAACACATTCCTGGTGACCACAAACGCTCGCCAGCCGCCGTCAGACAAAGCCACAGTGGGAGGAGGTTTTTTTTTTAATATATTGAATGATGTTAATATTTTCACTATCAGACCTTCCATCATGGAGTTTTGTGGGTTGTGTTCCAGGCACGGAGCTTGAATATTTGGGAATATCATGGAAGTTTGCATCTGGGCGTCTTTCCAGAAACATGTAGGAGCAGAACATGTTTTCTGAATCGTGTCGCAAGTTTGTTGAGCAGCTCAACTGGAGCAGAAACCAGAGAAGTGCAGAATTGCAGACCTGCTAATATGACTTTTCCATTTAACATTTTTAAAAAAACAGTATTTAAAAATGCATCATTGCTGCTGAAGTTGAAACGAGATCTTAGATCCAGCCGATTACAGTTTGTCAAATGTGATGATTTGCTTCACTTCTTAGTTTCTTATCATTATAAATGGTTGAATCTTAATTGGAGTAAATCCCTTAATCAGGAATTCCCAGTGCCCGAGGTAACGTCTTCTTTTATCTGGCCAACAGTCCAAAACTCAGAAATTTTTTTAAGTGTCATATAAGACACAGAAAAGCTACAAGATTAATTTTAAGCAGTCAGAACGAGATAATGTTTGGACTTTTTGCTTTATAAATGACTTAATATATCCATGTTTGTGAATTGTATTTTTTCTCTTAATGAATCAATTAATGGACTAATGCAGATCTTTTACTTTGCAGTAAGGAGCGAAAAGTGCTTGTCGGTTGTAACTGAGTAACAAAGAAGTGATTTTGCTCTTTATTGAGATGCGTGTCTTGTGTCTTGTTCCTGGTGTTTCGAGGTGTGAGCCGCTGACAACCCAGAGGTGTCACATCAGCAGTTAACCTCGTTAAAGAGGAATGTTTCCTCCCTGCTGTCGGCGAGAGTGTCGACCATCTGTCGTCCTGCGTGTCCATCTGAAGACAAACAGGAGTCATGGAGTTTCTTCTGGACGCTTTAATGACCACATGCAGGGGCAGTTGTTTTCTTCTCCACTGTTCACACCAACTCAGGCATTCTGGTGGCCAGCTGATGGGGCTTCACAACGTCCTCTGCCATTTGGTGGACGATTCAGTGCAAAATCTTTCTCAAAGTAAAATGTATTTTTAGTTTAGGATAACAGTGGGAGTCAAACACAAAGCCAAGGCAAGGTTATTTCTACAGCACAGTTCACCAACGAGCTAATTCAAATTGCTTTACATAAAACATTAAAAGCATTGGAAAGCAACACAAAATTACATTTAAATAAAGATAAAACATACACGAAATGACATTCAAGTAAAGTAATTAAAAGATCATCAAAAGCAAGAGAAGAAATTTCTGAAAAGGAATTTTCAGTTGTCAATTATCAATTTAGTATAATTTTCAAGGCCGGTTATAGAAGTTACAGTCCAGTACAAGCAGCAAAAAAATTGTTTTGTTTACTGAAAGGCACCGGAAACCAGAAAAGTCTTCAGTCTTGATTTACAAGAGCTGAAAGTTGCAGCAGACCTGCAGTTTTCTGGGTGTTTGTTCAAGATCCCGTATGTGGAGCATAAAAACTGAACGCTGCCTCTCCATGTTTAGTTGTGACCCTGGGGACACAGAGCAGACCTGGATGTTCTGGACGGTTCATAGCGGAGCAGAAGATCAGAAATGTATTTTGGTCCTAAACCATTCAGCGCTTTGTAAACCAAGTATTTTCTTCAATCAATTCTTTGACAGAATAGTTTAAAGTTGACAGATGTCAGCTTGTTATTGAGTCAATTCTTGATGATTAATTCCGTTATTCTATAGCTGAAATTCTGTTTTCAGGCATTTTACCTAAACTTTCACTCCCGGGGGTGAACGGCGTCTGTCATACCGATGTGCAGAATCATGTGGGTTGATGCTCCTCCATTGATCCGGTGGTGAGACCTCTTTTATCTCATCTCCCGCGGCTGCCTTTCACAGAGGGGTCAGGGGTCGAAGTTCAGGGTCGGGCAGAACAAAGTGGCGCCTCTTGGAGCTGGTGGTGTCTCGCACAAAATCACATGAGGTCACGGGGATCCTGCCCGTCCAGAACAGTCCAGGTCTCATCCTCTAGTCCTGCAGGCTCGCAGTTCAATACAATACTTTTCAAAGTGTTATTAGAACTCAAATGCTCAAATGGCATCTCTTTTGGTGATTCCTTATTATATATTGTAAACTTCATGAAGTGTTTTAAATGACAGTTTCTGGACCGTCTAACAAAACTTACTGAAAGCCGACCAATTTAAAAACTTAAGACGTTAAAAAGTTAAAGTTTCCCTTTCACACATGCAGCACTAAACAGGAGGTTGTCCGTGCCAGATGCGTTCTCACTCACTGGAAATCCTCTGCTTGGTTTAGCTGAGGGTTGGCGTCTGGATGTGGGAAGAGCGTGCATGAGGCAGGACATTACGCAGATTACAACGTGGTCACATAGCCACTTTGTAATTTGGTCATAAATAGGGGATGAAACGGTTACTGGTTTGATGATGAACAGTCCAGACAGTTTGTATTCCCGTCATAAGTTTTAATTATCGTTAAAACCGTGTTTGATTACTGCACTTTAAAAAACTCAGTAAATTCTCCCCAGCATCAGCCAACAGTCTAAATGCAGGCCCTGCAACGTGGATTTCTTTTGCAGAAATGAAAACATGGCCAACAGAGTCTTAAGCCTGAAGTTTGGGCATATTTCTAAGAGTGCCGATGATGATGACCCTTAACCTTAACCTTTAATTTCAACAGTACTGATATCTGTGGTAATTTTGGTCTCTATAATTGTGATATGAAATTTCATCTCTAGTCATAAACACCCGAGTCTCTTTCTGTTCCTTGAATTTGTCTTGATGATTTCAGCGTCGACCCTTTGGAGAGAGAAGCTATGAACTGTCGTCTCTCCAGTTAGACATTTTCATTGGTGTCTTTGTGTAAATTACCTTCTTCTTCACCCTTGGATGTTTTGTTTTCTTCCGTTTCTTGTGCGAGGCTTGCGGTAGAAACATTACCAACACGTCCACTTGCTCGCTGTGACTGGACAATGAGCTGCTCTGTTCACACATGGACTCGATTGGACATTATACAGACTTTGTAACGAGGGAGCTAGCAGCGTAAGTTTGCGTTCTCATATACAGCTCTGCCATGTAATGTATAGATAACTTCAAGATTGCTGCGTATGAAAGAGGGTTTTGAGATTTGAGATTATTGGGCCGAAACTAAACTAATGTAGTGTGGAACAGTTGATGGTGATGAATATGAGAGATCAAACTGGGGACCTTCAGTGTGCAGGACTGTCTGTGTGAAACACAGAGTGATCCTGAGGAGAGGTGTGGTGAGGTGGCAGGAAGATGTCGGCTGTTATGTATCAGCAGAAAGTGTCAATAAGTCCGTGTTGACTCAGCAGCTCTGTTTGCTGTCAAACTTGAATGGATCATAACAGAGCCGACTCTCACTGAAACTCACTGGTATCGATTACTCTCTCTCTTACATGTACAGTCATCTTCTTCCTTACCTTTTATATTGCTGTCAATAAAACCAAAACCTAAAACCAAAAAGAAAGTATCCCTTTTTACGGTTTCCTTGTTGTCCCCTCTCAGTGTGTCATGTCTCCGTCCGTCCCCTCAGGTCTGGACGACAGCCTGCAGCAGTACATCCCTTCCTTCCGGCGGCAGCAGGTGGACGGGGAGAAGCTGCTCAGGACGACCCACCAAGAGCTGCTGTCTCTGGGCGTGTCAAGGGTCGGACACCAGGAGCTGGTGCTTGAGGCCGTGGATCTGCTCTGCGCGCTGGTCAGTGACTCAACACAGCTTCACACACACTTTGTTGTAACAGTTATTCCCCAGGATGATTATTAATGGGGTATATACAGTATATGACTATAATTGTCGATATTTATAGTTTTGTCAATCGGGAAACCAGTTTCGTGTCACCAGATAAATGGACAATCACAGAAACAGACAACTGTTACTGGATTACTTTTGATACTGAAGAAAAAACCCAAACATGAGGATTATGAGGTCAGATTTAAAGTTCCGAAGTGCGTATTTTTTCTATGACTAGAACAAAATAACTCTATAAGAGAATAGAGACACAAAGTGAATCAACGTCTTTACATCTGTCACTTATGAGTTAACATGTTTGATGTGTTTGTTTACAGACAAACACTGTCACACGATTCAGCTTCAACAGCTCTGTTCACCACGTGCCGAGATGCAGGCAGAAGTTATATTAAGTCCTGTACCAAACCCAAACATCTGTGTTCTGTTACACCCCAAATAAATATGTGAGGCAGCACAAAGCAGCTTCACATACTGGAGACCTGATTCTTTCTTTTTTTTTTTTTTTTACATGACATCAGTAACCTGCAGTCTGCATGGTCACATTCTACCCAGAGGAAAGGACAGAGCAGAGAACAAGCATATAAATCCCAATCAACACAACAGCGGTTTCATTGGAATTCTCAGAGTTTGAGGGCTGAGCAGTTGTTTCCACCGCTGCAAACATTCCCAGTGTGTTTCTCAGGAGAAGCTCCTTGTCTGTCCACGTGTAATGAAGCTCTCCTGCTGACAGCAGCTGCAGAGCAACAACATCTTTTCTAAACGCATTGAATGTGTTAAATCAGAGCATCCGGCCTGTGAATTTATAGCTCCGCGTCCATCACATGGTCTGATAGCAGCGGTTGATCCTGGTCCTGGCTCTCATGCCAGAGAATGTGCTGATATAAATAAAATGCATTCTGTTAAATCTTTATCAGATCTGGCAACCCGCCTGCACTGCTGGCTTTAATATTTCCACACTGTAAAAAAGAAACAATGCAAAGGTCCCTGCAGACAACGGATTTGTTTCTTTGTTAGAACAAAAGTTTAATAGAAATTTGACTTGCGCTTCAGAAGCATGCATTTAAAATGTTTTGTTTTGTTGTTTAAGCTAAAAAAAAAAAAAAAAAAGAAAGTTATTGGACATTGTTCTCCAAAACGGTTGCATATTAAAAGGCAAATGAGGAGTTTCACAAAATGCCTTCAGGTTTTTTTAAAAATGTTTATGCGAGGATTCAGCAGAAACCAAACATTTCAAATGTGTTGTTTTAACCAGTAAAAGTGTGTACAAACTGCGCTCAGAGCCCCTCGGTCAGCTGTTTATGAGCTCTGACTTTCTGTCACAGTGAAAAGGAGGATTTACAGTCAGGTGCTGAGGTTTAATGGTGTAACTGAACTGAATAGGATCCAGCAGCCTTTTTAAATGGTGCTTTCACCGCTGACAAACAGTGAAATAAAAGGACCACAGAGGCACCACCGCTGTTTTAAGTTGTGCTAGTGAAGCTTGGTAAATCAAATCTTGTATCCATCTATATCAACTTTACTCCCGTGGTTCAAGTCTGATTATCTGACCAATAATATTTATTTCTTTGTTTATTCATTCATTCATCTTCAACCGCTTGTCCCTGTCGGGATCGCGGGGGGGTGGGGGGGTGGAGCCGATCCCAGTTGACATCAGGCGTGAGGCGGGGTCCACCCTGGACAGGACGCCAGTCTATCACAGGGCACATAGAGACGAACAGAGACAGACAACCATTCACACCTAGGGACAATTTAGAGTCATCAAGTAACCTAACACATGCATGTCTTTGGACTGTGGGAGGAAACCGGAGAACCCAGAGAAAACCCACGCAGACACGGGGAAATGGCTTAAAAAGTTGAGTCTTTCAAAAGGAATCTGGACATTAGGAGTACAGAAAAATATCCTAAATGCTGCCGTATCTTGTGTAAGTTTCTGAGGTAGGAAACATTGTCCTGTCATGCCTGTATCTTTGATTTAAAATGCACCACAAACAGGGACTTCAACGTTTGGAGGACAAATCTTTATTCTCAGGTGTGAAGAATGAGCTTGAGATGGTCGAGAGAGACATTTTTTGAAGTGATGTGTCCAAAGGTTGTCAGTCATTTAATCAGTGAGTGAAAAAATTGGTGAGATAGGTTTGAGTCTGGTATGACTCTGCTTGTTGGAAATAAAATGGTGACATTATCTTGAAGTGAAGCAGACCAAGTCAAACAGTTCTCTGGTTACTAACTGTATGTGGAGGCAGTTCTGTACTTCCGGTCTTTAGGCTCTTCTCTCATCTGCTTATCCTGTTCAGGACCATCAAGTCCTCATTTTTGGGAAGCTGAAATCGTCAAATCCATTTTGCATTTGAGCAGAACCACAGGACAGATGATCTGTGAGCTTTAGCCTCTAGTTTTAATTACCAATATTTTCAGATTATTTCTGGTTCTTTTCATCAGATTAAAACTCTCCGTTTGGTTTAGTGGCGGTGCCTGCGTAGAGCGTGCAGAGGAGAGGACATGATGCGGCCTACCGGAGCCGGTTCTTAATTTGGTCACAAACAACATCTTGCCGTCTCTTGCTGCTCTTTGAATTTCTCTGATGAGTCTGGCGTCTGTCTTTACTGACAGAAGTTCCTAAACCCCCTTTGTTCTCCAGTTTGACATTTTCGTTGTCGTCTTTGTGTAAATCACCCACCTTCTGCACCGTCAGAGGTTTGTTTTTCGCCAACGCATGATATAAATGTAACAGCGACTAAAAATATATATATATTTTTTTTCTGGATCAAGGTCGATTTTTCGAGGCTCAACCAATCACGTTGTTTCTTTACTCCTGAGGATTATAAGTAAAGACAGAGGTCTGCTGCTAGACGTTGTTTGCACGTAAATGCATTCAGTCCAGATACAATAACATTGGAACAACTTGGTTATTAACCAATATTATTTTGTAGTGAGTAACATAGTGGTGTCTAATGATTATGTAACAAAGTAACAGTATGTCATTTTTTTTTATAATGTACTTAACTAAAAGTAAAAGTTGAAATAAATCTAAAAACTCAAGTATAGATACTCCCAGATACTTGTACTTCACACCGCTGGTCTAGATAATTTCAGGTTTGCAGCTTATGTGTGAACGGGGCTTTACTTTGCTGAGGTGGTTTGGAGTCCTCTGGTTCTAAGCTCATTTAGCTGAGCTTGTAACAAAGTGATTTATTATTTTCTGTAGCACTTAATACAACACAAGGGCCCTCAGATAAATGTGCTGCATTCAGGGCTGCATGGTTAACTGTTGAGCCCTCTAAAGAGAGTGACCATGTTCTCTCAGCTCTGATAATAAAGCTGTGGTGTTTCAAAGTGTCTCAGGTGGAAAACTGATCATCTGACCGCCAACGGAAACTGCTGCTGGAACACAACTGCAATAGCTCTTCCTCTAGAGAGTGTGTGTGTGTGTGTGTGTGTGTGGTCTTTTTGTCAGGTGGGAGGGGTCACATCTGTTTCCTGCTCCACACCAGAGAACAGTAAAATCAGCCCCTGTGCTGCTTAAAAAATCGTCACTTGACCTTCAATTCAAGTCCGACAGGAAAACTCTCCCTAAAGCTCCCGAGCCGCCGCTGATGAACGATCTATTCATGACTCTGTTCGGTCTGATGTCATGTCCAACTTCTGTACCTGCATCTCATAATGATTACATGTGCGGGAAGGGAGGGGAGTCCAAAAGCTCTGGGGAAAAAAAAAGCTAGCAAGTGAACCTTTATAGAATATTTTGTCTCAGATGGGCAAATTAACTTTATTGTGGAGCATAAACCAAGACTCCTTCATGCCCCTCATCTCAACTAGGGTTGGACATGTGGGCTGTTGGTGAACTGGTTTCTAGAGTTGTTCTGGTATCGATACCAGGGCCAGAAATGTGTAAAATGCTGCTATCGATATCGGTGAGTACACAAGTCAATGCACTGATCTAATACCATGTAATTTAGCCCTGAAAAGCTACTCTAAAGAGGTTTATTTGTTATTTTTTTAATTATGACTGATTGTAAAACATGAACAAATACATACAGAGCATTAATACCACAGAACTTTGTTTTGTTATCTAATTTGACAAAGGGTGTAACCTAAGCAAGGCCATACATAATAACAATCATATCACATAGTAGTAGTAGTAGTATAGAGCTGATTAAAAAGTGAAATCAGAATCGCTATCAGGAAATAAATAAATGTTAACGGTCACCAGTCAGACAGTTTTTGGCTAAATTCTCTCAAACTTTCTGTTTAACCTACAAATATAAATGATGGTGTCATTATTTGAGTTATTTTAATGGTGTAAAACTAAAGTCTAACTTCAAATCTTCGTAACCATATCAGTGTTTCCCCTCCCATAATATTAAGGGGGCGCTGCGGCCCCCCAATGGCACCCCCGCTCCCCTTGAACGTTAAGTTTATATCATCTAATTGTATTTTCTGAATAGCGTCAGATCACAACAGGAGTTATTTAAGGATCCCTTTCCTATAGAACAGCTCTATACCTTGTCCTTTTAGTAAACGAATTAAACAGCCTTCTCTTATTTATCTTATTTACACAACAGCATGTTAATTCTGTCTCTACATGGTGTTCACAATTCTCGTCGGAGATTCACTTGTTCAAAGATCGTCTGTTGAATTGTTTGGGAAGAGGCTCCACTCCTAACGGGGGGAAAACGAAACTGAAACTTATCAGAGATCCTTTATTATTTAGTTTGAGAAGATAATTCACTCGTACAAAAACAACTAAAACAGAATGAAACAATCCGAAATTCTGTCTTTATTCTGTTGTGCTTGAAACCATGAAGTGATTTTTTTATTTAACTTTGGACTGTTTCTGTTGGAGAACATTCTTTGGACCTTTTGGACGATTATTTAAAATACATTTTCTGATGGTGAAACTTAACACAAATATTCACTAAATATCCAGCAATCAGAGTTGCACTTAAAATACAGGATTCTGTTATGTGAATTTAAGTTAAACTGGTAACTTAGGCAGAATATATTGTACAGTAAGTATGTGCATCTCTTCCTCATTCGACTAACTTTATTTCAGAGCTCTTTTCTGATTGACACATTTGATCATTTCAATTCTTGCATTATTTAAAGAAATTGACCTGAAACATGATTTGAACTTTGTCATGTGTCATGTTTAGTTCAGGTTGATATGTTTCTTTACAGTGCAGTCAGGCGACAGGTGGATTGTCAGTTTGGCTGCAGATGTTGTTATTGGCTCTGAGCGCCTAGGGGCGAGCCAGCCTGTTCACACCCAGATGACTGAGAGAATCAGTTGGAGATCTGTGAAGATGATCAGGGGCCGTATTCGCAAACATTTGATCTCAGCTCTAAGAGTTCTCCTAAGGAGCACTAAAAGATCTTAGTTCAGAGTCATTTCTTCAAACCTATTCCCAAATCCTCTGAGACAAACTTTTCCTAAGGAGTGGAGGGACTCCTAACATAAGACTAGAGGGCGGGGTTGACCTTGTTGCTATGGATGACATCATGTTCATCCCTTCTATGCCCACAGTGATTGGATGAGAGGGAAGGAGTCCTTAAAGAGTGAATTTATAATAGAAACACTTTAATGCGGAAGAGATGAACTTCTGCACTCTGTGGGGTCTGGATAGGACATTTATCGTCTGGTGCAAAATCCTCCTGACTGACAGCTGAGAGACGCCAAGACCATCTGCGTTTGTTGACCGTAGCAGCCATGTTAGGCCCTTCCTCATTTACTCTGAGTGATGCTTTTATAGATTAAGGAGCTACTTTAGCGCTACAATGCCATGTGAATTACACTTATCTTAAATTAGGAGTCCTAAAAAAGAGTGAAATGCCCCTTATTTTTGAGTTACTCCTTAATTAGCAAGTTGGATCCTACTCTTAGCCTTAAGTTTTTTTCTTGAATACGGCCCCTGATCAGCTGCAGACATTGATACATTTAGAAAAACTCTGTGTCTCTGTGTGTGTCCTGATGCACAGACGATGTTACATGTGTGGTCAGTCAGTCAGTCAATTGGTAAGTTGATAATGTATTGGTTGTGTTTAAAAAATCTAATATTTATGTTTTTTATTTTGGACAGAACTACGGTGTGGAGAAGGACAACCTGAAGACTCTGGTGGGGAAGATGAGAGCGGCGCACCAAAACCTGAACAGCTCGGTGTCGCAGCGCAGGAAGAACCCCGCCTACCACAACAAAATCTCCCATCAGCCCTCCAACGAGTTCCTGACCGCAGTGGTGGAGCTGATCGGAGCCGCCAAGACTCTGCTGGCCTGGCTGGACAGGTAGACGCAGCTCGTCTTAGAGTTTTTTTCAGAACTTGTGTCGTCTGGACGGCCATCCCATAAACTCTCTCACACATGGTTTCTGTCCCAGTGCTGGTCCTCCTTTACTTGTGTGTTGTTTGTCAGCTGTGTGTGCGTCTCTCTGTCTGCAGGTTTCTCTCAGCTTGTATCAGCTTGAAGAACATTCCTGCCTACTGCAGCTGTTACACACAAACGCTGACAAGTTTCTGCACTGATGCCAAAAAACACACCTGACATCTGTCATGTGTCAAATCACTCACACAATTCAGATCATTTGAATCTAATTTGGTTCAGATTTTTATTTTTGGAAATATCGAACAAAAACTTTAAGATTCATTTAAACGGTGAAGTCTAATTAATGTTCACAAACTGCAACTAGGGATGTCGGGATTAACCTGTTTTGCCATAACTGTGGTTACATAACATCACAGTTTCCTAATTATAAGAACAGTAGAAGCTGGATATCTAAAATCCTGATTCCTGCATTGTGGGCCCCTAAAATCAAATCACACGAATCACGTAACACAGGTTTTTTTGGGGTGAAAGAGTCTTAGTGCCATTCACCTGTAGCGCCAAGAAGAAGAGCTGTAAAAATGTAATTCCAGCCTTTTATTCACCATCATCAAAACTGTGCTGTCAAAATATATCGAAGTCTCATACTGTGAAATCCCTCGCTGCAACCTGAAAATGAGATGAACAGCACAAGATATTGAAATGAATGTAAGGTAACAAATCTTAAAATGAGACATTCTTGACAAAGATAACTGGATGATGTATGCATACAATATTTGGCACATAAAAAATATCTTTTATTAAAAAAAAATTGAGGAAAGATTGACTGTTCAAAGCAATAGACCATATAAAAATGGACGTAGCGAGGTCCGTTCTCTCAACTTGATCCAGTCGTCCTCTCCTATGGGAGTCACCACCTTGTCAGACTTTCTCTGCCTCATGTCCTCTAACCAAAAGAGGGCATGTATGTGACGTTGGGGGGAGGGAGATACGTCCATCTGGCTGATGTTTTCCTCTGAGGAGAAGTGAGGGCCAGAGGCTAGCTGTCACTCAAGAGGCCACGGCACTAATTATTCATAAACTTTAACCTCCAATAAAATAAAAACTAGCCTGTTACAAAAGAGATACTGACTAGAATGTTTTTTGTACCAGACCTTAAATAAGTTTAATGATGCTGTGAAAACAGCCTGTCTGGTCAGTCTGAAACTGCTCTATTATGAAACCCCTAGTGGACACTGCAACTGCAGCTTTTGGAACTTTCTGATTGGATCAACCAGGAAGTCGCTGTGGTTGGGCCTTGGATAGAACCCACTGTTTCTCTGCAGGAATCTTCACTTTGGCAAACTTAAATGTACCATGAATGCCAATATGTTTCATGTGTACCAGTAGATTCAATCCATATCTTTTCAGGCATTTCTTGTCATTGCGGCCATTTTCAAAAACAGAAGTAAAGTGGTTTAAATATAAGAAAAGACATTCATGTAACAAAACTACTTCTCTCCGTCTCCAGGACTCCTCTGACGAGCGCCAACGACTTCACCTCCACCAAAAGCAGAATCATCCAGCTGTGCCTGGAGCTCACCTCCACCGTCCAGAAGGTCAGTTAGGCTCAAACATCCCTCCGCTGGTGCTCACACTAAACTTTTTCATCAACATCATCTCAGACGCTGAGTCTGAGAAGTCTCAGATGTTTTCTGTGCGATTGCGACAACAGAGACAGAGAGAAAGTTGTGAGCTCTAATGTTGTGACCCCTGGGGCTGTTTATTTCCACGCTTTGATGATGCGATGATGATGAACCAGATAACTCCTGTTTACACTCCCAAAGTCCGTTTGATGATGACTGTTTTTTAGATGGAAGTGATACCGGAACTAGCAGGAACAAGAGGCAGTTTTTACATTTTAATCTTTTGCTGATCATCATTTAATCGTTAACCAAAATGCTTTCAGGAAGCGACTGGATAGACCTACAGCTGATCACAGCAACGAAACAGCGATGCTTGCTCAGTCACAAACTTTCTCAAATTACATCTAGAAACGAAACTGCGTTTCTGAAAACACCTTACGAAAGAAACGATAAATGCAGTAACAGAATATCGAGTCAATCTTAAATAGTTTTGTGAGAAACATCTGAGAAACATCACTAGATGGACCTGCAGACTGGACAGTCATCGTCTTAAACCCACCGCACATCAGATATAAGGTTGCATTTGCAGGCTGCTTACAGTCAGCACTGAGGGTAGAAAAGAGGCGTTCAAGTTTGCTATTTGGCCCATTTGGGTTGTTAAGCTAACGCGCGTGTGTGCGCATGTGCTTGTGTGCGTGCGTGCGTGCGTGCGTGCGTGTCAATACTCTCTTCATCATGAATAAGTTTACTATTTAAACAATTCAGAGTGGTCCATAAAATTCTCCTTGTCAGAGACATATAGATTCATTTATAAAATGAATAAGAGATAGATATTATCTTCTCCTGTTTACCGTAACAACAAGCAACGTACAAAACGCCACTGAAACATTTCCTCAAACAAAAGGTAGTTAACGTTATTTTAACATTGTCAAGGAAAAACTAAACATAGAGGCATTTACAAGGACAGCTACGCATTCTTTTCCTGTTTTTAACCTCTGCAGTCACTATGCCAACCGCAGACGCACTCAGCTGAAAGTGGTAGGTTAAAAGGGTTACTCGTTAAACCGAAGCAGCGGTGCTCGGTGAAGTGGCGTTAACACCAGTGTTAAATGATTCCAAACTTTGGGCATTCTCTGCCTTTTCCGGGATGTGCCGAGGCAGAATTTTTGCCTCAAGGATTTTTTGTGATCTATTGTTGTTTCAGCCCTATTCAAGGACACATTTCAAACTTTCTAAATGACAAATTTGGTTGTAGATGTTTGGAATGATGAATAATGTTTTGATGTCTTATAAGACTGTCTTTTGTTCTTTGTCTCCATTTAAATATGTTAAAAAATATATTTTAAATATCAATCACTCTTTTACCCCTGGTCAAATAAAAGTTAAATAAAATCAATTACAGTTTAAAAAAAAATCTATGTTAAAAAAATGTTTTTTATTTTATTTTTACCTATCCAAGTACACAGTGTTTATTAGCAGTAGAAAATGGGGGTGGTTCACCCCTTAGCTACGTCCATCCTCAGCTGCGGAAAAAAACCCCAATGTGTCAGGAACAGTTACTCGATAAACTTGTAACCCTCTAACCCTAAACCATTTAACTTGCTCCGAAGTGGGCACCAGGAATCAAGCACTAAGAATTTTTCAAACAAAAGATAAATTTCACTAAATCACTTGGTCTATTTAATAATGGAAGACGCTTTTTCCTCAGCCTTTCATCGGTGCATTTGGACCCACTGCAAACACTGGTCACACAAAAACACCCTCAACTACTATCTTGTGGTTTTCATTGTCTGAACGCGACAGTAAACACAACAGACGTTCTTTGTGTTTGACTTTACAAGTCATTTAGTGGAGAGGTGTGATTTCTTTTTTCTTTTTTAAAGCACACAGGTGAAATTTAGAGGGTCGGTTTTGTAGGATTCACAGTTGAGGCTGGATATTTTTTGCAGCGTGTCGTTTCTCTACATGTGAGTTTAGTGCAGCGTGAGGCGTCACCCCGCCGCGCTGTCATGCAATCATCCTGTCAGCCCGTTTGCAGGGAGCTGTTATTTCACCGACCGCAGGAGGAATCCTCTCTGTGTCTCTGGGAGGCGTTTGCGGTCCCTCCCTCCGGTTTCACTCTCTTGCAGGCTGTCATTTCTCAAATATTTGTTTTCCAGAGGATTCCTCTTTTTTTTTCTCTCCTCTGTTTACCCACACTTGCAGTTCTTCACACAGACAGTCTTCTGAAAAAAGAAAGCTGTCTCACTTGATATGAGGGACTCAAAAGTCTTTCTTTTTTAATCTCAAGCTACACATTTATTTTCATACAGTTTGTTTCTGGTCTGTGTCTGTATATTGAAAATTACGTAGTACATATCTGCACTACAACAAAGCAAAGATACCACTGGCATCATTTTATAATTTAACAAATCCCATTTAAACACTAAACCAACAATATTTCCTGACTGTAATGTCCCCATTATTACGTTCAAATTCCCCTTTAAATATCTCTAGTAACTAACTAGTGGTTGAAAGTAGAAGTCACCTTATGTCATATGCAGAATTGCTAACTCGTGATCATATAAATGCAGATGTTTTGACTGTTTTATTAGGATTTAAGTGAGTTTTCTGCAGTGTAATGTCCATCAGTCAGTCTGTCTGTCTCTTTACTCGCAGGACTGCACTGTTTATGAGATTGAGGAGAAGATTCTGGAAGTGGTGAGTACTGCTTCTCCTTTTTTTTTTTTTGCTCTGGTTTGGATGTTTGGAGATGCTGATCGGAAACACACACATACACACACATAAACACACACACACACACACACACACACACACACACACACAGTGAACACACATTTCCTTTTCCTGTCTTGTACCGAGTGTCCCATGGTGTTCACTGTGTGTATGAATCTGCAGGTTTGTTTATTCAGCTCAGGACCATCCACTTCCTGTCTTAGATAACACTTCCTGTTGGTCGTGTACTGTTGTTCCCAGAATACTGAATCACTTTCCCTCCGATCAGTTTCTAATGTGACCTCATGGCCACAGTAGTTGCATAAATCAACATGCATTCCTACATTTTACATGACAGTAAACCCATTTAAAGGTATATTTTTGTGCGGGAAAAGTCATTGTACTTTGCTGCATTTGGTTGTGTGAACGGTGACAGGTGTTTTAATATGTTGTGAGATGTTTTTAGTCAGTTCTTTCAATCAAACTTTCTTATATTTTCCAATATTTTTGGTGTGCATTTGGTGTTTTTATTTGTTTGCCTGTAGTTTTTTTATTCTCTTTCTAACTCCTAACTAACAGCATGGTACTTCACTTTGAGCAGCGACACTTTTTGAGACGCCTCGGTTTGATCGGTGAAAGTGAAGGCGTTGGTTGCGTGTGTTTGTACAGGTGACAAAAGAGGAAAAAAGACAGATAAAGAGCCTGAGACCAAAACACACTCCCACACAGTGTGGTTTAGAGCTTTGAGAGCCGTGCAGTTGTGTACTGAAACAATCATGTAAATAAAATGTGTTTACATCGTGTTTACACTAATGTTGCACGTTAAACAGATACTAGAAAGGTACCCAACCGTTAAAAACAATACTATTTCAGGTTTTATAACTATAGGTACTTTATGAACTTTGTGCAACAGCGGGGCAGCGTGTCAGTGTGCAGCTTCTCTCTGGGCGTAGTTTAATGGTGACAGAGCGAGACAGACATGGCTGAAAGTGGCATGAGTGCGCCTTCTGACCATCCTAGGCTTGTTTATAAGCAGATGCACGTAGCGAAGTATTACGTAGCCAACCGTATAAAGCCAACGGGCGCCACACAGCCAGCCAGTAAACAATGCTTTAAATCGATACAGACCAACTTGGAGAAACATGGAGCTCACAGACATGCGGACCTGTTCAAGGAGTTCAGAGACCTGCAGGTTAGAGATAGATAACATGAATATCCCCGGATGTAAAGTGAAGTCGAGCAAGTGTTTATTTGGTGACAAGTGAACTTTTTTCATCATCAGAGTTGCACAAGGCAGTCGGGGGTAAAGCTGAATGTTTAACTGTACGATGTGGTTCACACATCTCTGTATGCAAACAGTTCATACTGGAGATATTAACTTTACCAGAACATTGGTGTTCTCAGGTATGCTGATCAACAACACCACTTATCAATGATTTATTTTAAGTCAATAAGTGCTGGTAATATAATCATAGCATGGACATTTTTGTAAATAATGTATAATATATATTGTTATTTATATTATTACAAAATGGTCCACTGCCATCAATGTGAATGTCTGTGTGAATGGGTGAATGTGGCAGTAGTGTAAAAGCGCCTTGAGTAGTCAGAATACTAGAAAGGCGCTATATAAGTACAAGTCCATTTACCATTTAAATGTTTCTTGTGTGTTTCAGTCCCGTGCTCTGACTGTCGTCTGCGAGAAGACCGTCCAGGCGGCGTCTGACCCCTCAAAGAGTGAGATGTCATGTCTAGAGGAGGTGCACATCACCAACATCAAGCCTGGGGAGGGCCTGGTGAGAATACATCACCGACATAATCATTTACATTCAGACCGTATCAGCAGGATCACTGGCAAGATAAGTGGCGAGCGCTGTAAAAAGATTTCCCCCAGAAACACTAACAGGTATTTTAGCGCTGCACCATGAACCACAATCAGCATCGAGTCCAAAACAGAAACAGATGTAGGTCCAAAAAGAAAAACCACCGCTGCGGACAGGACTTACAGAGAAACCACTTGAAGTTATTTATATAGAAGATTCATATATAGGAGAGTTCTTTAAATGCGTTTAATCTTTTAGGGCATTTACATCAAATCCACCTACGACGGCCTTCACATCATCACAGGCACGACAGAGAACGTAAGTGTTTCTGCTTCTGTTTCACAACTGCTGAGAAAAAAAACTCTGTTCAGTTTATCTTCTAAGAAAAACTCTGTGATTCCTGCCCTTCAGTCTCCTGCAGATAAAACTCAGAGGATTCATGCTGGAGATGAAGTCGTTCAGGTCAACAAACAGACAGTGGTGAGTCAAAAGTCATCTACTGGACATTTAGAGACATGTTTCCCAGTCATGGAAACACCTGGAAACTGATTAAAATGACCTGGACATTTTTAATTCCAGCCCCTGCTACGTAAACCAAGGTGCATATTTACATTACTTCAAATATTCACATATTTACAGTAGTTTAAACTTGACTTGTTAGCTGCACAGTGACACTTTAAAGCAGAACGCTCTCAGTCAGTCTACGGAGCAGAATGAACTTGCAGCGATATTTATTACTCAAGTCTACACTGGAGATCAAAATTAGAGAACAAATTATAAATACTTGGGTTATTCTGACATATTTTTTTTTATTATTCTTAAATTGATAGAATGTCTACTGTGGCTATAACAATGCTGTACTAACATGTTCAGTGTGGGTTTCTTAGACATTACTTGGTTGCCAAGGATTTTCCAGAGATTCTCTATGGGGTTTAGATCTGGACTCTGGGCTGCTCATTTCATTGTTTCAATATTCTTAGCTTTAAGGAACTACTTCACCTGTTTTGCAGTGTGACAGGGGACATTGTTTTGCATGAAAATTGCAGCTGATTGGGAGGCAATTGTTAAACCCACTACAGTTACTTAACTGTGGAAGAGGCTGCCAGGAGAATCGACCAAGATCAAACCAGAGCAGTGTGAGAAACTAGCGATGTTCTGTGGGCGCAGATGTGCTAAAGTCATTCAAAACAAGGGCCGCTACACTCATAGATTCTTAGAAAAAGCACCACGAAAAGACTAGAAGCTGCGTCAGGCCGGATGTATCCGAGTGGTGACACAGAGAAGCTTTATTTATCAGCAAAGAAATAAAGTTAAAAGTCTAAATTCCTGCTGTAGCGCCCTCTGCAGGAGGCCTTGTTCAGTACCGTTCAAGCATTCTGGTCTGTGATTGGTCCAGGTGGGCTGGCAGTTGAAGCACCTGGTGGAGACACTGAGGGCAGAGTCTGGAGGAGTCGTCCTGGTGGTGAAGAAGAGGCCGTCCGGAACTTGCGGCGGCTTCGCACCGGCTCCACTGAAAAACCTGCGTTGGAGGCCGCCGCTCGTGCAGGTGAGACGAGACGCTGCAGGGGGAGATGTAGTTTCTTTAGCTTTTTATTTATCATCCTTTAATCAAAGTCCTGATCAGTGTAGTAGCAGAAGGGGGCAGGAGAACGGATGGAAAAAAAAAGTTGTTTGGTGGAGAGGTCAGGTTTCATTGAGCCAGGCACTGATGAAAATGAAGCAGACTGTATCAGTGAACCTTCCCCGGGTAAATAAAGCTCCCCTCTGGTTCATTCTCCTTCTGTCATCGTACCTGTTAGTTTCTGTTTGTGAGCGACCAGTAAACCCCGCAGCCACCCAGTTTGCTGCTGCGCAGAGGTGTATGGGAACAATGGATCCCTTCTTCCCTTCTTCCTAGAGAGGAAACACGTTAATGTCAGATATCTTTGGAAGGTGACTCACCCATTACTCCACAATGTGGCGATTCTCAGTTCACCAAACAGCCTTCAGGGGATTTCATGTTGACAGACATCCAGGATGTGTGTGTTTAGGAAAGATAGGCGTCTTAAACGCCCCTCGACAGCCCGGTTCAGCCTCTAATCTCCGTTATCAAAACAGATCTTTACCTCGCCGTCACTCCTACCATCCAGGTCAAAGGTTGTTTTGAATCGACGCTTACGTCATCACTACCTCTACTCCGACCTTCTAATGTGAAGTACATTATGGGGTCAACACAAAAACTGCTGCAGCAACTTATGAGACATTAGTGAGCATGAGAATGGACATCATAAACTTAAGTCAGAATGTTCTTAGCCCTTTTACACAAATTATTACAATTTATTTTAATTCATTCATTCATTTATCAGTCAGCTGTTTATAGTCTATAGTCTACAAAATGTCAAAAAATAGCAACTACCGGAAAAAATACATTACATTATATTTATATTGATTAATCGTTTAACAAAATAAACAACATCAGTCAAATGATTAATCATTTTAAGATTAGAATTACATTTTTCAAATTGAAAACAGTTTTATTTATTTATTTTTTAGAACATGTTAAAAAACAACAAAAATAAAACATTTAAGAGACATTAAGTAAAAAAGGAAGGAAACTCCGAAAACCCACAAGAGGTTCGGCATGTTGGGTTCTCTACAATTATTCAACAATATATAAAATGAAGTAAGCAACTTCCTAAAACAGCTGTTTGCTTTTGTTTTCATCAAACAAACAGGAGGAAATAGTGCATTTGTCTGGGACTTTTTTCAGCGACGGATTAATCCACATTTGGTGTTGCGGTCAGCAGGACGGTCAAAATAAACCACAGCGTGCGTGTTCGTTCATGGCCGTTAAAATCGATCTTTAATCAGCAGGAGAACGCGTTTCTTCTTTCAGATGAGGCAGAAAAATAGGGAACTTCCTGTGATTGTAAAAGTACAGAAGCTCAAGAGGCGAGGAAGGAAACCTGAAGAGCTATGTCGGCTGTTTCTCGACTCCAGCTGGAACATCTTAATGTTGTTTTATGATAAACGCCATTAAAGGAATCCTCACACTAAACTCCATCTTGTTCTTGTGCTCAGACCTCTCAGGGAGCTTCGGCTCTCTACAGATCTCAACAGCCAGAAACCTCAGACGCTCCTGGGAAGAGAGGGAAGACCACCATACTGGATCTATACGTCCCTCCTCCCCCTGCAGCACCTTACGCACCGCTGTGAGTATTCAGCAGGTCACTGATCAGTGTCCAGGCTTCTGACGGCTGCTGGAAATCCTTTAAAGCAATTCTTACCTTTCTTGCATCTGTCAGTGAGAGCACTCAGCGCTCCCCTCCAAAGTCCCGCCCTCTTCCCCCTCCCTGACCTCTGACACTCCCTCCTACCCCTGCGTTGAGAGACAATTGCTGCGTTCCAGCGCCATGGAAAGTCCGAAGTTTCAGACCTCCAACTCGGAAAAGTGCACTGGAATGCCTGTCAAAGCTTAACCTCCTACTGTCGAATTTGAGGGAGATCGACCTACCCCAAATTCGCTTCGGACCTCCCATGGCACTTGAACTCAGCATGAGCAACGCAAGTGAAACAGAGCAACGATGAAAGGCAGGAAGCTCGGCAAATCGTTTATTCAGACCGAATAAAATGATTTGTCCGACTTTTATCAGAATGTATGAGAATTGAATACTGATGAGTTTGAACACCTGGTGGATTTCTTTAACATTTTAGTGTGCCATACGTTTATAAGGAGCATTTTAAGATTACAAAAGAAAAGTGTCAAAATGCTTAAATGGAAGAATTGCTTTAAAACAACGCATTCAAATTCAAGTGTTTGGGAAAGGATTTTGAATAAGTGCTGGACTTACAGTACGTAAGACACATTTTGAAACATAAAACTTTTTCGAAAGCAAATTATACAGTATTCTGTATAGAAATATGTAATTTACCACAGTTCTTAGGCTGGAAAAGCTTAAAAATACACCTTGAAATGCTTGTAAAGCGCTTGGATTTGGCTTTGGAAAAAGATGTAAGTGAGATTTAATCCTTCTCCCTCCGGTCCTGTTCCTCTCTGAAGAGACGGGAACATAAACGTGTCTGTGAAGACGAGGCCGAAGTCTCCGAACTCGTGTCTGGACGCAGACGGGCGGCGCCGCTTCACCGTGACCGAAGACAACCGCACGCCTGAACCCAACCAGCCAATCCCTGTGTGCCTCAGACAGCGCTCGTCTACACGCTGTGAGTCCGCATGATCAGATTAATGTGAGCAGAAGTTTTTCTCTTTGTGCACGTTTGAACTTGTGTTGTCCGGGTGGTTCGCAGGTAAACCTCGACCCGTCTCCATGCCGGTGGAGTCGCTCTCAGGTGACCCGTCCTCCAGACCCGGGGCTAAGGGAAGGAAAGGTGAGCGCCACTAGACTGTAATCTTAACCGTTATCAGTAACGGCCGCCTGTCTGCCTCGTGAGACAGGACAAGGCTGCGTGCTTTTGAATTTTTTTTACCTCGTTGATTATTAACCCTGAGAGCTGCAGCTGCATCGACACAGTTCAGCCGCACTTCACCTTGAGGGACAATTATGTGGATGTCAATGTATGTTGGTCCAAGATAGCAGGCTGTTAATGGAAGTCAGAGCAGTTAAACAAAGACGCATTAAGAGCTGGATGCTTTTCCACTGACGCGGACAAAGAGACTAAGACAAAAGTGTAAAGTCGATGGCTGGCAGCTGAGTCATGTTGACTCATTTACAGGGGACTTCATCTTTAAGACAAATATTCTCTGTGTCAGTCTGTCCAACCGCCTTTATTTTAAGCACATAAGGGTTTGTTTACCCACTAAAGGCAGCCTTGTTGCAGGATGTTTTGCCACTCTATATATAAATCCTCATAAACAACATAAATTAATATTAAATGTCCAGAGAGTTTTCACTTTTTCTGGTCCTACCTCTTCTCCATAACTCAAACAATTAAATCATACTACATTTTAGGAAATTATTACATTATTTTGTGCAACGATTCATTACAGTTGTGTGTTATAACATAGAAAAGGATAAAGTTAAAGATAAAGTGCCCAAAAGCATCGTGTGAGAGTTTGGGGATTTGGAGTTGTTGTTTAAAGTCTCAAAAAAAGTGTTTTTCTACTGTTTCTGTCCTCTAAAATGTCAGAACCTGAAATCTGACATTCAAACGTATCCCAGACAGTTTTAGTTGGTACGTCACTAGTCCATAAACCAATCAGCTGTCTGATATGTGAAACACTATTGGACGGGGGAACGACTTGGACACAACACCGGCAGAGAAACGTGAAACCTCCAGCTCAGACTGGACTGTCAGTACAGAGAGTAATAAAGTCTCATTGAAGGTTTTTTTACGTTTTATGCAGCAAACCATGTTAAACCAAATGTAAAGTTGTAGTAGTTTTTAAATACTTTTTAAACGTGTCTGGAGGGAGACTTTAAAGACTGGCTGTGTCTTTGTTCCCGTCTGAACAGGTCAGGACGTCCTGCACAGATACCTGAGTAACGAGGGCATCAGCACCATCATGGAGGAGGAGCCGTGCTACCCTCTGCCGTACCGAGGACACCCGTCCGCCCGCGGCGTCGACCACATCAGAGGCAGCCAGTGCTTCATCAACGCCAACCTGCACAACAGCGCCACCATCCCTTACCAGGAAGCAGCGTCCAAGAAGTCCTCCGCCGCTGCCTCCCCCTCTGCTGCCGTCTCTCCTCCTCTGGCTGTTACCAAACAGTCGACGTCGCTGCTGGGAGGCTGGCTGGCTCGCCTCCGGCTGCTCAGCCACTGACGGAGTCTCGACGTATCATTTAGATTAGGCTCAGAGGTCCTGTGTCCTCTGGATGTCTACAGGAAGAAGGTTTTTTAAATGTCTGCAAGTACTTTTAACAGTGAAACACAACAGTTGATGGAAAACCTACTGAAAGAAAGAAGAAAATCACATCACACAGCAACAGTTACTTGTTTTTCTACGAGGACAGTTTTATCAGAGCTCCTCATCAGGGTTGGAACTTCATACGAGAGACTCCGTGTGTTGACGCTTGTCCGTTTTAATTTCCTATTAAAACAATTTACAACAAAAGATTGGAAAATCAAATTCAATTTAAGTTCTGTTGGGCCGATCCCACTCTGACCCCTGTTTACTTTAAAGAATGACTTTGAAAATGTTGTTTTTAATGACCCTTTTATTATTTTTAAAACCGGCATTTAACCGGGTAAGTCCCTTTTGAAAATACAAGGAGAACAAAGGCAATCTCAGAACCATATCGTCTGACAACATCTTGACCTCTGTCAGGGTTCCCACGCATCTTGGAAAACCTGGAAATGTACAGACTCTGTTGGCCTGGAAGTTGTAATAGTATTTAAGCCTCTTGCTCAGATTGCCTACGTTGTGACAGGTTTACCAGATTTTTATTTCGGCTCCCACGTCAGTCAATCTGCAGAGCAGAACGGACTTGCATGTGTCAATTCTAGGCCAACCGGTGAATTATATGACTCTTTAACAAAAGGCAGCCCGTCTGGGGGGGCAACAGCCACCTTTCCGGTGCAGCCAGCAGATATCTGGACCACGACTTCCTCTTTTGAGTGCTGGTCGTTGTTTAGCAACTTGAGCCACAACGGAGTTGACGACGTCCCTATAAACAGATAAATAAATACAAATGCTAAATCGTCGTCAGGTGACCAGTGTGTTTTGAAATGTCTTTTCGGGTCGATGTGTTCATCCTCGTTTGCTCTCCACACCGACTGTTTACCTGAATGCAACCAACGCCTGCTCAAACGTGATTGGTCAACGCTAAATGGAACCCAGAGCTTCTGCCACTTAAATCTTTCGCGCTGCCTCCAAATTCAACACCCAACCTCATCCATCAGTGATGATGGTTTAGGACATGTTTCATTTTACAAAAGTAAAAAGAATCCAAACATTTTCTTTTGATGTGTTGCACATTCATGGTCCCCTCAGGATGAACACTACTGATGTTAAGCTTTAAAAAGTAAATGAAGATGAAACTGATCATCTTTAGATGGAGGATCTTACTCTTTGAAGTTTGTGAACCAGTTGAGGTGAACTGGGATCCAGTTCAGGACGTCAGGGATGTTTCAGTTGGACTGCTTCAGCTCATTTGGTTGTACCGTCTACAGACTCGGTGAAAACCTGGGCTGTGATGTCACTGGTTTGGAAGCCTGCCTTCATCAGTGTCAGTTTATTAGAGCTGTAAAATCCACCACAATAGTTCAGTGTAAAACATGGAGACTCTCATCAAAACAGACACATCTGAAACAAACCTTCCTTTAAGCCTTACAGACACTTAAGAAGTGAATTCAGCTCCTGAAACCTCAACATCTTGTACATCTAGAATATCTGGACATTTTCTTTTTCAATACAGTTGATAAAAGTATGTAGACAACTCAACAGAAGTTGAAGAAGTAAACCAGTTAGGATTTCAACTGGGAACCATTTAACAAACACAGTTTTCATTGCTGTTCTTTGACCGCTGAAAACAACCCTTTCAGTGACAAAGTTTGGACCTGCTGAACTTCCGTACGGGACGTCAAACTCAAGGAAGAAAAAATGGAGAGCCTGAATCTGCTGAAAATGAAGCTGGTTTTTGTTTTCAAAAGGTTTTTGTTTTTTGTTTGTTGCTCAAGTTTCTACGACAAGAAGCGATAAGCAGAAACACCTTTGGACTTAAAGAGCAAATATTCTCTCAATCTCATGGTTGTCACTAGTGCCTTGTATCTTTATCTGTAAATATGTTTTATAGATCACTGCAAAGATATGCTTTTAGTCTATGAGAAGGTAAAAAATAAAAAAAAAGACAATACAGAACACAATACAAAAGAGCTCAACATTGTTACTTAATATTTCCAAAGCTTCACAAAACTCTCGTTACTTTATTAATATAAACTTGTTTTTAGGAGAAATACTCAGCCATAACAAAATGCTGCAACAGTCACATAAAGCATGGTAAATAACATTAAGGTTGAATATGGAATGGAAGGAGCAGAACACCGCCATCTAGTGTAACAAGATCGTAGTTGCAACAACAAAAAATAGCAGTTTGGTTGCCAGGTTCGTTGCTGAGTGTGTCAAGCGATCAGCCTGCTCCATGTCAGTGATGAATCAAACAGGGGAACCGCTAATTTGGACTAATCAATTCATTTTACAACAGTATTTAACGTTAGCCAGTCTTCAACTGGAAGTCTTTCTTTGAGTGCTGTGTGATCCATCAGCTAGCTCTCAACTCTAAAAGAGTCCTTGTTTCAGCAGCTTCCTCAGCAGTGACGGTGAGGCTGAAGGCAGATGCAGAGACTGAGGTTAGCACAAAGATAGGTATCAGGTGTGGTGAGAATGAATACAGAGATGGGTAAACTGACAAATACAGAGTTGAACCACCTAGCTGCGCCGAACAAGGCAACCCTGGCAACCCGCAATGCCGGCTGCTATTGGCTGGCACGATGTAAACGGAACGTGACAGAAAGTCATTGTCAAACCTGTTAAAAAAAATTGAGAATATTAATTCAGACTAAATTTATTTTTTATGGAAAAGCAATCCTTTAATTCTGTACCCCTCAAAACGCCCCGTGGGTGTATTTTTTTTTAAATGTAGCTTTTAATAAAGATTCTACATATTCAACCTTTAATCGTTAATCAATACAAAATGCGATCAACATGATTTTAAGTATCTTACATACATTTATAAAAAATCTGTCTTAAAGTGATTGTACTTTTTTTTTTTTAAAAGATGTATTTCTGTGACAACTCGTTAAAGCTAAATTGTTTTAATGGACTCAAACTGACCCTTACAGTATTTTCTCTGCTTATTTTTTGGTTTTAGAGTGAAATTGAATTGTTGTTTTTTTTTCAACACATCATTCACGTTCTCTGTAAAAGTATCAGTTTAGATCTCAAACCTACAAAACTGCTGCTTTGTTACTTTGATGCAGTGCTGCTTACATTTCAGGTAAAACTAACTGGTGTTGAGTATTTCAGGTGCGGCCTTCTGTACTCTAAAACGAACACCAGTGTTTCCTCTCAAGTTTCTCTAAAGAACTCCTGTGTGTTTCAGGTTTCTTCATGTCTCATTATGAAAAACTTTCTGAAGGAGTTTCTCAGGGAAGCGCTTTGGATCCTCTAATCTTTTCAATCAAGGGAGCTCCTTAAGTTTCCTTAAAGATAGTTTTTCTTTTGTAAAGAGTGTTTATATTTCATGTTGGGTGCCTTTATACTAACAAAACATTATGCGAGAGCTAACAAAGCTTGTAGAGAAACTGTATATTCCAGAGGCGACCTGTTCTTTGATGGATAGAAATGTGCAAAAAAAGCAGGAAAAGGCATTTCTCAAACATTTGAAGTGTAGATTTTTGGTTTCTGGACATATATGTATTTAAAGTGAGACTATATAGCTTTTATCTTAAATTTACAAATAAAAAGTTGAATTAATTAGCAATAAAACACTGTTACTGAGTTCTTTACACTACGCTAAACTGCTACTCGGTCGGGTATGACCTGTATTAGTAAACTTTAGAGAAATATTGTTGCTGAACTGACACTACTGAGTCAGTTTCACGATTTCAATTTCTGCGTCTACTGATAGCAGAAGAGAATCCTGGGAAATAGGAAAATGTTCAGCAAAAGTAACATAGTCTCACTTTAAGGTGAAAGATCATCACTTAATGGTTATTTTTTTTCATGATTTCTACCTGTTTGTGTCAGGATTTGTACCAAACTACACACATGTTATGATTCTGAATCAGTTTTGTCCTGGTTACTGTTTTATAAGAGTCACTTTGTTTAACCTGTTTCATTCTTCATGTGTAAATCTGAAGAGCTCCGCAGTATGACGCCTCTGTGATGCTTTGTAACTTGTGAAATATAAAAAAACAATAAAGTGCAATTTATTTTGAAAGATTTCCATCAAGTACGATAATGTGGATAAGAGGAATCCAGAGTTTACAGATTACGTTTGGTTGAATGATTCAGCTTTTTCTTAAACAGTAACATATTATTTCTGTTAATTGTTCTGTTCACGCTGCGGACACATGATTCATATCAGTCAGTCACTTTGTGCACTTTATCTGATTCAAACTCACCCAAAAATCTTACTTTTTGAACATACTTTTTGTTTCTTTATGTCAAATTTCAGTGTTTTGATCAGATTTCGGGCTCTGCCGTAACATTAAATGAGTCTGGATTCACAGTTTATAAAAAATTACATTAAAAAAGATGTCATCAAAATTTTATTTAAGCTAGAAAACCCCAACTCTACATTCAGACTTGAGGATACATTACATCCTCAATTCAGATGAGAAAACTAATGTTTAACTTGAATTTATATCTTACGCATATTAACTAAACAAATTTTGACTCTTTCATCTTCTAACAAAAGAGCAGAAACTGTTTTTATTTGCTACATTCAGAGGTCTTTGAAATCTGCATATTAAACAACTTTGACTGTTACATCCTCAATTCAGATGAGAAAAATAATGTTTAACTGGAATTTATGTATTACGCATATTAACTAAACAAATTTTGACTCTTTTATTTTCGAACAAAAGCGCAGAAACTGTTTTTATTTGCTACAGCTGATGACTTTAAAGTCGCTGATGTGGAACTTTTTTTAATGAAACACATTCAAGTCTGATGCATTTTAGAATAATAAGAGTTATGGCGCCACCGAGTGGACAGTCAATTCTGTCATACTGTATGTTTTGTCAAATCAATAACCTGATAAACATTGGAACTTAACAGCAACCAATGAATCATTGAAATCATAGTAAAAATTCCCCTAGGCTGTAATAACTATGATTATAATGCATTTATAGCACCTTTTCATAACTAAATGCAGCTCAAAGTGCTTTACAAATCAATAACACGGGTATCAAAACGCAAAAAGTGAACACGACACAATAATAAAATCCTGCTGATGAGAAAAAAGGACGGAAAAAAGAATAATACAATAAAACAGGGACATCTGTTTTCAGTCCGTCCTCTCTTTCTGCAGTGTCTTTTAAAAAAGACCTGAAACTAACAGATTTGAAATGTAATCGGTTGCAAAATGAAGCCGTGCAAGGACTGCATGGTAGATACAGAAAAGTTTCTTTAGTTTTTGCATAGGAGGATCTTCAATTTCAGTGTCACAGAACCACAGGTGTGCGAAGTTGTTGCCTGCGAACAAAGCAGCCGATGTGTCAAAGATGCTGAAACCAAAAGTAAAGAAACATTTTATATTCCAGACAACAAAGAGGAAGTTTCTGTGCGCAGAAGGGTCACGAAGAGCATGTGAAACAGGAAGGATGGTGTGGGTATAAAACGCATGTATGTGTGCGTGTGATTATGACTTTGTGGTCTGTTTCTGGGTCAGTGTATAAACTCTCACAGGCAGCTTCCTCCTCTGCTGAGCATCAGTCTGCTGCAAAGACGCCAAAGTGCCGGACGTCCAGACTGCAGCAGGTAAGGCATCCTTTTCAAGGTTTCCTGTGGTGATTATTCTCTAAAAACAAATATCAAATGTCACTTTAATATAGGTAGCACAGCGAGGATCTGGCAGAGTAACAGGGGCATTGTTTTAAGAAAGAAATGTTGAATTTTAAAATGTATTTCTGGATATTCTGATCACCGCAAAGAAAAGTCTATTATTCCCCTCCTTTATACAGTATATTTAAAAACATGGACAGGTGAAGCTAAACTAAACTAAACGCAGGGTCAGATACTGCTAGAGAGGTAAGAAAAAGTGTTTTTGTAATTTCAGTGAAGGTAAATTATCAAAACATATCTCTATGATCTTCACTGGCAGGTGGAGTTTCCTCAGATGCCGTGGAGTTTTTTTGGTTGATCAAGTTATTGATCAAGTATTTTAAGGACTTTTGATCATCTTTAACTTTAAGGGTTTTCGAGTACTGAGAAAAGCTCTCTATAAAATTGATCTATTATTATTATTATTAGTAGTAGTAGTATTAACTTTGAGTCCAACTCAAATTAAATTAGTTGCGGGATAATCATGCTTTAGATTTCAAAACTACAGTTCCCTTGATGCTTTGGGGGATGTTAACAGGAGGTAGAATGTTGCCATGGACTCAGATAGATATGTTGTTGACTACAACTTGAATGCCTATTTTTCTAGCCTATATTTGTTTGCATTTTGGTGACACCGTGAAAAGCATGTCAAATTGTCTATAAGCAGTTCCTGTTCCCATAACTGTACAGACAACTGTCACTGCATTACTTTGATGTTGAAGAAAACGTGAAAATGTGATGATTCGCAGGCAGGGTCTGCAATGATACTGTGAACAGTGTCTTATTTCTGTGACTTCTAAGCGGATTAATAGATATTTATCAGCGATCGGCTCCATTAAAACTATGTTGAATTAATTAGTAGAAGCTCCTGTATGTAATGTACGGACAAGAATCGCTAATTTACTGTACTTTAATACTTAAAGGTTGAATATGGAGAGCCATCTAGTGTCTCGAGATCGCCGTCGCAACAACAAAACATCATTCCACCACTCAGGTTGCCAGGTTGGTCAGACCCGGCCCAGTAGCCTACAGGAGACCAGAGTCTGTTTGAACCTGTCCCCTCCAGAAAATCACACCATAAAAACAAGTTTTACAGAGGAGTTTGAGTGACAGTTAGCGTAACAGGACCCCATCCTTCCACCACAGCACCCCTGTCCTACAACAGCTCCACCGGCTCCCAATAAAGCCTCAAAATCCTCCACTTAACACATTTAAGACACAAACATTTAAGTCAATTCACAGCCCCCCCCCCCCCCCCCCCCCCCTGCAGGATTGGCAAACTCCATTTCACCCAGTGCCAGCCTACAGTAGCTGCACCCAACAACAGACAACCCTGGCAACCAGCAACGCCCAACGCTATTGGCTGCTACCATGGAAACACAACGAGACAGAAAGTCATTGTCAAACCCATAAAAATGTTTTAAATATTAATACAGACTAAATATATATTTTTTATGGAAAAGCAATACTTTCCTTCTGTACCCCTTAAAACGCCCCGTGGGTGTATTTTTATTTTTTATTTTTTTATTGAAGACTCTACATATTCAAAATTGAAGTAAACTAAAAAACGAGAGGATTCTCAGGCACGTTCTGGAGTTCTAAGGAACGTCTTTTTTCTGTGATTTCAAAGGGGATTTATTCATGTTTATTAGCAATGGACATCGAATATGATCGTATCGTGTGTGTGTGCTTAAATCTAACAGAGTTATGACTCTAAGAAGAAAGAGTGGGATTTTTGACAGAAGGGTTTTAAAGTACCTCACTCGCCTCTGTTATGACTTGTAACCCGCCTCCTTCTCTCGTCCCCTCTCGGCTCGGCTGCAGCCATGAGTCGGCGGCAGGTCTCGGTCAAAGACCTGGGGGTGGTGGACTGTCAGGGCTGGCTTCTCCGCAGGAAGGAGGGCCGTAGCTTCCTGGGAAGCAAATGGAAGAGATACTGGTTTGTCCTGAAGAGGAGTTTCCTGTACTGGTACACCAGCAAGATGGTGAGTCACAGCAGGACACTGTCCAAACGGAAACGATTCCTCAAGCACAACTTTATGATTGAAACATAAATGTATCAATAATTATAAATATATATCATTATTTCTATGTTACATATAAGCTGATATATCGTTATCCCACACAGATATCCTCTGGGTTATATAGATGTATGACATACATTCAAATTTATATACTTTATATTAAAAATAATATCACAATTATTATGATTGCTATATATGTTTACTTATTATGATTATTCTCATTATTATTATATTCTCATATGTTGTTATTATTTATTATGTAAATATTATTATTTACATTTATATAATAAAAACATATATTGGTGGGCTTTGGGATGGATATGATAACATATACAGTGTGTCTACAATATAAGAATATGTTACATGAAAATATCTTTACAATTAAGTTTTGGGGTATTACCCAGATCACATATGCCAACAATATAAAATGATGTGTTTTTTTTTACATATATGTTGATATATGTTATATATGCAAATTCCATATATGTACATACTTTTTTAACATTTACTTTTGGTATTTTAAGTAAAGTTTAATACTTTTCTACTTTCACTTAAGTTTAATTTTGAATGCAGGAGTAACATTTAATGTCCAGGTGTCCACATACTGGTCTCTAGATGTTTCATATACTGTACATTACACTATATAATAATTATAAACTTTATTTATTATTATGCTGCTTAAAAATGCTTGATAAATGCTTAACAATAGGTGAAAGCATATATAGCACAGATCACACATATATATATATTTAAACCGGGGAATATATTGAGGAGCAACCTCATTTGCAACACATTTTTGGACAGGACAAAACAGAAAACATTTGAAAAACACATGAGCAAAACTGAGATATCAGAAAAGTAAAGTGACAGAATAATAAAAACAGAGAAATCAAGTTAAAGACAGGAGCAGTTAGACGTCAAATAAGATGCAGTTATGGATTTTAATAGTCCTAATGAGAAGTGTGTGGTAAGTTTCAGGTGGTTTTGCAGAGTGTTCGAGGTCGCTGTTTTAGAGACCTTGGCCTGTGTGGACCCTGTTTTAGAGACCTTGGCCTGTGTGGACCCTGTTTTAGAGACCTTGGCCTGTGTGGACCCTGTTTTAGTGACCTTGGCCTATGTGGACCCTGTTTTAGAGACCTTGGCCTGTGTGGACCCTGTTTTAGTGACCTTGGCCTATGTGGATCCTGTTTTAGAGACCTTGGCCTGTCAGGACCCTGTTTTAGAGACCTTGGCCTATGTGGACCCTGTTTTAGAGACCTTGGCCTGTGTGGACCCTGTTTTAGAGACCTTGGCCTGTGTGGACCCTGTTTTAGTGACCTTGGCCTATGTGGACCCTGTTTTAGAGACCTTGGCCTATGTGGACCCTGTTTTAGAGACCTTGGTCTATGTGGACCCTGTTTTAGAGACCTTGGCCTGTGTGGACCCTGTTTTAGAGACCTTGGCCTGTGTGGACCCTGTTTTAGAGACCTTGGCCTATGTGGACCCTGTTTTAGAGACCTTGGCCTGTCAGGACCCTGTGTTAGAGACCTTGGCCTGTGTGGACCCTGTTTTTGTGACCTTGGCCTATGTGGACCCTGTTTTAGAGACCTTGGCCTATGTGGACCCTGTTTTAGAGACCTTGGCCTGTCAGGACCCTGTGTTAGAGACCTTGGCCTGTGTGGACCCTGTTTTAGTGACCTTGGCCTGTCAGGACCCTGTTTTAGAGACCTTGGCCTATGTGGACCCTGTTTTTGTGACCTTGGCCTATGTGGACCCTGTGTTAGAGACCTTGGCCTGTGTGGACCCTGTTTTAGAGACCTTGGCCTATGTGGACCCTGTTTTAGAGACCTTGGCCTGTGTGGACCCTGTTTTAGAGACCTTGGCCTGTGTGGACCCTGTTTTAGAGACCTTGGCCTATGTGGATCCTGTTTTAGAGACCTTGGCCTGTGTGGACCCTGTTTTAGAGACCTTGGCCTGTGTGGACCCTGTTTTAGAGACCTTGGCCTATGTGGACCCTGTTTTAGAGACCTTGGCCTGTGTGGACCCTGTTTTAGAGACCATGGCCTATGTGGACCCTGTTTTAGAGACCTTGTGATGAGAGAAGTTCAGAGGGGGATTGTAATGTCTAAGGCATGTTTTGTTTGGTCTAAAGATGTCACCCAACCAAGGCGTAGCTCGTTGTATCTATTACCTTGTGACCCCGTCTGTCTGGATGGGGGGGTCTCCTCCTCTAAAAGGCTGAGCACCAGTGGGCAGGGGGTCATTCCTGCTAAACTCTGAGCTTTGTGAGGAAGCAGGGGTGAACGTATTTTTGTCTGTAGAAGAAAATACTTTGTCAAAATAAACCATGGAGAAAAAGCTGATCCTGTTTGTTGATCTTTATTGAAGAAATCCATTTCCACAACAGTATCATGCCTGTCAGAAAGCGATTAGAAAGTCCATTCACCTTTTGAGTACAAGTCACAGTGATTAGTGATGTAGCTGTCGCCTGTCATAGATCTCAGGGCTGAATGATAAACGGTGTCAAGTGGGTGTGAGGTGTAGCTGATGCATGTACTGTATAAAATGTCTCCATTATCTCAAACTGATATAAAAGTTGTCTTAATACCTTTCTTCTTGCAACAAAGAAAAGTGTTTTTCAGGTTGAAAAACAGATTTGATGGAATTGAAGTTGCAGCAAAAAAATAAACTTGTGTCAACATGTTATTTCTCTCCTCTGCAGGCGGAGAAAGCAGAAGGATTCATCCACCTGTGGGGCTTCACCATCCAACAGGCCAAACAGTGCAGGAGGAAACAGTACGACGGGGTTCTTTGTTCTCTGAGCAGCATTTAGTGAAAAAACAACCACAGGAACCAGCCACAGTCGTATCAGCTGTGTGTGGTGAAACTGTCTGCAGCCGTCGACGTGAGAAAGCTTTATCATACACAGTCAGAGCACTGCAAAGCTTTTTTAATTCTCTTATCAGCGTGAACTTTACCGTTTAAAAGTTAGGAATCAGCTGTTCTACTGATGTGTTTCTAATAACCATTTAACCAGAGATAACAAATGTTTTAGTTAAAGACCAATTCAAGGATTCAAACTTACATTTAGCGCATGGCCCACAGTGTTGCATCATGGGAAAATACTTAGACAGGCTACAACTAACTTACTATTATTTTCATCACTGACTGACCTGTGGATTATTTTCTCAATTCAATTGTTTGGTCTGAAAATATCAGAAGATTCTCTTAAAATGTCTTTTTATGTCCAAAAGTGTTCAGTTTAATACGAAATAAAACAAAGAAAACGGGCAGATTTTGTACCTGAGAGGCTGAAAACAGCATTTTTTGTTTAGTTTAGTTTTTTTATTTCGAACATGTGTTGAAAAAGAAAAGAAATAAAACAGAATAGAAATATTTTAAATAAACTTTTGGGGGGTTTTTTTGCGAATGAATGAACCAAACAAAGTAAATTAACCGACAAAATATGGATAAATAAACCAACGTGCATGAAAAATGACACGTTTAAAATGAAACTTTTGAATTCTGTCTCTTTATGTGATTATTAACGGCTCAGTGTTGTGTTTCAGTGCCTTGACAGCCAGTCATCCTCTGGTTGTGACTGTTTTCATTGCTGCAGAGAGCTTCAAGGACATGAACAAGTGAGCGTTTGATTTCATCTTCATAAGTAATCAGAACATCCAGATACAGAGATTAACAGATATGATTCGCTGATCACGGAGCAGTTCCTCTTATCATTTCTCACTTCTTCTGCTTCTTGTTTTGAAGATGACGAGTCACTGCTGTTGTTATTATTATTATCATCATCATCATGTTGAATAAAGGCTTTAAATGTCCGTCTGCAGGTGGATCAGTAAACTGTCAGAAGCAGCCGGGCCGTGTGAACTCATCAACGCTGAGGGTCAGGCAGAAAATAATCATTAATACACCAACGTTCAAAGGTTTATAATCTGCTGCCACTAAACTTGTTCTGTGTCCAGATGTCTGAGGTGTCGACTCTGTGCGTCTGAACGGCCTCTGGCCTCTTCACTGTGCTGCACATGGAGAAAGTAGAATGAAACGAAGTGTCTTAGCAGTCAATATATGCTTATAAATATTTAAAACGTCGTTTCAATAATATTTCAGTTCATGTTGTTCACCATCTTCAATGTCATGTCGCCTTACAGACCAAACAACATGTGCAGCTGCCATTTTGACGAGTTATTTTGAATTTAGGGCAGGGTCTTTGCCATCCTAACTTTTAAAATCACGGAATTCGGACAATTTTGTCATTTATTTACTATATTTATTTACTGGTTTATTTCAGGGACATTGCACACTTCATTCACTACTCATCATCGATCATGTTTGCCACCATAATTATTATCATTGTCATATTCTATAACCTTAGCTGTGCTGGTTTCTACTGTTCTACTGTATTAACTGCCATAACATATAAGTTACATTCACATTACTATAGATATTATTATAGTTACTGTTACTTTTGGTCACAGGGAACTGCAGTGTGAACGTGGCCTAAGAGACAGACAGGCAGGACACGACTGTTCAAATATAGACAACAGATTGGACACAGGAGTATGTCAGAGAGAAAAACAATAGACTGGGCATCGAGTGTACAATTTGAAAAAAGAAAAAAAAAATCAAATAAAAGAGGAAAATTTCTAAACTAAAGTTTTTATGCATGAAATTTTGTGTCTAAACTGGTTGTTTTGTGTGTGTATATTGTGTTTTTAATGTCTATTTTCTGTATTCTTGTGGTAAAATTGAAGGCAAATTTTCACATTGTGGACAATAAAGTTTTTTCGTATTCGTATTCATTTGTGTCTTATCTCCATTTATTTCCTTTCTCCCCGTTTGTGTGCAGAATGCTACAGCGAGGGCAGCGATCAGGACAGTGACGAGTGTTCCTCCACTTCCTGTTCTCTGAACTCTGAACAGGAGACGGCTGAATCTCAAAATGTGAGTTGATAAAGTGTGAAGAAATATTTATTCATATCCACCTCTCAGGCTGTAAATATTAAAAACAATGCCGTCCTGTTCAGGCTCTCTGTGATTCATCGCCCTGCACCTCGACACCACAGACCACTGAAAACAGAAGAAGAAGAACCTCAGAGGGCAGTGAACGCCTGTCCCGGTTGGACGTCCCAGAGCCTGATGGAGCTGCTGGAGGAGCTCTGCTGCACGCTATCCACGGTAATCACCTGGCTGGGACCATAGCTGGTTACTGTAACCAACATCTGGCTTTTGTCTTCAGTGGGAAACTTTATTCAGGGGTATTTATCGGCTCCCATCGGCAGTGATGGAAACATGACATCCGGGTGTTCTAATTTTTCCCCCTTTTCAGGTGCATGATGCACGTCGGTAACTTCTGCAAACCAGGTTTTGACCAGAAAGACACATTGCCTAGTTGGAGGTCCAAAATTTCCGACTTCCCATTCCACTCGAACACAACATTTCTCTCAGTGCATGTGTCGGGGGAGCATCAGAGTTCAGGCAGGGGGGAGAGGGTGGGACTTTGGAGGGATTCGTGTGAGACATGCAAGTCGTGACGTAACGTCCTTTCAAAATACGATTGCTGGGCCCAAGCGAGTTGTATTTCTACAACACCGCAGTGCTGTGTTCAGTGTCTCACTAGAGAAAGAAGCGATTGGAAAGGTTCACAGGATCGGATGGAGCGTTTGGACCAGGAAATTGTATTTTGAAAGGGTGTTAACGTCAGACTTAACAGCCCCATAGATCTGCTGCAGGGGTGACATATTTTTGTAGTCCGACCTGGAAGTTAGCATCGCCCCGGTCCCCTCAAGAAAAAGTTAATGGGATTTTGGATTATTGCAGGAAATAAGATCTCTGGAGAACAAAACATTATGTTGCTTTACTTTTATGATTTTTGTAAATGGTCCAGAAGTGAAAATCTAACGTACTTTATAAACAAATCTAACTGATTTCTCTTTTACAGCATGATGACGTTTGTTGTCACGAACGGTAACTGTGAAACACTGAGAACTGGGACCCAAATGCAGACAGGAAACACAGAGTCAGGTTTAAGAGCTTTAATAAGTGAAATACTATATACAAAGTGCACGGTGCACAAGGGGAAAAGGAGTGGGGGCTAATGAGTGGTATAGTGCTCTCCTGACTGTGTCCAGTGTCTGTGAATGTTTTCAATTCCAGATGGGGTGTCTCTCCATGTGGTAATGGTCCTCCAGGTTGTAAACAATTGCAAGATCGCCACAGGGAGAGCACAAGCGGGTGGTAGGCAGGCAGGTAGACAGGATAACGGGTGACTGAAGCAAAAAGCACAGGAGCAATTACACACAGGTACATGGAGAAGTGTAGAAAAAACTGAATACATGAGAAACCAGGGTTCACAACATGCTACTGCTCTGCTGATGAAACGATCTGGCAACGAATGAGTCTCAGGTCCGTCTTAATATACTGGAAGAGAGGTGATCAGTGAAGATTGATTCCACCTGGAACTGCTTGCCCGACACATACAGGGAAACACAGACAGAGGGAGACAAAACACAGGAACATAAAGGAAAGAGAAGGGCTGCCAGGATGGAATCCTGACAGTTTGTAGTCTCATTTAGCCGCTTGTTAGCAAACCGCCTTTTTTAAAAGACACATACAAGCTTCAAAAATAATAAGCGGCGTAAAGACTGACGTATTTTATAAAACGTTTCAATCATCTCACCAAAAATCCTATTAACTTTGAGACGAGGGAACAAAAAATGCCAACTCACTTAAGGTTTTAGGACTCATTCCTGCAGGAATATTGTCTATTAGGTCTTTAAGACGTGACGCAACACTTTTTCAAAATACTATTTTGCAGGTCCAAGCCAGTCGCGTTGTGGTGTATTCCCAATTGTTGGAAATGGCTGCATTGTCGTTTAACCTCTTTCCTATCTTTGAAAAGGTGTCTCACTGAAGAAAGAAGTGATTATTCTTCTTCACAGGTAGTTGTTTTTACTGTTCGATGGAGCGTTTGAAACATAGACTGTATAAAAAATGGAGGTAGTCTCTCTGTCGAGGTCCGTCCTCTCAACTTGATCCAATCGTACTCTCCTACGGGAGTCACCATCTTGTCAGACTTTGACTCCTCCTCATTTCCTCTTACCAAAAAAGGGCATGTATGTGACATTGTGGGGAGGGAGTACGTCCATCTGGCTGACGTTTACCTCCGAGGAGAAGTGAGGGCCAGAGGCAGCTGTCACTCAAGAGGCCACGCCCCTAATTATTCATAAACTTTAACCTCCAATAAAATAAAAATTAGCCTGGTACAAAAAAAATTCACCCCCTCATGGAGATATGATCTAAATATATAGACTAGAATGTTTTTTTTGTCCCAGACATTAAACAGGTTTAATTATGCTGCGAAAACGGCCTCTTTAACATGGGGGTCAATGAGAAACTGCTCTTTTATGAAACCTGCGACTAGTGGCACTTCCTGATTGGATCAACCAGGAAGTCTCTGTGGTGGGGGCTTGGTTAGGACCTGGAAATCGCATTTTGAAAGGGTGTTATGTGTGAAATGATAAATCTGAGGAGTGGTCCTTTAAGTTAGCAACCTCTTTCTCTCTCTTCAGAGAAGCCACCTGATGAAATGGAGCACCTCTACAACCACTTGAAGGCCGCCAGCTTGTCTCCGATTGGTCGGTCCAGTCAGAGGGACTTCAGAGCATCGTTCATCCGACGATGTCACAACGACAAAATCAACGAGAAGCTTCACCTGCTCCGGATCCTCAGAAGCACTCTGAAGGTTCGGAGACGAGAGGAGGACGTTTGTACAGCTCTTACTTTAGTCAAATTATCACCACTACAGTCTTTAAAATACTGCATTAATATCAGCTAAATGTTCTTTAAGTGTCAAAAGTAAAAGTTTTTATCACTAATGAATGCAAGAATATTTTAATGTGATGGTTCATCACGTGGCGACAATTTTGTTCGTACACTGTTACTATACTGTAGTACGGCATCATTTCATGTAAACATATCGTGTATTTCAATACGTTAATTTTGAGGTTTTGACATTTTAAACGCACAGAACAAATAAAAACACATTTATTTGCTTACTCGCAAATATCCTTTAGCAGAATGAAGTAAACATAGATGTATAAGAAGTAATATTCAAATAATTACAGTAAAATTAAATTAAACATATAATGTTTTAATGTTTTATTTATATTTATATTTAAATACCTATTTCTCACTCTACTTTTCCATATATATTGTAATATATATATTTTCACATATTTTATTTAAATACATATTACTTACTCTACTATATTTCATTAAATACATTTGCTATATATTGCTTTAGAGTATACATATATTAACATAGTTCTATTTTATTTTTTACTTATAATGTCTCTATATTTTTCTACTGTTCAAAGGAGCAAATATATATAAAACCCATTGGATCAATAAGTAAGTCTGATTCTGAACGTGTGTCCGTCTGTCCTTCAGGCCAAAGAGTTGGAGCTGCTGGCAGTGGATCAGGTCCTGACCGACCCGACTCTGGTGGCGTCCACATACAGGAAGTGGAGGCTCTCCAATTTCCTTCTGCTGCAGGAGATCGCTCAACACAACCAAGCAGCAGGGGGCGCCAAATAACTCAGACCTGATGAAGACAGCAGGGGGCGCTAAATAACTGAGACCTGATTGGCGGCTGTGGATCGGTATGAGAGTGGGTCGTTCTCAATTTGAGAGTTCGGTGGTTCGATCCCCATCTCTCCCGGTCCACATGTCGAAGTGTCCTTGGGAAAGAAACTGAACCCCAAATTGCTCCCCATGCTAGGCATGGGTGTGTTAATGTGGTGTGAATGGTTAGATCAGATTAGATGGTATGTTGATGTCCACTGCCATCAGTGTGAATGGGTGAATGTGATAAGTAGTGTGAAAGCGTGTACAAGTCTATTACCATGAAGGCAGCAGGGGGCGCCAAATAACTCCGACCTGATGAAGACAGCGGGGGGCGCTGCAGAGCTGGGACCTGATAAATGAACATGAACCCTGTTTATATTTGACTTTAATGTGATTTCCATCCAGATGGCAGTGGTGGAAAACTTCAATCCTCCCTCAACATCATCGATCTCTCTTAAGGTCATACCTCACAAACAGACAACAGTTCATCAACAACTGCACCTCGTCCCCTGCTTCTCTGTCCCAAGGCGTCCCCCAGAGTTCGGTACTTGGTCCTCTCCTGTTCCTCCAGTACATGCTGCTTTTAATGTGTGATTTTAACCTATGCTTTTTACTGTTGTTTTTATTTTATTTTATTTCTTTATATGTATAATTGTGTATAATGTAAGTGTCTTTGAGTGCTATATAAATAAAATCTATTATTATTATTAATAACTGCATTTAAGTACAATGTTGACGTACTTTAGTTTTCTCCATTTCTTTCTACTTTTTACTATCCAATAAATTTGGAGGTAATACTTTTTACTGTGCTATATTTATTTTAAAGATTTAGTTATCCTGGAGATTTAGATTATTTATACAAAGGAGTCAGTGACTTCCATCAAATCTTTTGTTATTTTTTATTTTTTTTATTTTTAAAAAGGGACAACGCACGTTCATTAACAAGAGCAACAAAGTCACACATGTAAATGTGCCAGATTTAGCCATAAAGGCTCATTTCATCTGCAGTCCCTGGCAGGTTGAAGACATATATGAAAATATTAAAAGCATAAAGGAGAAAGCAGTACAAAAGACATAGACACAAGAATATGCATGACAAATTACAGCAACACAAGTGTAAGTTCAAACATAAAACATACACATGGAAGCAAGTGATCAAATTGACAAGACAGCACCCAGACATAAGAACAAAAATGTGTAACATTTTAGCACATTTAAATACAATTAGCATTTAAGCACAGACAGGCATCATGCGCAAACAATGAGCATACACAGTATAAACACAGACAATGAGCATAAGTGCACAAACTACAAGTAAGGACAGAGTAAAGTACATTAATCCTGATTTTCAAACAGCCATTGTTTTACAGATTTAGAAAAAGATCTCAAGGATGTGATGTTCCTTAGTTCTTTGGGTATAGTATTCCAAGTATGTGCTGCTCCCTAAAAAAAGCATGACTGCCCAAAACTACTTTTTTTTACCAGGAATTTTACAATCCCCTCTTGCAGATGCTCTGGTAGATGCGTTTAGATTTTGTGTGATGAATTCATTGAGTGCAGGAGGAGATTTAGTATACAAGTAAGATATCGGCTAATTTAATCATGTTTTCCCAGTTTAATAAATTATATTTAGTTAGGATTTTACAATGATGATGTAATTTTGACCTTTTGTCCAACGTTTTTAAGGTCTCTTTATAAAGTGTCTCAACTGATCTTAATGTGGTCCGTCCTGTTTGTGTCCAGCTGGTGATACAGTAGTTCATGTGTGATAAAATCATGGCATTCAGGTACAGCTTTGAGGCCTCCGTAGTTCTTTTGTGTGAAGCACTTTGTAACTTTGATTGGATACGTTCTATATTAATAAAATATTATAATTATTATTATTATGGTGTTTAATTACCCTGCAGTATATAAAGTGATTAAAATGAGCTCCACTTTTACCAGCTGCAACATTAAAGTGATGAACACATTCAATAATTATATTATCATATATTTTTAACCCTAACCCTAACCCTTTCCCAAAGTAAAAATGTAAATGCAGGACTTTTGCTTTGCACTGTGGTGTTACAGCATGTAATGAAGTATTTCCACCTGGAGATGGCGCCACAGAATCATCTGATTTGAGCCAATGACAGGCAACAGACAAAGATCGTCTATAGTTGGAAAGAAGATTTGCTCTGAGGTATAAAAGAGTCAACAACCGAAGATAAAGATTTATCATTATATGTCAAAGCTCAATTAGGGATTGTTTCAGTGGATATATTAAGAGGGGTTCATGTGTGGGCTGAGGCTTGATCATAGCTGGCTCAAAGTTGTTTTAAAATAATAAGAAACTTTATCAAAAATAATGACTTATTTTTAAATAAGAAACGTTTAAAAAAATTATGACTTGTTTTTTAAATAATAAGAAACTTTATCAAAAGTAATGACTTATTATCTCAAAAATAATAAGAAACTTTATCAAAATAACAACTGAGAATATTGTAATATTTTTGAGATAATACATTTTTTATTTTTTATTTTTGAGAAGGTTTTGCATTATTTTGGGACACGAAGTCAATATTTATAGTTACTAAGTCATTATTTTGGTAAAGTATGTTATTATATTGACTCCCAGGATGCTGTTGTTTATTTCCATCACATTATCACAGTTGAGCTTCCATACCCGCGGAGCCTCCAGAGTCCCGGTCTCTGGAAACCCCGCAGAGTGAGACGTCCTCCTGCTCTCCTGCTTGTTGCTGTGTCGGTGCTGCGATGATCAGACCCGCGTGAAGCTGCTGTTGCTCGGGTTGGACGTCTCTGTTCTCCGGGGAAAGTTTGGAGAGAAAAAAGTCTCAAAGTAACCTCTTTACCGGAGCCGGTGCACCGGGTCCAACGGACCTCTTGAACAGGAGCCGCTGGAGGTTCACGCACTTTTCCCCCCCGCACCGTTTGTGCGCCGATGGAAGCGGAAAAACCGCCCTGTTCTCTGAGGTAAAGCTGCCGTTAACTCCTCTGTACGTGTGTGGATGTCATTAAAACAAAGCTGCTGCTCTGCTGTCTCACTTTATACAGTTTTACTCAATTATTATTATTATTATTATGAATATGTTTTGTTGCAAAACTGTGGTTTCCCTGTGCAACCACAGGTGAGCAGCGTATTTATTTAGTTATAGTTGTCAAAAAGTCACATTTGTACTCATTATTGTTACTGTACTAATATTTCCTTATCACATGTATTTAACTGCACAGGCTAAAAGGATCAGTTCACCCAAAGTAATAATAATCAAAATAAACATAATTCGACAAATGTTTATTTATTTATTTGTGATCTGAGATTGGAGCAGTTTGGCACATAAATACAAAAATATCCATAATGTTCTTGTAGAGTTTTAGTTTCTGCCTGGATAATATAAATAAAACAAAATTCAGTGTAAAGTTTACAGAAGTTTGAAACGTCACAGGGTTTAAAAAATGTCACTTTTATTCTCATTATAATGAGTTGAATTGATTTTAATGTGTGTTATTGAACTGGAATGTACTTTAAAAGTTCTGCATGTATATTACAGTAAAAAATAAATGAAATAAAATGAAGTTTAGACTTGCTGTAGTTTAATATATAATATCTTTATTCATTTATATATATTTGACCTGCGCTTTGAATTTGTTGTTACCTGGTGTTTTTGTAATGTGTAATGTTTACAGTAGAATAAGTGTCACAGGGATAAAAAAGTTACATTTATCTTCATTACAATGAGTAGAATTTATTTAAAGTGTGTTATTGAACCGGCATTTTCTTAAAATACGTCATACAGTATTCGAATCGTTACAGTACACATAATTAAATCAAATTAAACGATCTTGGTCCAGGTAAGCTTAGACTATACCGTATATAATGTATAAATCTCTATAGAGGCTTAAAGGGTCCATCCAGCCGTATTATCTGAAAAAAATACAAGATAATATGTTTATAAAATAGATGCATTTTGACCTGAGTTTTTAATTTTTTGTTACCAAATGATAAACAGATTTTAATGTGTTTTTTCAAAAGTAAAATAAAATATTTTCCTTTAAATCTTGACAGACTTTGGCTCGAATATGAGACTTTTTAAAGTGTCGACCAATAACATTGTCCAAGTGATACATCAGTCTGACTCCAATTCATTCATAAACATCAACATTATAAGGTCACAAACCACAAGGCTTTTGAGGGGTACAGAATGAAAGTATTGCTTTTCCATAAAAAAGAGGGTTGCCAGGTTGTGTGTTGTTGGGTGCAGCTACTGTAGGCTGGCACTGGGTAAAATGGTTATTTGTCCCAGCAGCTGAGTGAGCGGAGACGGGCAAAAAGCGAGTCAATATAGGCCAAAGATTCACTCCATGGACTGAGAGAAAGGAGTTTAAACGTACGCCCAAATAGCTACGTTTCTCCTTGATCGGTAGAGCCGAGCCTTAACTGTAACGGCTAACGCTAACGGCTAACGCTAACTGTCAGTCAAACTCCTATAATCCTTGTTTTTATGGTGTGATTTTCTGGAGGGGACAGGTTCAAACAGGCTCAAACAGACTCCGGTCTCTTGTAGGCTACTGGGCAGGGTCTGATCAACCTGGCAACCTGAGTGGTGGAATTATTTTCTGTGGTTGCGACGTCAATCTTTAGACACTAGATGGCGGTGTTCTGCTCATTCTCCGTATTTGACATTTAAAGTATTTCGTAGAGGGAATAATTCTTTATCGTGCTTATTTTATTCCCACAGGAGCTGAACCTGCTCAGATCAAACGCCACAGTCGCCCAGCAGGACGCCGGAGGATTTAAAGCATCAAACTCTTAAAAGTTGAACCTTCCTTCATCGATGTTTTAGTTTGTTTCTGCATCAAACTCTTAAAAGTTGAACCTTCCTTCATCGATGTTTTAGTTTGTTTCTACATCAGAGATGTCCGTCAGTGAGAGGAAACCTTTCCTGCAGGGTTTTAGCGGCGAGGAAAGCGAACGTGAACAGGAAACGCTCGGCTGACAAACGCATTTTCCTTTTTTTTTTTTGTGGATGTCGTTCACCTGCGACGCCTTTCTCCCGCCTGGACGACGTCACAGATAGCAGAGCCGATGTCGGCCGACAACAGCCCGCCGCCGCTGGCCTCGCCGCGGCCTTTCCCAGCCCTGCCTCATCATGCCGCCCCGCCCACCCCGTCGCCGTCCCCGAGCCCGCCTGCCACTCTCTGCAGCCGGCTGTCCAACGGGAGCCAGACAACGGCCCCCAGCCCCACCAACTCGCAGGGGGGATCCATCCAGGGGGTCTCCTTCCTGCTTCAGATCGGACTCACCAGGGAGACGGTCACCCTCGACCACGGAGACCACTCGCTGACGGCAGTCCGGGAGCTGGTCTGCTCCATTGTGGATCAGAAGGTACGTTTTTCACACTTTTATTCTGGCTTCTGATCTCTCACTGTACGGGGTTTTCTTCTTCATTGCCACAAAAACTGTCTCTTGCCATCTCTTGGTTTTTACCGTTTGCACTGAATACGCCACCTGTGTTTAATGCACACCAACACACGCACACACGCACACACACACACACACATACACACACATACACACACACACACACACACAAGCACACGCACACGCACACGCACACGCACGCACGCACGCACACACACACACACACACACACACACACACACACACACACACACACACACACACACACACACACACACACACACACACACTCTTTGCTGCAAACCAAATGGGTTCAGCAGCTTTGCAGGGTGTGATGACAGAGAGAGGAAAACCTGATGAGGCTCTCATGTGAACTCCAGTGTAACCACACAGACCTCTACAAGCTTCAAAGCGCTCCGTTTTAATGTGACTCGACCGGACATTTCTCCGTTCCCGGCTGAGATGAACGTCACAGCGTTGCAGCGTTCCTATAGCGGATTTACTCTGTTCAGAACACCGTGGTGAATTTCAGCCTGCATGCACGCACTTTAATCCTTTAAAGCACACACTTTAAACCTTTAACGTTAAAACTTAACAAAACTTAGGCTTCAGCAACATGCAGCGGACTGTTTCAGACTGACTATAACGGAGTATGACTTTCACTTTTTTACAGCAAGTAACTACAAATAGAGACTTCTAATCCAAAAAGTACACAATCTAACATTCTCCAGCAGGAATGTGATCTCAAAATGGGGAGAAATTTCCAACATCAACCAAGATTATCAGTAGCTACAGTATATGCAGTTAGCACACTGGAGTAACGTTATAGCAGCAGTTTCAAACGTTAAAAGTCACCATTAAAGATAATGAAAACCCAAACCACCATCGGCTTAGCTCTCTCCAAGCTTGCCTTCTTTATACGTGCAGGTTTTTATTCCATATGACCGAAGAAATGAAGCGATCCAGCCGGGCAAAATAGGATTTGGGGAGAAAAATGGGAATCATTTGAAACAAATAAAGAAACCTGGGCATTACAGTCACCTTCACTGCATTCATACGTCCTGCCAGTGAGAATGGCAGCTTGGACCGCCTATCCAAGTCAGCCTTGGTACGGTCTAAAATGCACCTGTAGTTGTTCTGAAAAATGGCCTTAATCGATCCTGCTATTTCTATTCCCAGGTAAGTGAATTTAACATTTTCAATTTTGAAAGGGATATTTTCGTAGGTTATCTGTTTTGCCAGATCATTCAATGGAAATAATAAAGACTTTGACAAATACATTTTATACCCTGATATGCTACTGAACCTTTGCGACCAGTGGAGAAGGTGCGGCATGCTTCCAATTGGATCGGATATTTGCAGAAGCAGGTCATCAGCATAAAGCAAGGTTTTATGGCTTATTTCACGCCTGGATATACCCTTTATCCTTCCATCTGATCTAATAGCAATTGCCAGTGGTTCGATTGCGATGTCAAACAGGAAGGGCGACAGGCAGCGACCCTGCCTCGTAGCCCTGTGGAGCGAGAAACATCCCGAGTTCAGGATATTTGTCCTGACTGCAGCCATAGGCGTTGAGTATAGAACTTTGATCCATTTACAAAAAGTAGGCCCCATTCCAATTTTTTCCAAGGTTGCGAAACGATAGGTCCATTCAATTCTATCAAACGCCTTCTCAGCGTCAAGGCTTAGAATAACTTCAGGTTGTACTGTTGACTGGGGCGAGAACAACACACTGAATAATCTTCTCATATTGAAAAATGATTGAAACCTGTTTGGTCTGCCGCAGTATATTTTATTAGTATGTTTCTGACAGCTAAAACTGTTTGATGTTTGTACTTAATTGCTTATTAATTAAATGTTCGTTCTGACAACCAAGCAGTTTCATTTTCCCCCTTAACTATGAACCTTACCGTGACTTCAGAACCGAGGTACGTACAGAACCTTTGACTTTAGTGTACCGTTACAACCCTACCGAATGCCAAGACTGAAAACCAAATTTCTACCCAACACATATCCAGTTGAATATTCCGGTCCAACACAGAATATACCCTATTGTTATTTGACCATGTGAACCTCTAGTAGGACGTCACGGTTGAGCTGGTTTCCAGTTTGTTTTAGCCTACAGAGTGACATCACCATTGGAATTTTCTTTTTCCTGCTTTTGTGTGCACATCACGGAGCTGTGAGGTTTGTCTTCAGCTCTGATTTACTGCTGTTACTGTTTCTGTGTTTGTGTAGTAAGAAGGTGGTGGTGGGGGAGGAAGTAGGGAAGTTCCCCTCCCCTGTAAGTAAGTCGCCCCGCTGACCACACACACACACACACACACATATGCCACTCTTGTATTGACTTAAAGTGAAGACAGTGGATCATTTAGCAGCTAAAGGGACAGGTATTTCCCTCAGGCGTTACAGAAAAACGAGCTAAAAGAGAGAGACTGATGAACAGACTGATGAACAGGCTCCTGGAAAACCTGGAGAACAGTTTCCAGTCATGGAAAACAAGAGACAACTAACTCTGGTCACATTTCATTGTCCTAAAAACTGTCTCAAACTGGAAATAATACAGTTTATTTAATCACGATGATGATTATTAGGAAAAAAATATATCATTTATTTCAATCAATATGAATCTAAATGACTTTTTGAGATAAATAAATGAACAATAAGGTCTAAAAATGTACAAAGATGCTTTAAAGTTTAAAACATCTTGAGATCAATAAAACAAAGATAAACAATCTGAAACACTAAATCAATCTGCAGATAAAAGCTCCTGAAACATCAGTTAAACCATAAAAAATACAGCAGCGTCTCGTCCCACTCCGTCGCCTCGGCTCTGCTGGTTTCCACGGTTACCAAGGCTACCAAGGCCAGGTGGCGGTGCAGGTAGAGACGTGAATGACAGAGGCAGAGAGAGACAGATGACAGTGTTACTGTATATGAAAAACTCCAGCTTTTTAAAAATATTGATTACATTTTTATGTTTAAGAGGCAAATATTGCTTTTGTAAACAGGAAATCAAGGTGAAATATTAGCTTGTGTAAATAAATGCATAAAGAGGAAATATTCTAAACATTATTCAGGCTCAACTTGTTGCTTTGATGTGTTTTTCATCTGAAAGAAGACGCAGCTTTCCCTCTCCATGTTTCTCTCTTCCACTCTCATCCTTCTCTCTGCTCGATTAACTAAATAGTTACAAAGGCCGGTGTGCTTTAAAACATGAAGGAATGTTCTTAAGAACCCTAAACTGTGTGAGGAGTTTTGTATAAAGGGGTTTTGCATCTATTTTTAGGCATTTTGCATCTTTTCCTGGGGGTTTTGCATCTGTTTTTAGGCATTTTGTGTGTCTTTGTTGTCACTTTTTGTCTCTGTGTGGTCGTTTTGTGTCTTTTTTCAGTCATTTAGCATCTCTTCTTGGTCGTTTTTATGTTAAGAATTGTGTATATAATAATAAGTTTATCTAATAAAGCACCTTTCACAGAAATAAAATTCACAAAGTGCTTTACAAAAACGTGGTCATAACAGACAAAAAAAGAGCAAGAAAGTAAATAAAATACTTTTTAAAAAGAGACATATTAAGATGAAACAAAGGCCCATTTAAAAGCTTCTACAGAGACTGCAGAGTGAATGTTGAGAGGACAAACCAGTTAAAATAACTATTAAGCGCATAGGTTGCTGTTTAATTGCACGTTAAAAATACACACAATAATCACAACATTTTGGTGACAAAACCTCAAAAGCAACAGGATGAAAAGTGATTTTCTAACTGTGGATTTCTCCTTCATAATGGAAAAGTTAAGCCGGTGAAATTCAAAGAGACAGTCAGACATTAACGCCGTTAATGGAGGTTAATTCAACAGCTTACATAAAAGAGAAATGAAACGACCAGATTAACCCCGTTTGGATCCATCTAAATTCATATTTTTGTCACAATCATTGTTATTAAAATCAACTGAGACGCTGACGGTCAAACTATAAATGAGCTCCTGCTCTGACTCTACTGTACCTGTGGATCTGATAAGAAAACAGTGGGTTGGTTTCCCGTCTCCCTGATGATGTCATCTGGTGTGGAACAGGAAATAGATCAGTTAGTTTGATATTTACTTTGACGGCGTCCAAATCTCACCGGGACATCAGAACGCTCTTTTGCATCCAGACAATCAGGTCGGGTCACATCATTTAAAAAGGTGTGTGCGTGTGTGCGCTTATGTGTGTGCATGTGCGCGCATATGTGTGTGCGTGTGCATGCGTGTGTGTGGTTTAAGCGGCGGTCTTCCTGTGGTCGACCACGGGACCCTTTGAGGTCACATTCAACAGTTCAGTCCGACCTCCTGAGTCACAGTCACACCTGCTGGGAGAATATTTATTATTAATCTCCTCAGATGAAGGGATGGGTGGATCGGAGGTGGAGTTGAGTTTGCAGAGCGCCGTCGTGCTCTTCTTCGTCTGTGGTTTCTTTTTTCTCTTTCGTGCTGCGGATGAGTTTGTAGTTTTGGTTCCCTGTTTTTACCTCCAAGCTCTGGTTCAAGTGACGGTTGCAGCCGGTGGGGAGTGCAAATGTGATTTCACAAGTGGGGCGGACACAGTTATACTATACACAGGGCTGCATTTCAAAGTCTTGTTTGGGGGGGGGGGCCCTCATATTTCGCAAAACTGGTGTAGAGACTCTAAACCCACTTAGGAGGTCCGGGTGCACACATTTAACTTCTAAAAATCCCCTTCAGCTTCAGGGGCCCTTTGCAACCACAGAGTCCCCATATAAAGGGTTGTTACGGTTGCCGGAAATCCTTGAAAGCCCTTTCATTTTAATGTGATGCAGAAGTGCAATAATCAGTATATTGTATTTATATAATTTTGTAATTTATCACAGCTGTAAGATGCTGGAAAAGCTTGAAGATGCACCTTGAAATGTGCTTGAATTGAACTTTGGAGCCCTAAATAAATCAAGAAACCGCCCTGATTTAACAGACTTCAGTTTTCAGGTTTTTTAATATAATAATTCCGACGTGTCAACTTCATGAAATGGTTGAGAAAAAAAATAGGTTATTTTTCTCCTGTTGCTTGTATTTATTTTAAATCAGCACTAATACCCTCCTGATATCTGCCCTCACTCCTCAAAGTGATATTAATATATAAAATATGTATTTATTTATGAAACTAGAGCCTAGAGGCTTTTAAAAACATTCTCACAGGCTGAAACTCCAAAAATCACTAGTTTTATTTGAATGTCATTGACGACCTGTCAACATGGACCTACTGGTAAGGCACAGACTTGTAAAACACTCTTTTAATAAACTCTGGGTTTAATAACTACGTTGTTGCTGTTTTGTTTTCTGTGTAAGGTCTCTAATCATGCTAATGCAGAGGTTTGTGTTATTTTGAGAAGTATTAGTGGTTAGAAAAAGTCTGTTTTGGATGCGTTCAGCGCACCGCCCCGAGCTAATCAGTGTTAGCCCTTTGGGGCTGTTAGCATCTCTCCAGGCATTCTCTACACATGGTTGATCAACCAAAAAAACTCTCTCCATGGCTTATTTGGTGGATTTTCATGCTGAAAAAGACCAGGGGTCCATTTTTTATCAGACTTAGACTTAAATTTCTCGGTTAATCAGTTGTTTGGTCAAAGCTCAAGATATCATTCTCAAATATCTCTAGGATATTTAGTTTACTGTCACAGAGGAGCAAAGAAACCAGAAGATATTCACATTTCAATCACACAAACTCTCCTCTTGCTGACAACCTTGACCCACTCAGCGCTGCTTCCTGTTGTTTCCTGATGGAGGTGGCGGAGCGGATGCTGCTGCTGTTTACCTTCATATTTCCCATCAGTCCCTCTCAGCGTCGTCCCTCCAGCCCGATCGTACGCACGCGTTAAAGAGTTGAAGAGTTTTATTGGCGCTGAAAGGCTCTTAGCGGAAGACGGCAGCTGTTTTATCTGTTTGTTTTCTTCTCATCGCTGCAGGTTCACATGTTATTTATAAACCGCTGTGAGGAAATATGAAATGATAAGATCCTGTTTATCAGTCCGTGTTAAAGGAAATGTGGATAAACTGATGTTTTTTTAATAATAATCTATTAGAATAAACTGTACTTTAAGAACTGAAATAAGGAATGCAGTTCACCACAAGTGCAAAACGAAGTATTGAATGTATAATCAATAGAATAAACAGCAAAGGGTTGATAAGAGTACACTAAAATATTTACGGTATGAACATCTATACTGCAGGAGAGACAGCTGTATGTGTGATTATAGTAAGATATCTACTCTTTAAAGGGGACCTAGTATACTCTTTCTCAGATTTGTGTCTACATGCTTTAATGTTCAAAAAACACAATACTTCTCTCATACTGCTCATTGTTCACCCCCCGTGTCTGCTCTGATTGGTCAGGCACTTCCTGGTCTCCTCCCCACTGTTCCTTATATTACTGCGGCTTGCATGTAGCTACATGTAGTAAATAGTGGACTTTGGGGCAATAAATCAGCGATTTCTTCTAGAAATCACAAATAAGGCTTTATAAACCAAACACAGCACAACCGGACATGCTGTAGCAAGCGTGTGCTCTCAGTTAAGGAAGAAATGAACGGCGCAAGTGACAAATATATCACAGCTTTGTCTGTCGTTAGCATGTAGCTTCATGTAGTAAACAGTACAGTCGTAGTAAAGCAGCGATTTCTACCATCAGACACAAGAACCAACCACAACGACTTCCTGGTTGATCCACTGAGGAAGTGCCAAAAACTGCAGCTCTCTGAGTGTCCACTAGGGGCAGGGTTCATAATAGAGCAGTTTCTCATTGACCCCCATGTTAAACAGGCTGTTTTCACAGCATCATTAAACCTGTTTAAGGCCTGGGACAAAAAAACATTCTAGTCTTTATGTTTAGGTCATATCTCCATGACAACACTGAGGGGGGTGAATTTTTTTGTACCAGGCTAGTTTTTATTTCATTGGAGGTTAAAGTGTATGAATAATTAGGGGCGTGGCCTCTTGAGTGACAGCTAGCCGCTGGCTCTGACTTCTCCTCAGAGGTAAACATCAGCCAGATGGGCGTATCTCCCTCCCCCCAATGTCACATACATGCCTTTTTTTGGTAAGAGAAAATGAGGCGGAGTCAAAGTTTGACAAGATGGAGACTCCTATAGGACGATTGGATCAATGTGAGAGAATAGGCCCCGACGGAGAGGCTACGCCTAATTCTTTATACAGTCTATGCTCCAAAATCCCCAATCGTACAAAACAAACAACTACCTGTGAACAATAATGATCACTTCTTTCTTTAGTGAGACACCTTTTCATAGATAGGGAAGAGGTAAAATGAAAGAGGTTATATAGTCTATGGTCAGAAATCACAAAGAACGCTTTATAAACCAAACACAAAACATGTAGCTACATGTAGTAAACATCGGCATGATCTACCGTAGCGCACGTAGCTGTATTTCGAGAGCGTGCCCGGCTTGCTTTTCCTGGAGCAGGTGACCTTATTTAAAAAACCGAGAAGGCTTGATGATATCAGACCGCTGAGATAGTAGAAAAGACTAAGCAGATCTGCTCATGGGGGGTTAGACTGGTTACCCGTAAACACATTTCCCTTAATATTTGCAGTTTTGGTCATGTTTAGCATCAACATCCCCCATTATAACAAGATCTATATGACAGAAACTAATAAAAAGCACAATAGGTCCACTTTAAAGCTACAGGTTTGTTTTTTAAATATTACATTATTATTCTCACAACATTTATGCGCACCAATTGTTTATGTGAACAGGCTTCATAAAGTGTAATTCTGGTGCAAAATTATCCCATGATCTTTTTTGGCACTTACATGCATCAAATTACTAAAAACGGAGAAATCCAGGAGAATCACTAAAAGCCGGACATGGCTAACAGTGATTAGCTCAGGGCAGTACAGTGAAGGCATTAAAACGTCCCTACGCATAAAACAAAGCACCAATGGGCTCCTTCCTTTGGGATTGACTTTGGTAATCCACTTGAATGGACTTTACTATGAGAGGAGCTGGTACAGGGGCCAGTAGGTACGTCTTTAAAACACTCTTTTAATAAACTCTGGGTTCACTAACTACGTTGTTGATGCTTCGTTTTATGTCAGTGTTAGCCACTTCCGGCTGTTAGCGACTCTCAGGTATTTCTCCGTGGGATGATTTTGCAGCGGTTTTACTCTTTAAAGCAGTTGTGTTCTGTGTGTCTGCTGATGTTGCTGTCCTCCCTTTTTAGAACCAGGATTATTTTTCTCCATGAACACTTAGTCTCTCCAGTGGCATGAATGCTGCACAGATTACGAGGTGACAAATTCCTCCACACACACACACAGGCTTGATAGAAACATGGCCTGAAGACCTCTTGGGCACCCCCTGCTCCTGCAGTGGGGTTAAAGGTCACGACAGGGCCTGGAGGTTTTGACCTCTGCGACCCCTGACAACCAGAACGAGACTGTGGGGTCGTCAGAAATATGGCTTCAGTTAGAGACAGAGGTCGAGAATGTGAAAGGGATTGTGTGTGTGTGTGTGTGTGTGTGTGTGTGTGTGTGTGTGTGTGTGTGTGTGTGTGTGTGTGTGTGTGTGTGTGTGTGTGTGTGTGTGTGTGTGTGTGTGTGTGTGTGTGTGTGTGTGTGTGTGTGTGTGTGTGTGTGTGTGTGTGTGTGTGTGTGTGTGTGTGTGTGTGTGTGTCGGTTAAGCCTGGTTAATGGAGGATTAACCATAAAGAGGGGATCAGTGTGTATTAAACACACACTCTTGTCCATTAACAGAACTCTTGTTTCTCCGCTCACCTCACAGAATGCAGCTCAGCTGACGACCGGCTCTCACCTGATTGGAGCGCACATGCTTCTGGTTCAGACCTCACCCGGTCCTTGTCGAGGATAATTTTTTTTTCAGCTTCCTGCTTAGTTCTGGATTCATAGCCCCTGCAGAATGAGCTTTTTCTTTACTTGTGTAAATTATATTTTAATGAGACAAAATAGATGTAATATCAATGAATTTTTTTTTTTGCATTATACTTTGGCAATATTGTTAATATAACATTCATGCCAATAAAGCCAATTGAATTGAATGCATCCATACCAGTAAAATGCAGAAACTATTTTTTTTAAAGTGTTATTCATAAGATAAATAGTAGGAATGGTTAGGGTTCTGGCTTAAGGGAAATAACTACAAAGACACAGAATAAACACAGAAAGATGCAAAATGACCACAAAGAGACACAAACAACTTCAAAGAGACACAAAACAACCTCAAAGAGACACAAACAACTTCAAAGAGACACAAAACAACTTCGAAGAGAAACAAAACAACTTCTAAGAGACAGAACAACCTCAAAGAGACACAAAACAACTTGGAAGAGACACAAAACAACTTGGAAGAGACACAAAACAACCTCGAAGAGACACAAAACAACTTGGAAGAGACACAAAACAACCTCGAAGAGACACAAAACAACTTTGAAGAGACACAAAACAACCTCGAAGTGACACAAAACAACTTTGAAGAGACACAAAACAACCTCGAAGAGACACAAAACAACTTTGAAGAGACACAAAACAACTTTGAAGAGACACAAAACAACTTCAAAGAGACACAAAACAACTTCACAGAGACACAAATGTAATAACAGTCAGACAGTTCCCTGCGTCTCCGTCTGTCACTGTCTTTGTGTGTGAGCGGTGGTGTGTGGCCACACGGCTAATGACTGCGGAGTGTCAGTGACAGGACCTCAGCCATAATTAATGATGGATGTGTGTGTGTGTGTGTGTGTGTGTGTGTGTGTGTGTGTGTGTGTGTGTGTGTGTGTGTGTGTGTGTGTGTGTGTGTGTGTGTGTGTGTGTGTGTGTGTGTGTGTGTGTGTGTGTGTGTGTGTGTGTGTGTGTGTGTGTGTGTGTGTGTGTGTGTGTGTGTGTGTGTGTGTGTGTGTGTGTGTGTGTGTGTGTGTGTGTGTGTGTGTGTGTGTGACGTCTTCTGCCTCCTCACCTGTCGGTCGGGTTTCCTGCTCTCTGTGTTTGTTGCGCTGCACGCTGCTAACATCCTGCTAACACAGAGAGAGGCTCAGGGCAGGAAGCTGCTTCACCTGTCTGCAGGCTGCACAGACGCCTGAACCCTGAACACACACACACACTTTACCGTAACAACACACACACTTCACCCCGCCATAAATGCACACACGTCCAACAGTTAAGAGCTTTTAGACTGTAACTTTGGTGTAGATTCACTGAAAAACTGAAACTATTTAGTTTGAATCAACATTTTATGAGATTGAAAATGAAATGAACTATAAATCTTTATAGTGACAGTATCGTTTCATTTGAGATTCAGCGTTGCATTCAGTCAGACGACTAAAGAAATACACAGCGGGCCTCGGTGAAATGTTGACACAGATTCAGCGACCCGACATCCCACTGCGGCGGCCAATCATGTGATCATGTGACCGATGTCACCGTACCTTGTTTGGAGGCGGGCTGAGAGTCCCGTACGGTCAACGGTGAACATCACCGCTTCATCACTGACGCCAGAACGTTTTTAGAAAGGAACGAATCACAGAGTTCATTTAACAGCTGATGTCCCACGTCTCTTTTATTTGTTTCTTTTTTTGTGAATTTCTTTCTTTCTTCTCTTTTTCTCTTTGTTTCTTAATTTATTACCTTATTGTTTGTTTGTTTGATGTTTCTTTTGTTTCTTTTTTCTTTCTTAATTCATTTCCTTTGTTTATTTCTTTCCTTCTTTCTTTCTTCTCTTTGTCTGTTTGTTTCTTTTCTTTCTTTCTTTTTCTTTCTTTCTTAATTCCTTCCCTTCCCTTTCTTTTTTCTTTTATTCTTTCTCCCTTTCTCCATGACATGAAGCTGCCTTCCAGTGCGGTCAGAAATGTCACTTTCACACAAATGTCAAATAGAATGACTGAGGATTTTTTTACTTTATGGATGAAAATAAAGTTTGAACAGAAAGAGACAAGAGGGCATTAGATCTGACCCAGGTCTGCACCCACTGTACCATCAGCACGTGGTGTTTGAGATTCAGTATGAAGAGGATCTACTGTCGCTGCTGGGAAACCGCCGTGTTTTTGTTTTTACCCAGAAAATCCGAGGCTGTAAACGTCGGCGGTCGGTCGGTTTCCTGCCGTGGAAACTGATTCAGTAGTTTCACAGCGCGGTGTTTCGTCACGCATCATGTGCTCCTCTTGTGAAACGGGTTAGTTAATGGTTCACTTTGGGATGGAAGTCAGGAAAATGAAAACAAAATAGTTTACATATAATATACAATGTTTTTATTATTATAATTGTGATATATATTCTGAGCGGTTATCATAGTGTGAAAATCTCTGTTGCAACCCTACGTTTATTGCTCCATTGTAGGAAAGGTTTTATGGAAATAACTAGATCATTTTGCATCAATGGAAGTTTTATCTATGATCCCTTTCAATTGATTTACCAGAAAAATGGCTGTCTAAGAAAATAAATGGTCTATATTCTGCAGTATGAACACGCACTGATTTTATTAATATCGCCCACTCAGTTGTTGTTTTTCTCCGTTATTTCTCCACATGAATCCCTGACGTCCTCCTCCTCTTCTCCACCTCCTCAGTTCCCTGAATGTGGATTTTTCGGGATGTACGACAAGATCCTGCTCTTCCGCCACGACCTGAACTCGGACAACATCCTGCAGCGTCTGACGTCAGCGGAGGAGATCCACGAGGGCGACCTGGTCGAGGTGGTGCTTTCCGGTAACAAACATACTTTTTCTATCAATTCATCTATTGTTTAAGCTTTGCTTGTAAACCTGCAATCCTCTTTAGTCCAATCAGACGCTGATGTCAGGAGTTTGAAAACAGCTGTCTCTGCTGAGGCTGAGGGAAATATCATTAGGAAGCTTTAAGAAGTGAAAAAATGAAAAGTTGAGTCGATGATGGCGCTAGTTAAAGAAGTTAAAGAGATGTTTTACCCATTTTATTCCAGGTCTGTGTAGGGTTGCAAATTCCCAGAAACTTTGTGTTACATGGGAAATTTGGCCAGGGAACTTTGGAAATATTCCAAAGTGGAAACTTTCTATGGAATTTTATTGGAATTTATAGGAATAACTGGAGATATGGGGTCATTTAAACAAACTGTATCATAAGCAAACATAAATATAAATATTTTGTTTTGTCATAAGCAGACATCCATGTGAAATATCACAATTAAAAACATTTCAACAGATTTTCTTGTAAGTAGAACTTTATCAAGTTTCAATTATTTTATTAAACAATCGATTGAACAATAAACACAACAAGTGAACTTGTTTGAGTCAAGATAATGCTAAACGATATTTTCCCCAACTATATTTAAAATCCAAGTTAAGGGCCAAACTTCATTTTTCTAAATTCCAGGTTTATTCACGTTTATTCCTTAAAAAAGTCTGTTAATTCCCATGGAAAGTTTTTTGCAACCCAGGTGTGATTAAAATGGGTACGTTAACGTATCATGGTCTCACCAACGTTATTATGAACATGAACGTCGGAACCAATTTCACGACAATCAAAATTCAAAAAGTTGTTGAGGTATTTCACTCAAAAGCACAGATGTGAACCTCATGTTGGCGCTAAAGGAAAAAGTCATCAAAGTCAGTAGGGTTCATCCTCTGGGAATCATGAATGTCAATCAATCAATTATACTTTATTCATCCCCGAGGGGAAATCCTTTTACAAAAGAGGGTATGAAGGGGGTACATCACATGAGGGTTGGGGGATAAAATGAGAGCACTCCCCACACTGCGCTCCTGTGTGAAGCAAAAAACAGAAAACTCGACGCATATTGGGTGAGGGAAAAAGGTCAGCGAAGTTTCCCACGCAGACGGGCAATGTGAGGCAGAATGTGTGTTAATCCATGCAATAGTTAAATAATATTTCAGTCAGGACCAGAGTGTTGTGATAAAAATGAGAAACACAAATCAACTGTTAAAATACATAATCTTTATCTGGTTTCATGTCAAACGTGTGAATTTAGAATCTAAAACACAGATCACACGTTGTTGCCCGTATAATTAGTAGTACTGTTATTATGTGTTTGCACAGTACAGGTTGGACGCTGTGAGTCTCTCCAGCAGTAAAAACGCCTCATATTCATATTTTAGAGTTGGGTTTGTCTCGGCTTCCTCTCCTCCTCCAGCTCTCTTGTTAATCCCCCTCCCTGTGCGAATGCCGAGGGCGCCTCAGATCTTGTTTCCTTCACTGCGGCGGCGCCTCGGGTCACCCCCCTGCATGCTCTAACCATAATATTGTGTGGAGCTATTGTCATTTCCTGAGCCGTGTTTACAGGTTGGGTTGTAAAAACTCAAACTGACACCTCAACTGCTGAACACCCAGACGCAGAGCAGCGGCAGGTTTGAATTACACAGGAGGAAGAAAGCAAAGTCGCAGCCTGAACTGCACCGGGTTCAAACCCACGACCACTTCCTCCTCCTCCTCCTCATCCTCCTCATCCTCCTCCTGCTGCTGCTGCTGCTGCTGCTGCTGCTGCAGTTTTTAGATAAAGTCTTTTGTCATTGAGTCGTGTTTTTTCTCACGACTTACAATTAAGACCACTTAAACCTTTAATCAGAACCTCTCGAATGCTGCAAATACAAATGTTGTATTAAACACTAAAATGGCAGTTCAAGATTAGATAAGATAGATTTATTGATCACCAGCCAGGGAAATGAGTTTGTTTGCAGCAGCACAGAGACAGGAATTGTACAGACAAAGAGAGAGTACAATAAATGAGTAATACGAGGTAATCAGAAATAAAATAGAAAACTACAGAATTTACAAGGTGAAGTGAAAGTACTAGATGAGTGGTGCAAAAATCGAATTAGAGGGCAGCATTAACGATTTTTTTCATGTTGATTATTTTCTCGATCAATCGATTAGTTGTTTGTCAATATATATATATATCATTTTTTTAACCATGTTAAAGTCTCATGAAGGAAAATTCTCAAAAATAAACAAAGTACAGAAACAGATAAATGCAACAGCTGCGCATCAAAGTCAGTGAGCACATTATCCAGTTAAAAAGCAATATAAAACAGTTCTAATGCATGAATTAGATTCCTGTTTTTAGATGATTTCAGCAGGAAAAACAGGAGCAATTACATCTTTAAACATGGACTTAAATTGTAATCAGCTCTGACGATTTCAGGTCCTCCTGGACATGATTTCTGCATATTTAACAGCTCTTTTTAACATCGGGGACCAACATCTGCATAGTTTTACGAGACTGCAGGCCGTACTGTTTTTCTGGTTTTTACAGATGTATGTACAGAAATGAGAAGGAACCAACCCAAGGACAGATTTATAGGTTTATAAAAGACCTTTTCTAATTGATAAGTTGTGTAAAATTAAATGAATCCCAGGCTGTTAAAAGGATAACCAGCTCCAGTTGAAATCTCCAGCAAGAAGAATCTCGTTAAGATCTGACAGAGGCTGACTCAGTGAGGATGAAGCCTATATAACAGCCTACAACAGTGTTAAAATGTCCCTTAAGAAGTTCCTATTTCAAAGCAAGAAATTAAAAATGCTTTACTGAGAGATACGTATGGTAACATGACACCTGTTTTTTAATTAAATGGCAACACCAAAACCTTCTAATTGCAATGTATTTGTCTGTGACCAAGTTGGCCAAGTTACAGACAGAAGAAGAATTATCAGGAAGTAGATTTCTCACAGATGTCAAAAAATGCTTAAAGAGTGACGTCCTCAAATGGCTTGTTTTGTCTACAAATCAAATATATTCAGTTCATTGTTCATTGTCATAGAAAAGGAAAGAACAAAGGAAAATATTCACATTTTTAGACGCTGAAAATTTGACTTTTGCTCTTGAAAAAAACCTCAAAACGATCACTCGCTAATCAAAATGGTTGCCGATTAATTGAATAATTATTCATCAGCTGTGCTCTGTATTCGTCAATTTCAGCTCTCGCCACAGCCGAGGACTTCCAGATCCGACCCCACGCGCTGTACGTCCACTCCTACAAGGCGCCGGCCTTCTGCGATGACTGTGGGGAGATGCTTTGGGGGCTTGTCCGACAGGGCCTCAAGTGCGAAGGTAAGAATATGGTAACAAGGAGGTTTTACTGGCTGCTGGGTTATTTAAGGTCATGTTTTGATGACTGTGTGCTGCTGTGGTTCACACCTGCATCCTGAATGAGCAGACTGAAATGTGGGAGGAAGATCAAATCAGAGATGTGGAGATAAAGTTAGTTTTGTTACAAATGCTACAAATCAGGTTGTCGTGGTTGAACCTGGGCGTGCGTTATTTGGTAATTAGCGTTGTTTTTTTCTACTGGTAAAATGAAAACAATTTAAACACAAAACAACACACAAAGGCAAAATGAATGAGAGAAAACGGAGCTGAGGATATGGACTTCACCTGACTTCAACATCACCTGAGAGCTGTGTCGCAGCTACAGAAACATCCGTAAATATATAAATAAACAGGTGAGGTCAGGCAGATCAGGAATGGATCGTCAGGATATTTTTAAAAATTCAGACGAGCTTCCCGTCAATAAAACTTTTACGAGAGGAAGCGGCATGTGCTGCCAGTGTTTCTATGGTGATGCACAGTGAAGAGAAATCTGACTTCTAATGAGCACAACAGAGAAAAAGGAGCGTCGTTCCCTCTGAGTGACTGTCGAAGATGGATTAACTGAAAATTGAGCTTTAAACGTATAAAACTTGACGTTCTGAACTGTAGAAATTTCAGCTTCCTGAACTAATTCAGCTTTAAGTCATTATTGTTTTACCACATTTAATTCAATTTTCCCTGTGAGCAGCGCAACTTCTCAGGGTTTGATTCCTGCCGCGCCCCAAACTCACCGAGTCATCACAAGGCCTCAGGCTCACGTCCAACACACACATCTTCACTGGTTTTCAAGCCTGGAAGCTGCAGCGGCGGTACAGCAGGGTGCCTTCACTGGACTGAATGTGACTTCTTGCGACTATTTCTCACCTCTTTCAATTCCTGATCTCAGCGCTCAGAAACCTCAGAGCGAAAAGAGACACTTGATGCTGATGTCGGCCCCCCACTTGTGCGACTTGTTCGGAGGTTGAAAGGGTTAAAAGGCCTCAGACTGCCCGCTCACTCTGACTCTGATGGGAGTGAAGGACAAGAAGACTTTTGTCATTGGTTCAAATTAAAGTTTTAAATGGAATTAACTTAACTTACTGCATCCTGGGCTCTTTAAAATGCATCTCCACTGACTCTGTCCAAAGGTTCATTCCTCTGAAGCTCTCTAATTAACACACTGTGTCAGGTTTGTTTAATCCATAAGTATAGTTGCGGTTTTAGCTACGTGATGGAACTATTTCTTGAGACTGCTGAGTGTATGTTGATGCAAGTTCACGGCTATTATAATGTCCACAGTGCCGTGTATATGTATCAATAAACCTCTATCCTGCAGCTAGCACAGTGACCTGTCATTCACAAGGTAGCCCCGCCCTAAAGCATCCCCTGCTTTATGGTCTATTTGACTCTAAATGGGACCATCATTTACTAAATGAAAAAAAGAATGCAGCTTTAAGTGGAGTCTCCCCCTGCTGGACATGAGAGAGAATGCAGCTTTAAGTGGAGTCTCCCCCTGCTGGACATTAGAGAGAATGCAGCTTTAAGTGGAGTCTCCTCCTGCTGGACATTAGAGTAAATGCAGCTTTAAGTGGAGTCTCCCCCTGCTGGACATTAGAGAAAATGCAGCTTTAAGTGGCGTCTCCCCCTGCTGGACATTAGAGAGAATGCAGCTCTAAGTGGAGTCTCCCCCTG
>NC_139844.1:7248508-7291008 GCF_963691815.1 Echiichthys vipera | reverse complement strand
TGTGTGTGTGTGTGTGTGTGTGTGTGTGTGTGTGTGTGTGTGTGTGTGTGTGTGTGTGTGTGTGTGTGTGTGTGTGTGTGTGTGTGTGTGTGTGTGTGTGTGTGTGTGTGTGTGTGTGTGTGTGTGTGTGTGTGTGTGTGTGTGTGTGTGTGTGTGTGTGTGTGTGTGTGTGTGTGTGTGTGTGTATACCCATGCTGCCTTTGCGTGCAATTTCATTGCGCCCTGCTCGGCAGCCTCGATTCTGTCACGTTCTTAACTCAAGGAAAAAACAGACTACTTCTTAAAGTTTAAAAAGTTTATCACAAAAACAGCAACGAATATTCTGCTTGGCCAAGGGGTCTCTCTGGTGTCAGAAACCACAGTCATCCTCCCAGACCGGCTCTCGTTCGTTCACGAGTTGAATCCTCTGCCCTCTGGTCACACTGTTCCTCCAATGCACCAACAGTTCCTGTAGGAAGAACACTCCCTACTGTAGCGTCACTTCCTGGGGCTGGTCCCCTCTCATCTAACTGCACCTGCTTTTAACCTGTGGCATATCTGCAGCATCCTTTTATTATGCCATCTGTGTCAAATAGATGATAATGTGAAAGCACGCTAAATCATGTTTATTTAACTTCTATACGTACACAGTGAGTAATAACAAAACTCCTATTATATTCTCAAAGCAATTTCAGTCAAAAACAACTGGACTGGTTGTTTGTCTAGGAAGACGTTTCACCTCTCATCCAAGAGGCTTCATCAGTTCATGTACGCATCTGACCAGGCTGGGACTGGTCCAACTAACTGGTGTGGAGATCCAAGTATTTAACCTCTCACAAGGCCGATGATGTCACTGACCCCCTTTGTGCTCCAAGTGCCCACGCCCGTCGTTAGAGTGACAGTCGTTGGTGGGCAGTTGGTTTCGACTTCGTTAGTGCTCTATTGAGTCTGAACGACAGTCGTTGGGGTCACCCGGGCCATGTGTGAACAGTTGTCCTTTGAGGTTAGATTGTTGAATCTCCTGGGAAGGGATGAAAGGGCAGCATTGTAAATTGGAGATAAGTGGTGTCTCAGACCCCCTCCTCTGTTTAGCGATGGTTTCTCCACTTTTACATAGATGGCTTCTTTTACTCCTCTTTCAAACCATCTGTCCTCTCTGTCCAAGATTTGGACATTGCTGTCATCAAAGGAGTGGGCTTTCTCCTTGAGGTGTAAGTGGACAGCCGAGTCCAGGCCTGAGGAGTTAGCTCTCCTGTGTTGGGCCATGCGTTTATGCAGTGGTTGTTTTGTTTCTCCAATGTAAAGATCTTTGCATTCCTCGTTGCATTGGACAGCATAAACCAGGTTGCTTTTGTGGTGGTGTGGTGTTCTGTCCTTCGGATGTACTAGTCTCTGTCTGAGTGTGTTACCGGGTTTGAAATACACAGGGATGCAGTGTTTGTTGAAAATCCTCCTGAGTTTCTCCGGAGAAACTCAGGAGGATTGCAAAGATCTTTACATTGGAGAAACAAAACAACCACTGCATAAACGCATGGCCCAACACAGGAGAGCTAACTCCTCAGGCCTGGACTCGGCTGTCCACTTACACCTCAAGGAGAAAGCCCACTCCTTTGATGACAGCAATGTCCAAATCTTGGACAGAGAGGACAGATGGTTTGAAAGAGGAGTAAAAGAAGCCATCTATGTAAAAGTGGAGAAACCATCGCTAAACAGAGGAGGGGGTCTGAGACACCACTTATCTCCAATTTACAATGCTGCCCTTTCATCCCTTCCCAGGAGATTCAACAATCTAACCTCAAAGGACAACTGTTCACACATGGCCCGGGTGACCCCAACGACTGTCGTTCAGACTCAATAGAGCACTAACGAAGTCGAAACCAACTGCCCACCAACGACTGTCACTCTAACGACGGGCGTGGGCACTTGGAGCACAAAGGGGGTCAGTGACATCATCGGCCTTGTGAGAGGTTAAATACTTGGATCTCCACACCAGTTAGTTGGACCAGTCCCAGCCTGGTCAGATGCGTACATGAACTGATGAAGCCTCTTGGATGAGAGCTGAAACATCTTCCTAGACAAACAACCAGTCCAGTTGTTTTTTGACTGAAATTGCTTTGAGGATAACGATGACCTGGACGAATGAGAACATTCACAGTCCTATTATATTGTGACAGAAATCAACACTTGATGTTTAAAAATCCCCACAATTCTGTGGATCCGATTTTCGCCTCAGGGAGGGAACCAATCACAGAACGGGGAGGTATGGCGAGACGATGATGACGTCCATGCAACCCACAGAAGCTTGTAGTTTGTTTACATCTACGGATCCAACATGGCAGCGGACGCAAAGTTATCTTTCGTTGCATCCTTAGATACTTCTTCACTCATGTTTGTCTCGCACAAATAGCAATAGTTGCTCAACGCCATCATGTCATGTGAATCTCTGACCCATTGTCTTCTTCCTCGTCGAATTTCTGTAGCTCTTCATACGTCATCTAGTATAATTGATAGGACCGGCTGAGCTACGTACAGTTGCATTTGATAGACATTCGTAGCTCCACATAAACGGCTCTGGGCGGTCGTAAACCACGCCTCAAATACGACAAAATGAATGGGTGGTTCCCAGCATTAGCCAGGCTAGTAACATATAGGGGACGGAGCGGCAGTAGAGAGGTCAATTTGTCAATAAAGTTTGCAAAAGATCAAAAAAACACACATCGTGACCATGAAGGAACAGGCGTGCCTGCAGTTACATCTCACTGCCACAGGGGCCGCTAGAAACATCACATCTGAAATCTGATGGATTACGACTTTAAAAGAATAATAAATGGGCTTGTTTAGCAGGTCTGGTCCCAAATTAAACAAAGCGAAGAATAAAAGATGCAGATCGCGATGTAAACAAACACGTGCGCTTTGTCAGGTGGATCTGTGTTTCTGTAATCAAACATGTCACAGTTCTCGTATTAAAAGCTCTCCACTGATCATTCAGACTTTGATCAGATGTCGTGAGGTTTGTGCGTTGGTATGTAAGAAGGTGGATTAACTGCTCTGGACTAATTCAGGCCCCATTGTGTCACCTGCTTCCTGCTCTGAGCGCAGTACCGCGACCTTTAAGGCTACGCGCCGCACAAGGACGTTCATTGTTCTGGCGGACAGAAAAGATTTCTTCTGTGCTCCACTTTCAAATGTGATGCCTCAGCTGAACCGCCTGAACCCAAATCGTTCCCTTTGGTCGCGTTCAAGTCCAGCGGAGAAAAGAAGAAAACACGACAGGGAATGTGCAGGTCTTAAAAACACTAAATTCACTTCTCTAAAGAAATAAAAGCTTCAGAAGATATTTAAAAGTCTTTTATTTAATGTACAAAAGTCCAAAGTGATCGTAGGCTGTCAGTAGAAAACTTACATTGATTTGATATATTTTTCTGCCACTTAGAATCGATTTCTTAAGTGAATATTGAGAAATGAAAAAGAAAAGAAAAAAGAAAAGAAGATGTGATATAAATGTGTCATCATAAAATTATAAAAATAAATATTCAGTGAATAGTTAGATAATAAATTATTTAAGCTTTACCTTTAATTTAATAAAGTTACAAGTGATTGTCAGTGAAAAACTTCAATTTATTTACTATACTGTTTCTGCCACTTAGCTGGGTCCAAGTCAGGTGAATTACATTTTTATATTACTGTGAAATTTTGAGAAAAATGTGATATAAATGTATTTACTTGATAAAATGATAAAAACAAGTATTTCATAAATAGTCAGATAATAAATCATTTAGGCTTTGTTGGTTTCCCCTCATTGTTGGAGCGGTATGATCCTGAAAACGGGTATTCAGATTTTACTTTAAGTGATATTCAAAAGCTATTACAATGTCTTAAATTAAATGTTGTGTTAAAAATGGTTCATCCAAAACATATGAATCATAATGATTTTTACTAAAGTAAACTCAGGACCTGCGTATTATCCAAAGAGTTTTGGATGATGAATATTTGGTATTCATTGGTTGATTTTCTAAAACATTTTTATTGCTATCATTTACTTTTATGAAATTCAACAGATTTTTTTTGTTGTTGTTTATTTTGTTTTTGTTATTTATTCCCCTTTTGTGCCAGGGAAACAAAGAGATCTTCATCATAAAAAAATAACTAAACTGACTATATATACTGTATATTTACATGTATGTATGTTTATCCCCTCCTCACTCCCTCCTGGTCGGAGCAGCGCCCCCTGCTGGGCGCAGGGAAGCGTAACTCCCTGCTGAGCGGTCGTCCCATCTGGATGGAGAAGATGGTCCTGGGCCGGGTCAAAGTCCCTCACACCTTCTCCGTCCACACCTACACTCGTCCCACCATCTGCCAGTTCTGCAAACGCCTGCTGAAGGGCCTCTTCCGCCAGGGCATGCAGTGCAAAGGTTCACCTAAACATCTTCACCGTTTCACATTGCTGCTGGAACACATGCGTCTTTGATTACGGTTGTTTGATTCCTCTTCTCTTTTCTTTCTGTAGATTGTAAATTTAACTGCCATAAGAGATGTGCGGCCAAAATACCTCGAGACTGCCTCGGTGAGGTCGACTTTAACGGAGGTGAGTTTCCCGTTTCTGTGAGCACAAAACACACCTGTTACCCTGAAAGCCTAACGTTACACCGCGCGTATCAGGGGCCAACAGAGGCGCTGTTGTGCGCTGTTTTTAAAACTGAGGTTAAAACGGATCTTTGAAAATAAAACACAGACCACGCAGTGTAGCTTGTGCTTGTAGCTGCTGTTCTTGAGACACTGTGACAGAGAAGTGTTCTTCCCCGTGAGTGATAGAAACAAACAAACGAAGGTAAAGCTGCAGGCTGCGACGGGACTTCGTGGTGCATTCAGGTGCACCTCAGAGAAACTTTTAAAATACTCTTTTTCCATCTAGACGTGACTTTCCTTACCAGGTTTTTAAGACTTTTATGCGTGCCTACGACTTTTCTTCTTGCAAATTATCACAAAAACTAAAAAAATGTTTATAGCTCAAATAAGTTATGGAGTGTTTAGAAATATTTTCTAGCGGAAGTGCCAGTAAAATCTGATGAAAAAATGGGTTTCATTTTTGTATTTATGACACTTTATTTATTATTGTATCATTCCATCCCCCCATTATTTATGAATTTATTTTTATGTATTTAAATTATCATTAGTAATATGCCCTGCCTTCTTTTGTTCTCTTAAATTAATTAATAACTGATTTAATCCCTCTCTGTACATATATATATATATATATTCTCTCCAAATGTTTTATTTATCTATTTCTCTTCCTCATTTTATTTTGCTCCTTATCCCTTTTTTCTCACTGCTTTTATACCACTATGTCCCCTCTCTTTTCTTTCTCTTGTTATTCATTGTTATTTGTGTGCACTTGTTTGTTCTATCAATATCCCCAATAAAAATAATAAAAAAATAAATAAAAGTTATTGTTTAATGCCTTGGACGACCTTTTAGCTCAGGTTGTACAGATTTGAGGGTTGGAGGACTGTTGCTGTTGCAGAGTTCAGAGGGTTCAGACCGTGCTGTTCAAATAAAGTGTGTCATGCTTTATTATTTCTGGGGAGAATCTGGAGGTTTCCCTCTTGGCTTTGAGGTGGCCTGGTGGCCGTTAGAGGACCTGCACATTGATGAAACCCTGAGAACTTGCTAGTATTATACTAACTGAGACTCTTTGTGCTTGTTCCTCCCGCAGAACCAGCCAGTCCCAGTCTGGACTCCGAGGCCACAATGGAGGTGGACAACAGCGACGCCAACAGCGACGGCGGTCACAGCATGGACGAGCAGGACGACAAGCTCTTCTTCATCGAGGGGCCCTGCACGGACGGCGACAAGGACGACGAGACGCTCAGAGCCATCAGGTGGCGTGGCTGATGTGGCTTTTATCCTATTTATAATCAGTTTTGTTGCTTCTTTCAGTCTTGATATCTGGCAGTTTGTACGGAGAATAAAGCAGAATCAATCATCCATTTTAGGTTTAGAAAGATGTGTGTATTCTCGCTGCACATCCTAAAATGTGTGTTGTTGTTTGTCTCTCGTGCAGCCCGTCAACCAGCAGCAACATCCCTCTGATGCGAGTGGTTCAGTCCATCAAACACACCAAAAGGAAAAGCTCCACGGTGGTCAAAGAGGGCTGGATGGTCCACTACAGCAGCCATGACAACCTGGTGAGAGGACGGACTAAAATTGATGTATATATGAAAATATACACAAGCATTTGAAACCATTAAGTTTTTTTTCTACCCTGATGAACCTTTTATTTGTCTTTCCAGAGGAAGAGACATTACTGGAGGCTGGACAGCAAGAGTCTGACTCTGTTTCAGAATGAAAGTGGAGCCAAGTTTTACAAGGTAGGAGACCCGGCTCGGCTCAGATCCGGTTTCAGCCGCTCGGTGCCAAAACAAAGCCGCAAGCATGACAAGAAGACGGGAGGGAGTCGGGTTCATGCACACGTCACATTTAATAAGACGTTAACACACGTGGAGGTCTAGTTATCACCAGATCATTCATTGTGATTATTTTCATCAGGTCGGGACGTCTGCAGGAAGTTAAAATTGAAGAAAGCAGAACAATGTCAAAGTTATATTAACTGCAGAGTTTTTCTGCACACTACATGTTGTGCATTTCCAACATATTTTAAAGGACAGAGCATGAAGCCGTTAACTTTGATCTAAAGCGTTGAAACAATGTTTTTATTCTGTTTTGTAAAGAGGAAAAAACAAAAGAAGCGTCATCACAGGATTCGTAGCTGTTTGGGAACTTTTTTCATTGTATTAAACCAGATATACTCAACTTTATTTTTTTTTTAATTCAATTTTACAGACAAGTACACACGAAAAAGCATAACAGTTGTACAGTGTGTCCGCTTTAAGGTGAAAAAAAAACCCCAACATGAATCCCGCCATCCCTCCCAGCAACACATGTCAGACACGGTCACGATGACCGACCGGGCATAATATAACATAAGTAGATAGGTAAAGTAAAAAAAACAAATAAATAAAACTCTTAGCAAAAAAAATAAAGTAACTCAAGAAGGAGGAAACCAGAAGTGGGGGTTGTCTGTCCTCAGCATCATCATCAGTAGCAGTAATACTGTTACTAATAAGAGTCAGCAGTGGCTCCCAGGTTTGGTGGAATGCTGTCAAAGATCGCCTCTGTGAAAACCTTAACTTCTCCAACCTTAGACATTGTTAAATTTCACGTACCCAACTATTATGAGTCGATGACTCAACTGCAAAATGTAAGTACCAATTTAATAAACAAACATCAATAATATTTACCAAATAAAATGTTGAAATTGACCGAGATCAGGTGTACGCAAGAGATCCTCCTCTGGTTATTTTATTTACTTTTATAAACAAGCTCTATTTTGATGCTCTTTTATGCACTCTGGCACTTTGTCTTTGTCCTCTCTACTGACAATTGTGCATCAACTATAATGCATCAAATTCACTATGGTTCTGTTATACGTCACGCCTCTTTTGCGTTTGGAATGGCGAAATTAGGTGTGATTGGACTGTTTCTATGGAGCAGGGGGAATGTAAAAGTCGTTCAAAGAAAAAAGGTCACACCATGACCCTTCTGGGACTCCGTATAAAACAGAGAGACGCAAAAAATCCTCACATTTGAGAAGCTTGTACCAGAGATTTTCTGTCTATCCACTGATCAGTTAATCAATTGAGATGGTTTCTGACCAGATCCAGCATCTGATTTTGCTGATTTGTAAAGGTTAAAAACCTAAAAAAAATTATCTTTGAGTGTAATTCCAGCGCAAAATCAGCCCAGGGTCTTTTTCCGGTAATCACATAAATCAAATAAGCCATTGTGACAGTGTATGAACTCTTAACAGAGAAATCCAGTACAGTCGCTAACAGCCGGACGTGTGATTAGCTCGAGGCAGTACAGTGAAGGCATTCAAACGTCTTTTTTAACCACTAATGCTGCTCAAAATAACAGCAAACCTCTGCAGTAGCATGAGAAGAGTCCCTACACAGAAAACAAAGCACCAATGGGCTCCTTCCTTTGGGATTGACTTTGGTAACCGACTTGAATGGACTTTACTATGAGAGGAGCTGGTACAGGGGCCAGTAGGTAAGTCTTTAAAACACTCTTTAAAACACTCTTGGGTTCACTAACAACGTTGTTGGAGCTTTGTTTTTTGCGTAGGGACTCTTCTCATGCTAATACAGAGGTTTGGTGTTATTTTGAGCAGCATTAGTGGTTAAAAAAAGACCTTTGAATGCCTTCACTGTACTGCCCCAAGCTAATCACTGTTAGCCACGCCCGGCTGTTAGCGACTCTCCCGGTTTTCTCCGTTAATAGTTGTTACAGTTGCTTATAAAATTACACTTTAAATTTCCAACTTTTTGGAATATTAGTTTCCTTGAAATATGCCATGATCACCGGTGTGATTTCAGGTCAGTGCAGCTGCAGCTCTCGTCTCTCTCTCTTACTCCACCTTCCTTTCATCTCGTGTCTGCCAGTGACCCCGGTGACCTTCACCACCACTAAGCGCTGCAGAAAAACCTTCCCTTTGAAGAGAAAGCCAGAGAGAGCGGCGTGAGGGTGGTTTGCGGTCGCTTCCCCGCTCTCTCTTTCTCTCTCTTTCTCTCTCTGGCTCTCTCTGGCTCGTCGCCACGCTGCCTCGTGCCCCAAAATGTCCAAGGCACGTCCTGCCTTTTTAATCAGAGCGGCAGGATGAAGAGATGCTGATCTGAGTTTGTGGTTTGAGGAGGAGGGGGAGAACTTGGCCAAAGACAAAACGAGGGACCTCGTTCTCCTTTATATGTTTGATCTGGCAGGTTTAGGCTTTTTTTGGACGGGTGGAGGGAAGGATGGGAAGTTTCAAACACAGTTCAGCAGAGAGAGGAGAGGTGTTAGCCTGGAGGGAGCAACCAGCTGACACATTTAAGACCTTGTGGAGGCTTCTTATTGGCTGATTAGAGTCTTTAAAAGGTTACGATTTAGCAGAAGTGACCAGAGGAGAGCAGAGATTTGCAGAAAGTGGAGGCGCGTCCAACAAGAGGAACGATCTTTTGATTATTTCGGCCTTTTCTGAGGCGTGTCTGGGTCTTAACTTTTTCTATTTATTCCGACACGCAGGAGATCCCGCTATCGGAGATCCTGCAGGTGGAGCCGGCGCAGGACTTCAGCAGCCTGCCGCAGAGCAGCAACCGCCACTGCTTTGAGGTGATCACCGGCAACATGGTGTACTACGTGGGCGAGGACAACGGCGGCCTGCACCACAACCCCATCCTGGCCGCGACCGGCGTGGGGCGGGACGTGGGCCACGGCTGGGAGAAGGCCATCCGACAGGCGATGATGCCCGTCACGCCAAAGGCCAGCGTCGGCAGCGGGCCCGGCCACGGCAGAGACCACAGTGAGTAACCGCCACCAAAGTATGGTAAAAACTAAACCTATTGATGTACAGTATATACTGAAGCTGATATTCAAGCCATTCAAACAGACAGAGCTCAAGTTTGCAAAAAATTTTTTAAAAGTGTGACTACAAAATATGTGTTATAGGGTTCATACAAAATATATAGAAGTGAGATTAATAGGATTATATCTACCTGTGTGACTAATGCATTAAAAGAAAATATCAGTGAGTTGTGAGGGAAACGTCTTTATTCTTAAAATAAATCATTTCTGACACTGACTGAAAGGTTTGAGGACATCTCTAAATACAGACACTGTTCCCATGTTTACTGAATTAATTTAGAGATATTCCAAAGTAAATGTGGAAAACGTCTACCATTCATCAGCTTTTTTCCATGGTCTAGTGTTATATGGAACGATCTGTTTCTAAAGTCACACGCGCCGGAACTCAGGAAGCTGGTGGAGTTAAAGACAGCACAAATAATGTAGAAAGCAAGAAACTATTTACTAGGGTTGCAAAGTTGGTAAGTCTTGTAAAACAGTCTTTTTTTAAAACTCTGGGTTCTCTAACTACGTTGTTGGTGCTTTGTTTTATGTGTAGGGACTCTTATCGTGCTACTGCAGAGGTTTGCTGTTATTTTGAGAAGTATTAGTGGTTAAAAGTTTTGGATGCCTTCAGCACACCGCCCTGAGCTAATCAGTGTTAGCCTTTTGGGGCTGTTGGCGTCCCTCTGGGTATTCTCTGTACATGGTGGATCAGTGAAAAAACTGTCTCCATGGCTTATTTGATGGATTTTCATGCTGAAAAAGACCATGGGGTCCATTTTTGCCGGACTTACTCTTTAAATGTTCAAAATAAAATCAGTTCTATTGTGAATCGGCACCTAAGTATCGTGATAGCACAATAAAAGTGTAGCAATGCCCCAAAGCTGTGGAACAAACTTCCGTTAGACATCAGGGAGGCCAGCGCGCTAAATATTTTTAAAAGTAAACTAAAAACGTTTCTCTTTACATTAGCTTTAACTAACCCTGGTCATTTTTACCCAATTTTAACTGCTTTTTGTCCATTTTTTCATAGTACAGAGCTGAACTTTAATTCTATAATCTATTTTTAATCCTTACTCTCTTTTATTTGTATTATCGAGTGGGTCTTATTCATGTGAAGATGTATTTTATGTCTTTTATTTTTAGCGTGTTTAACTCTGGTTTTATCTTTTATCTTATTGTCATAATTTGGCACATATTATATTACTGTTTATTCTGTGTCTTTATAATGTGAAGCACTTTGGGCTGCATTTCATGTACAAGTTTATTAATATTATTATTATTAATATTAATGACCATTACCCATTGAGGTTTATGGGGAATTGAACCCACGACCCTGCTCATTTCCCTGCGTGTCTTCACCCTTTGACTCAGTAATGGAGTCATTAATTTTAGATCACATTAGACTCTCGTGTGTTTTTGTCTTTTAATGGATTTTTGTCAGAAGAGCTTCCAAAATATTGTGTCAGGAAACGACTGTTATACAACCCCAGCACCACACACACACACACACACACACACACACACGCACACACACACACGCACACACACACACACACACACACACACACACACATGCAGACATACACACACACACACACACACACACACACACACACACACACACACACACATATGCAGACACACACACACACACACACACACACACACTCACTGCTGACATTTTAACGTGATTGAAGGGATTTCAGAGGATTTTCCGCTCTGATTCATCTCTCAGGTTAAAGTGCCTTTTTGTCTGGAAATAAAGAGTTTTAAGTTTCATCCCAAAATGAGATCTAAAAATAAATAAATAAATCACCATTAAACTGTTTCCATTGTTATAAAACGGTCAGCTGTGTTTTCCACCTGTTGAGTAATTGATGTCAGGGTTTCTTTCCCAGAATAGATGTTTTGTTTTTCAATTCAATTACAGCAATAAATTAATGGACAGATTATATAACAGTGCTTCTATTTTTTTGGGCTCATCTCAGCGACAAAAACAGCCAAACAGAGGACTTTTGTTATTGTATTAAAATACAAAAAAAACGTAACGTGAAAAAAGAAAAACTTAGCAGGAATTAAAAAATGTAATGAAAACAAAGCAGGTAAATAAATAACGACATCACTGAAGCTCTAATTCAGGATATAGTGGAGTCAATAAAATTATATAAACTGATCTAATGCTGCGTTCACTGCAGCGTGTTCATTTGAATGTCAGTCTGAAACGTTTTTTTAATAACTAAACATTAAAACATAAACTGTTAAATAATATAATTTAAAAACTCAGCCATTTGTTTCATTTCAGCAGTTTTTATTGTAAAAGACTGTTTTTAAGACACAAATAAGACACAAAACATAAATAAGACACAAAACTACACACATACATCAATAAGCCGTTTTTATGTCTAAACTATTAACAGAGAAATCTGGTAGAGTCTCTAACAGCCGGACGTGGCTAACACTGATTAGCTCAGGGCAGCACGGTGAAGGCTTTCAGCGAACTTCCTTTTGGATTGACTTTGGTAATTGACTTGAATGGTTCTCTAACTACGTTGTTGGTGCTTCGGTTAATGTGTCCGGACTCTCATGCTGCTGCAGAGGTTTGGTGTTATTTGGAGCAGTAGAGACTTAGACTTCTCTGTATTGATCCCTTGGGATGAACTCCCGCAAGGAAATTGAGTTTCCAGCAGCTTACGAACACAAGCGAGGTATAAAAAATAAATACAGTATAAGATAACCAATAAACTCTTAGCTAAATAGATACAGAGTACTTAAAAAAACAGTAAACAATAAACTATTAGTTCAATTTACAGTATATGAAGTAGATGTAAGAATACAGGTAAAATAAAATTCACGGAAAATGAAACAAGATAAGTTAAATGTAGAGGAAATGTATAAGATATAATATGTAATACTGTTTATGACAGAAATGAGCAGTCAGATTAAATGATTGCACTTAAGTTGTGGATAAAGTTATTGCACAAAAAACGAAGATAAGTGTCCAGGTATGTAGAGTAGATTATTAATTAGTAAGTATTGTATATGCATACATATGTATGTAACCAGTGTTAGTGGTTAAAGAAGCCGCTTTAAAGCCATCACCCAACGGCCCGGGTAGTATTCAGTGTTAACCACGTCCGGATTTCTCCGTTAATAGTTGTTACTAAAAAAAAAAAACGTCTCAATGGTTTATCAGATGTATGTAAGTGCCGAAAAAGACCATGGGATGATTTTGTGCCTGATTTGCACTTTAAGTTTAAGAATGAGCAGTCTGACTGCAGATCGGGACTTCCCGCAGTTTATATCAATACTAACGCTCTGGACGATGACCTCACCGATGACCTGGACATCAGCGGGCGGCAGACTGTTGGTATCGGTCGCCGCGGGAGGGATGACCTGACCAAACCCGCGGCCAGCGATCTGAAATCAATAGGAAGCTCATCAGTGGAAACTCACTCGCGGTAGCAGCAGGTTTCCTCTGAACAGACCGCGCCCTCGGCTTCTTTTTAATGTCAGGCCGAATTAACACAGCATGCAACAGTTACAGCTTCCTGTATTCACCGACATATTTAAATACACAGACAGGAAGTAGAGGCTTTTATTCTTTGTGAAATCTGGGAAATGATTTGGAGGTGGTTATCACAGCTGGAAACATCCTGGAGAGTTCTTTCATCACGAATCCTCCTCCGTCACCTCTGTCTGTAACAAAAGTAGGAAATGAGACTTTAATGATTTAGAGGTTAGAAAAATAAACGGCGCATGAGCCCCGAGTGACGGAGTTCACACGTGTGTTTGCGGCTCACAGGATTCTATGTTTATCAGCCTTGTTGTTTGTCTCGTGTCTCCTCAGAGGAAGTCTCTATCAGCATATCAGTGTCCAACTCCCAGATACAAGAAAACGTGGTAAGTCTTCCCTGTTATATTACATTCAATATGTTATATTGTCATCTATGTGTTGTTATCACTTCTCTAACAACTGAACTGATGTGCAATCGGACCGTTAAGTCTGACGTAACGCCCTTTAAAATACGATTTCCGGGTCCAAACGCTCCGTTGAAACAAAACAGACACAAGGGCCGAACATGTGAACAATTACGATCACCTCTTTCGTGAAACAACAATGACAATAAAGGATTCTGACCCGTTTCAATTCAGAATCGATTTCCCAGAAAGTAAAACGCAGGATCGAAAAATGACTTTACCAATTTATTAAATGAAAAAGCTGAGGCTGAAATTGGGTTTGGATTTCTGTTAATGCAACAAAACGGCTTGTAGCAGCCACTTTTTTATCTGTGCTGGATTATACATGCATTCCTCTGCACAGTGTCTTAATATGGTCGACTCAGCTTACCATGCTTCTTTAAGCTTCATTACCAACTGGAAAGCTCGCACTCACACTGTGAGTTATACTCTCGGTTAGGATGGCCTTCTCTGGCCACATGTAGGCTGTCAGTGTAAGGGTACGTCCACACGATCGAGAACGACCATTTTTTTTCTCTGTCGTTCTTAAAAAGTTTTCCGTCCACACATATGTGGCCTACCAGCTAAAAACGCAGTAGTACACATGCCAGGCCTGGATGTGGCGCTGTTACTGCCACAGAAATACACCAACAACGGAGAGGAAGAGAGGGAGACGCTGTTATGTAGAATCATAATATAAACACAGGAGAGTTTGTTGCCAAATCTGGAGACTTCCCAAATCCTTGTGCTGTTTTGGACCCTGATGCACCGATCACTCACATGAGTCCAGTTCATTCTGGTCCGTGTCTCTCTCCACGCAGCAGCACTGTGTGACGACGTGGGGGTTAGAGGTCAGAGGTGGGGCGATGACAGCATCGAAAACAAAGTATGCGTTTTCGCCGTCCAGACACCACGGGGGCGTTTTCAAATATTCCCACTCTGGGACCTGGTTACAAAGAGGCTGCGATAACGCCGGATGAGTGTAGATGGTCGACCAAACCGATACTAAAGTTATAGTAGTTACAGGAAAAGCTTTGTGTGGATGAGCACTAAGGGAGTTCTTGGTGTACCTCCCTCTTATTTATGTTCTGTCATTAAACGTGCAGTCGGCAACATTTTTTTGATCATATTCACTGAAACCGACACTATGCTCCAATAGAACAACATAAATCATCTGGTTTTAGGAAAAAAAACGCGCCTCTATGTGCACGTAGAGCTTGTTGTTTGTTTTGCAAAAACTGACCACGCCCGGTTCATCCTGTCCACTCACAGGGCTGTGAGAGCCGACTCTCAGGCACAGTTCGTGCACACGCTAGGCATACGCTAAATGACGCTAGCAGTTGCTATCTATGAGTGAGTTAGCCAGCCTACCTCCACGTAGCATGTGCACCGTGCCGTTTATTGATGAGAGAAGACACAGGTGCGTTCACAAGAATCTGGCGCACACGCACTATTTATCAATTAATTTATGTATTTATTCCTGTATTTATTTGTGCATTTATCCATTTATTGAGACTTAAGTCATGTTTAGTCCTCACACACAACAGGGCTGATAAAACCTCTCTGGGGACAGTTTATATATTAGATATTAGAGATATGTCACATCTGCCAATGTGGCTAAATGTTTGTACTCCCCTATTTACCGACTTTACTCTGAAATGTATTTAACTTCTGTCACTTCTGGGCCTCCGTACTCTCAAACTATAATCTTCATATTCTTGTGTTACAGAGCTCATTGGCGTCTCAAACTAATAATCAGGACACAAATGTAAAAATCTATTTCTTTACTTGCTTTTAATAGTTTTATGTGACACCTGTGTGATCTCTGTGTTGTTCAGGATATCAGTTCGGTGTATCAGATCTTTGCAGACGAGGTCCTCGGCTCCGGACAGTTTGGGATCGTCTACGGAGGTGAGAAGCAGCAGCGAAAATAGCTTTTCATTTAATCATCTGCCTGTCTGAAAATGTGGGGAAATAAAGACGCTGTATATTGTGTTTCTCTTTATTCCTGCTGTTTTTCATAACAAAGAATTCCAGATGAATTAAAAAAAAAAAATATCAGTCAAGAGTTAAAACTTAATTCCGTGCAGGTAAACACAGAAAGACCGGCAGAGACGTGGCGATCAAAATCATCGACAAAATGAGGTTTCCCACCAAACAGGAGAGCCAGCTGAGGAACGAGGTCGCCATCCTGCAGGTACGACATGAACAACAGTCTGCAGATCCATAAAAGATTGAAAGAAGTGGGGAAAAGTAAGGAAACTGTGTTAAATGTCCGTCAGAACCTGCACCACCCGGGGGTCGTTAACCTGGAGTGTATGTTCGAGACACCGGAGCAGGTGTACGTGGTCATGGAGAAGCTTCACGGCGACATGTTGGAGATGATTCTATCCAGCGAGAAGAGTCGGCTGCCCGAGCGCCTCACCAAGTTCCTGGTCACACAGGTCAGTGACGACCACCAACCCGTCGAATCGTGACCTTATCAGCTGCTGAACGATTAATCGTTTCGTCTGTAAGACGTCAGAATGGCCATCATGAGTTTCCAGATCATTATGTCTTGTTTTGTCCAAAACCGCCAAAATATAAAGCAGCAAATAAACACATGGAAGAAGCGGCAACCAGAGAATTTTGGGCATGTTTCTCATAAAAGTTTACCAAATTGATTATTAAAATAATTGCTGAATCGATTAATCGAGTAATCCTTGCAGCCTTATTTATGCCTTTTCCTACATAATGGTGTATGGAGTTATAGGAGTGCCATAAAAAAGACTAAAAAGATAAATTTTTAATAAATAAGTTAATCAAATATGGAAATACATAAATGTGGAAATATTAGGACTTATAATAATACATAAGCATTTACATTTATTTTGTATTTGTCTGTATGCATGCCTTTATATTTTTTTAAAGATATTTATTTTTGTAAGCATTTTTCACGTCTATTTATTTTAATCCCTTTATTTTGTTTTGCAAAAATTAATAATGAAAAAAATAAGATAATTAATAGATATTTAAATATAAAGACAAATAAAATATAAAAGAATATATTTTAAATATATACATTTTTGGACATAAATTACTCATTTACAGCATTTATGCATTTTTATGTAATTTACTTATTCTTCCATAAAAATTACTCTATTTTTTCTGTATATTTTTTAAACATTGATTTAATCATTTTTAAGTAATTTATTGGTTTTATCTTTTTATTTTCCCAATGGATGGATATGAGATTAATTTGGAATAACCCTAACCCAAGAATATGTGAAAATAAATTAAAATGCTTAAAATGATTCTTTTAGATTTGATTTGTCTTAATATTTCCACGTTTATTTGTTCTTTTATTTATTCCTCCCTCTTTATATTTTCTCATTTATTTTCTCTTTCACAGATTTATTCTTTTTTTAATGGCGCCCTTTTGACTCCATAGTGCTGAAGATAAGAGAGTTAATTATGCATCTGCAGCCGCGTTTATTAGATTTGTTCAGAAACTGGTTTGGATGCAAAGTTCAGGAGAAATTGGACCTTTTTTTAAGAGAATATTGACTTTGTCTTTAAAGTTTGTTGAATCTGTATCATCTGAGATTCACCCTGTGACTGTTTCTTTATTTGACTGTTTAATCAGCTCCTGCGTGTTTTGTTTGTAGATCCTAGTGGCACTCAGACATCTTCACTTCAAGAACATCGTCCACTGTGACCTGAAACCTGAAAACGTCCTCTTGGCCTCCGCGGACCCCTTCCCTCAGGTCAGAACACCTCCAGTCATCCTCTCTTTTCTCTCTGCTGTTTTAAACGTCCGGAGGAAAAACAGCCACCCCTCTTCTTTTCCTCCAGGTGAAGCTCTGTGACTTCGGCTTCGCTCGCATCATCGGGGAGAAGTCGTTCCGGCGCTCGGTGGTTGGCACGCCGGCCTATCTGGCGCCCGAGGTGCTGCGCAGCAAAGGCTACAACCGATCCTTAGACATGTGGTCGGTGGGCGTCATCATCTACGTCAGCCTGAGCGGGACGTTTCCCTTCAACGAGGACGAGGACATCAACGACCAGATCCAGAATGCCGCCTTCATGTACCCGTCCAACCCCTGGAAGGAGATCTCAGAACACGGTAAGGCTTAAATTAACGTGGACCGCATCTCAGTGTCTGCTGTTTGAAGACAAAGAGACCAATCTGAGTCAACTAAAGGGAAAAACTACACCGATAACGATGAATGTTTTATTTCAGCAACTAAATACTGAGTGCTTGTTTTCCCTCGCAGCCACAGACCTTATTAATAACCTGCTGCAGGTGAAGATGAGGAAACGCTACAGCGTGGACAAGTCGCTAAGTCATCCCTGGCTGCAGGTAACAGAAATGCCTTTTTTTTTGTTTTTACAAACCTCAGAGAAAATAAGTGAATACCAGGGTTATGCCAGTTCTCCCCGTATACCCCTCCAGTACAGTAGGTGGCACTTTGCCAGCATACAGCTGGTCTGATAGGTTTTTTTCTTCACGTTAACCTCTTGTCAAAATCACTACAACTTGGAAAGCGCGGAGAACACAGATGACTTTTGGACAGAATGAGGACAGAAACGGGTCTTTTTTTTTTTTTTGTAGTAACGTTAGTTGTCATGGTGAAGTCCTCGGTCCGTTTGAAGGTAAAGCTTGTGTTGTTGCTTTCTGATCTTTTCTATTTTCGAGTCAAAAAACACTGCAGCGGAGTGGGGAGGGGCCGTTAAAACCTACGGAGCACGTGCAGATGCCTGACACGATCTGACGGTGAACGTGTAAACTTGTACGAATGATCGGGGTACTAAAGGAGTTATCTTGGTCTGTTGACTGGGGTATGAAACTCTGATTTTCACTGGGGTACAGTGTTTACATGGCGTTTGAGATACCGGTGTAGTGTGTTAACCCGAATATGATCGGGTCTTTAAACTGCTTTAAACTAAATTTAAATGAAAAAAAAAGAAGCGTTGATCGTGAGTTTGGAGTAAAAACATCCGTAGATGTCAGATGTTGTGGTTGTCATCACACTTTAATGCAAATGTTCCCTTCAAACCAGCGAGAAGAAGCACAAACAAGCATAAATCTATCTCGTGAAATGAAACTATTCTAAACTTTGGCAGAAAATGCTGGAACTTTCTCTCACTGGGAAATGTCTTTCATCAGGAACTTAAACACAGGTAGCTGGGCTTAATTCTCTTTCTCTTCCTCGTCCTCATCCTTGCAGGACTACCAGACCTGGCTGGACCTCAGGGAGTTCGAGACGCGGCGGGGCGAACGCTACATCACCCACGAGAGCGACGACGCACGCTGGGAGGAGCACGCCGACGAGAGAGGCCTGCACTGCCCCAAACACTTCATCATGTCCCCGAACCTGGATGACATGGACGAGGACCCTTAGTCCCACAGGGTTCAAACTTTTCCTACGAAGAAGCAGCAGCTCCCTCAGAGGTCGACAGACTCCATGGAAGCTGCGCCCCCCAAGGTGGTGCGGCGTGTTCACGGACAGCAAAGAGGCGGCGGCAGAGGTCAGGCCGCTGTGTGACGACACTGTGGAAATAATTCAGGTCCATCTCACCTTTTTCCCTATTTCACTGCGTTTTTTCCTACAAGCCATAACAAACTGGAAGGATTTTTATTCCCAGAATTCAACGTCCAGTAAAACGTCTGCACTGCCGGTCAGACACGAGCCGCAGAAGGGCTAAAAACACAAAAACAAATCCAGAGCCTTTATAAAGTTTTCAAATATAAATATTTTTGTGACGTTTCAGATCTCGTAGAGCTGTGCAGAGGTTTCCTATGTGACGCTAACTCAGAAGAAACAAACATGCCGATTGCGTTCTCTTCTTTTTTCTTGGGAAACTCAACTTCACTGGTAATAACCAAACCTCTTCTTCCTCGTCTGCCCCAGAAAACGAAATTACAGGATGGTTTAAAACTGGATTCGTAAAGTTTGTCCTGATGGTGTCGTAAAGGAGCGAAGGTCGTGTTGTTAGCAAAAATCAAAAGGGTTTTAACATCAGTACAGTGGCCTTTTTAAGACATCTCAGCTCATCAGGAGCAGCTCTTTGTACTGTGACGTTACAGAAGATTAACTTTAAGTTACCATGTAAGCGTGCAAAACATGTTTTAGATCTTTTTAAATCAAACTTGTCACTCTGAACTCATCATCTCACCACAATTTAGCATCTGGGGGGGCTAATATTTCAGGCTATCCGGTGGCTATGGTGGGATATAAATTGTCATTTTTTTGGTTTATATTATATTTATTTTCACTCAGTTTTTTCATTTCAATTTCATTTCTCACAGTAAAAAGCTGTTTATTGGCGTTGAGTTAGCAGGTATTAACTAGCATCTACCACTTGAATGAACATTTAGCATCATAGCTTGTTAGCGTGCAAAACATCTATTAGATCTTTTAAATCTGGGTTTTATTTTAATGTATCTTGTTAACTTGTCACACGCCAATCTCTGAACCCATCATCCATCTGTGTGACGACAGCTTAGCCTCTGGGGGGGCTAATATTTCGGGCTTTTCTGTTGTTGCCAGCGTGGATGCCCGGATATAAATTTTCGTTTTTGATTTATATTGTATTTATTTTTCATTTTCTCACGATAAAAGTGTCGCTACACTCTGTAACTGTCTGTTTAATGGCGATGAGTTAGTTTTTTTTAACTTTTATCTACCAGCATGATGTAACATTTAGCATCTTAGCTTGTTAGCCTGATAGCAACATCCTGTGAAAATGTGATGTATTTAGTGCAACATGCTAACTTTAGTTTCAGGGGAATTGACTGAATTGCTGGATTATTTTTAGACTCAGGATTTATATTTAAATATAAAAAAATAAACTCAGATGAGATTATCAAGATTATTCTCCAAACTTTGTACTTTTGCAGAGAAACTAATTTTACTGAGCGATTCTCTGAAACTTTTATGGATAAGGACGCGCTGAGAATCAAGCTGCTACTGTCGTTCTTTGTCTTTCTGTGGAAACTGAAAACTGTAAAACTGATCCTGTTCCTGATCCCACTGCAGCCTGAGAATTGATTTCACACGTTTAGTTTTTTTAAATATTTTTGCAAGAAATGTTTGTGTCATGTTGACGGACTTTTGACGGGGATAAAATAAATGGTTTACTTTGGGAAAATCTCATTTTACTTCCTGGTTATTCAGATTCATTTCATATATTCAGAGCAACATCACAGGGTTACTGTTAAAAAATGCATGTAATTAACATTTCAGTAGAGAAATCTGGAACTTCAAAACAAGTTCATTTATGAGGATTTGGCACAAAAGAAGAATTGCTAAGGAAGAGAAAATAGAATAAATCTCAAATTGTCAAACGAGTAAGTAAAGATTGAGAAATATTGCTTAAATCGTGTATAATGCCAAACTCACGTCCGATTTAAACCCAAGATGTCAAGGCGAGAAACCTTTGAAACGATGATAAAATCCTCTAATTTCTTCCAAATGTGTGATTCCGACGCATCAGAAGAAAAACAAAAACAGCCCTTGAATCAGAGGAAGAAGCTGATAACGATCCGCAGCAGGATGTTTGGAAACGCTCATTTAATGACTAATCCTGAACAGGATCGCCTCGCTCTGCCGCTCCTCTGCAGGGACGGCTCCTTGTTTTGGCAGCGGCGCTGCCCACACACGTGTAACTGAATCTTTTAATTTGGGCGGCGGCGGGCTCAGTGTGAACGGCTGCTGCACAACTGTGAGCTCAGCTAACTGCTTCAAGATGTGATCCTCCAGACCGCTGCCCTTTAGTTTTCTTTCTAAAGAACAGTGGCTTCACAAGGGTTGAATTATTGAAATAAAAAATGGCCTTTTTACTCTGTTAAACAATAAATTCAAACAAACTCTTAATTTTCTTACATCTTTAGATCAAAATGTCCCTCTTTGCCCTCTCCTGTTAGTTTCTTTGTTTTCTTATGGAAGTCTAGTCACGCCAGTGTGAGATGCTGAGTAATTATTTAAGATATTAAGTCGTTCTTTTGTAAATGTTTCTCATTTCATTTCTCATTTCTCATTTTGAGATATAAACTTTTTATTTGGAGATATTAAATGAATATTTTTGAGAAAGTTTTCCATTATATTTCGATACAAAGTTAGTTTTTTGAGGGTTATCAGGTAATTTATTTTGAAAGTTTCTCATAATGATCTACAGTACATCAGGGGTGGGGAACCCAAGCTCCTGGAGGGCCACTGTCCTGCATGTTTTAGGTTTCTCTCTACTCCAACACACCTGATTTTAATGATTTGCTCGTTATCAAGCAAGATGCTTGTCACAGTTTGATTATTGGTAGACTCAGGTGTGTTAGGGTAGGAAGAAACCTAAAACATGCAGGACAGTGGCCCTCCAGATTGACAGGATCTTTTTTCATCATAAAGCAGAACAGTTATTTCTGGCATTAATGAGCCTCCATACAGTCACCATCTTTCTGTTTGAATACTCTGTCAACAGTTAATCGTCCCATGAACACAGAAATGTCCTGAGATGTCTGTCAGAGCTCCAAATAGAAAAGTTCATGTCCAGACTTGAGTCTTAGGAGAAGCTGAGCTCGGTGAAGCCGGCCACGGGCAGCGGCGCCGGGCTCTTCTTCTTCTCCAGCTTCAGCCCCTCTGGCTTGGTGGGTTTGGCGAGCCGGCTGAGGTGCAGCAGGCTGAAGAAGTGGAAGCGCTCGCCCATCTTGGCCGGGTTGGTGAGCATGTCGTAGCTGCCCATCAGCTGCTTCCTGGTGGACGCGTCGCTGCAGTTCCTCAGCAGGACCTGCAGAGAAAAATAAAGATCATTTAGATACAAAGTTTATTCTTAAAATGTCGGTAAAATGTCTTGTTAGTTTTATATAATTACTTTATTTACTTCTTTGCATAGATATTTTAGATATTATTTATAGTTATATTATTAGATTTATTTTATATTTTGCAGATAAATAAAGGCAATATAAAAATGAATTCAAATAAAATAAATAACACAGAAATATAAAGAATAACAATAAAAAAATAAAAAGGTAAAATAAATACATTAAAATAAAATAAGAGGATAGGGAAAATGAAAATCTAAGTATAAAATAAGTACGTAATTAATAAGTAAATAAAGAAAAATAACAATAAAAATACAATTTACACTACAAACATAATTCAAAATAACTAAATAATAAAAAGATATATAAATAAATACAATAAAAATGAAACTGAAATAAATGTAGCTAAAAATAATATAAATATAGCAATATAGAAATTAAAAAATTTGTAAAAAATGAATAAGTGAATAAAGGAAAATACAGAAAAATACAATATACAGTACAAACATAATAGCATTAATGACATCATTTAAAGATAACTAAACAATAATAAAAAAATAAATATAAAAGTGAAATAAATAAAATAATATAAAATGAGACAGCTATACGGATACTAAAAATAAATTACACTTAGTACAAAATGAATATGGAAATAAAGGAAAAGAACAGTTAAAGATAAAAAAAGATGAACAGTACCACACTTTCTAACAGAACAGGAATATCTGTTTTATGAAAGATATTTGATAAATAAAAGATGAATAATCACAATGAACCCAGAAATATAATAATACATTCTTGTCACCTGCATCAATATCTGCTGTTATCAGACCGTCAGACTCACCTGCATCCGGGAGTCGATGCCCATGTTTTTCAGGAACGTCGTCTGAGTGACGGGTCCCAGACAGGCCACGCCCCCTCCCGCCATCCTCCGCAGGTAGCTGAAATCCACGTCTGCGGTGAGGTCAGCCGAGCCGGGCGAGGACAGGACGTCGTGGAGCCGGTGACCTTTAAAACCCTGACAGATAAAAAAAAACAAAGTCATCAGTAAAATGTTAGGTAGAGTAAGAAAAGAGCCACAATAATAACATTTATGGACTTACAGTTATACTAAGCATCAAGAATCTGCGGAAAAGACTGATGCACAGGATTATTTTCTGTGTTTCGGACGTGATAAAAACGACCGTCCTTAAATGAGTTTCTCAGAACTGATTCAGGATTAGTTCAATTTCAAATTATAATGTGAAAACTGAGAGGAAGAGGAGCAGCGACCCTGGTTTCCTCTCCGTCGGCAGCAGACGGACCTCACTGCTTCCTACATCTGTTTCCTTCAACTATAAAATTTGGAAAGAAACCGGATAAAATGTCCTCATTACTTTAAAGTCTAAATCTCTAGTAAAAATGATCTTATCATCTGGGCTGGACTGCATTATATTGTCACAGGTGTTCCTAACAAAGTGGCCACCGGGTGTAAAAGAGTGTGTCTCACTCTGAACGTGTCCGTCTTGGTTCCGTCGTGGCCATAGTCAGCAATCAGCGCCGCGCCGCCGTCCTCTTCTATCCGCCGGGCAAGCTGCTGGACGATGACTCCGCCCTCTGCACACACCTCCACGTGACTCCGCCTTTCATCTGCCTGACACACACGCACGCACGTGCGCACACACAATGATTTCATCAATAATAAATCACTTCACTCATCTTTGCTGAAGACGTCAGTCTGACTGTAAAACCACAATATCAGATGTTTTTGTTTTGTTTCTCTGTTATTGTTTGCATTTATTTATTTTTTACTAATTTTGCATCTTTTTATGGTGTATTTGCATCTTTTTTTACTTATTTTGCATCTTTTTATGGTGTATTTGCATCTTTTTTTACTTATTTTGCATCTTTTTATGGTGTATTTGCATCTTTTTTTACTTATTTTGCATCTTTTTATGGTGTATTTGCATCTTTTTTTACTTATTTTGCATCTTTTTATGGTGGTTTTTCATCTATTTTTACTCATTTTGCATCTTTTTGTGTTGGTTTTGCATCAATTTTTAGACATTTTAGGTTTCTGTGCCATCTGTTTCCCTCTCTGGTCATTTTACATCTATTTTGATCATTTTGCATGTCCATGTCGTCATTTTTGTCTGTGTGGTTGTTTGGCGTCTATTTTCAGTCATTTAGCATGTCTTCGTGGTCGTTCTGCATCCCTATAGTCATTTGTGGTTGGTTGTTTTAAATGTGCTGTATAAATAAAGTTTGACTTGACACTCAAGCAGCTTCTGGAAACATCTAGTTTACCTATTTTACACATACCTGCTGTGTGTTTGAGAACCAGAAATGTTCAGTGTTTCATCACAAACCACTGCTTTTTGTCCGAGCTTAAAACAATGAGGAATGAATCCTCCTTTTCTTTAGCTTCTTTTGTTAGTTTTTCATTTGATTGCTTGGTTTTAACGCACAGTTTTTGAGCTAAACTGCTGTATGAAAGCTGCTATATATAAAGTTTATTATTGTTATTATTATTACCTGTATGAGCGTGGACGAGGCCAGAGTGGGAGAGGGCACCACGACGAACCTCAGCTGGTTCATCTTCTCCGGGTCAATGTCCACCATCACCTCCCTCCAGCCTTTCTGCGTCCTCTACCGAAACAGAGTTAAACACAACTGAGAGAGACTGTTTTATTGCACTTTGGCTTCATCTGGTGGTGGGGTTACAGCACTGACGCTCACTGCAACCCTTTTTTTTTTTTTTTACAATCAAATACTCTTAGATAAGGGCTGTAAATCACATTACAGCGGCTTTAAAACATACCTGAAACTTGTGGACGGGCAGAGCGTCAAAGAACTCATGAGCAAGAAAGATGCTGAATCCTAAAGGATGAAGACAGAAAGAATGAACAAAAAGAAAATAGAAACAGAGGAAATATGAGTTTTCTTTGCTGTACCTGTGGGGACGTCCTCTAGGCGGCGGTACCAGGACACGGGCAGCCCGGCGGCAGTTTCCCCGCGGCGGTACACCGGCTCGTCCTCAGTGTCCGCCTCCCGACTGCGGCTCCCGGTCAGATTCTGCGCCTGAATATGACTCAGCGCAGGACTCACCTCAACCAGGTGGAGGGACACGGAGGCTCCGCCCAGCGCTGACTTCAGCTGACTGAAAACCTGCAAATAAAAGCACTGCTTCATTCTGCAGGTGAACACATGATCAGGTGTTTAAACGCGTACCTTTAGAGTAAAGGTCCATGTTAAAGTCAAACTACAGACATGTTTTAAACACTGTCAAAACTGTTCTGCTATGATTAACATTGTGTTCTCCCGTACTAAAAAACTCAGGGAAGAGGCTGGAAGCACATCTACTCTTTCTCCCTCATCGAGAAATTCTGACAGAGAGTCCAAAGGTAAGAAAGATCCACGAGTCTCTGCAAACACTGGACGACAAGACTCCAGGAAGTCTCTGCGCTCCAAAAGAGCATCAAGATTCTATCGCTAAAGCAGTTTCAGTCAAAAGCAACTGGTTGTTTGTCTAGCAAGACATTTCACCTCTCATCCAAGAGGCTTCATCAGTTTATGTACGCATCTGACCAGGTTGGGACTGGTCCAGGACCAGAACAAGGACCAGGACCAGGCTGGGACTGGTCCAACAGTCAAAGAGTCAACTCAATAGAGCACTAACGAAGTCACTCTAACGACAGTCGTTGGCACTTGGAGCACAAAAGGTTCCAGTGACATCATCGGCCTTGTGAGAGGTTAAATACCAGGATCTCACACCAGTTAGTTGGTCCAGTCCCAGTCTGGTCAGATGTGTATATGAACTGATGAAGCCTCTTGGATGAGAGGTGAAACGTCTTCCTAGACAAATAACCAAGTCCAGTTGCTTCTGACTGAAACTGCTTTGGGGATAACGATGACCAGGACAAATGAGAACATTCACAGGCGTCGAGCGTCTAATGTATTTGTATACCATCCCGACTTTATCAGGTCGGATTTCATGAATTCCATAAAAAAAAGTTTGTACTCTGAGGACGTCGCTGGCCAACGATCCTTTTCCAGGTCCGAGCTCGACCAGCTGCAGCTGTTTGGGTCGACCTGCTCCCATCCACTCGCTGATGATCCACACGCCGAGCAGCTGGAGGAGGCAGAAAAAACATGCGTTCAAACATTTAAAGACAGCGTGAGTTGGTGAGAGTTTTACCATCTACCAGAGAAGAAATGTGTCAACCTGTATTTAATCTCAGGGAATCATTGAGGCCCTCATTTTCAATGACATAGAAAGTACAATTAAAACAGAATAAATACTCAGAGAAAAGGAGGAACAAACAGAACAAAACATAGCCGCAAACAAGAGTCCAAATTTAGTGTTTGCATGTAGGAGTAGCCAATTAGTGGCTTAGCTTTCCTGCTAATAGACGTAAATATTTCTTTCATTTTTGTTTGTTTTCAGGATGCATTCAGCTAAAATAGACAGAATTCGCTCTGAAACTGTTAAATGTTTAACCAGTTAGACAATCTGCAGGTAAATGAAGAGTGTGGCGTTTAATTAAACAGCTTAAAAATGCTAATAGTTTGCTTTTCTTTATTTTGTATGAATGTGAAATGTTTTTTATTATCAATCAAGCAAAGTAATAAATCTGGTACAGTGACTGAAATTAACTGTTCTCATTTTTGTGAATCGTTGGTGATAAAACAACACTTTTTTAAAGTTCATACACATTTATTTCAGTTTGTCAAAATATGTATTCTAGGATTTTAAACTGACACAGCTGATATGATATTACTGTCTAACAAAGTCAGACATTAAAGGGGGCAAGGGCAAAAGACCTCACTTAAAATGTAACTAAGGGGCAAAAACTGCACCAGCACTGTTACATACAGTATAAATGCACTGATATTAGAAACAGTCTGCTCTTTATTTACTCATGTTGGCACAAGGCAGTGATTACTGTACGCATTTTAACCTGGGAAACTTTATGCACTAATTACAATCTTTTTAAAAGTCACCCCAAAATAATAATGGGAAACAAATCCCATTTTGTGAGAAAAAGTAGTTGCAGATGAGGGGAGTCCAGTTGATGCGTAACTCAAACTAAACTATTAAATGTCAAATGAACTCCTGTAATTAAGTAAGAAACGTGGAAGTTTTCCCGCCTCACCTCTCCGAAGATCTGACTGATTTCTGGTGACGTGATGAAGTCTCCGTCAGGTCCGAGCATGTTGTTCCTCACATAATAACCCTGGAAAAGGAGAAGAATCAGACTTAATGAAGGTGGATGAGCAGCAGCAGCAGAGTGTGAGAAACTATTATAGGTTTTTAAATATAAAAGGAACAATTCAACTTAAACAACGAGGTCCAGTTTATAACAAAAGATGAAGAAAACCTGAAAATAGTCTCATCTTTACAAAAGTAACAAAAATGTATATATATCGCTCACCGTCACGGGGTTGGTGAGCACCTCTCTCATGTACTCCGCCACTGTAATGGGACCTGTGGCTTTTATTTTGGAGGTCAAGTGTCTCAGCATGGAGGGTTGGGGCTTTTCCTCGCCTGCTGGAGGGCTGCAGAGGAGCCTGGTCTGAGCTGCTCGCCATGGCGCTGTCCAACACAAACATTAGAAATATATCTGTATATTTAATAATAAAGAACTTTTCCTGATGGAGTGAGGTTGTATGGTGTAGAGCTGTGGCCTTTATTTTAAGGGTAGTAATAATGAGTCAATTAGTAAATAATATGCAAAAAATAAGGGATGCACCCAGAAACTAACAAACTAACAAAATATGCAATACATGTAAAATAGAACTGTGAATCATGTCTAACATACAAAAAATATCCCAGAAAACGTGCAAATCTCACATTAAATGTAGGTCTAACAGCATGCACTGTCAAACACAAACATTTTTAACAAATAATAATAATAATCATTTTATTTTTGGGCGCCTTTCTGAGCACTCAAGGTCACCTTACAAAATCAAACAATAAAAACACTCAGTCATTAAAGCAATATATATGTATATATATACACATACATACACATGTATATATATATATACACACATATAATAAAGAACTTTTCCTGAATGAGTGAGGTTGAATGGTGTGAGAGTTGTGCCCATAGCCCAAATATTTGAATTACATTAAGTGAATATTCACTTAAATTAAATTAAGTGGATAAAACGTAACTATTTTGTATAATAATAAGTCAATTACTCAATAATAAGCAAACAATAAGGGATACATATAGGAGACTACCAGACTAAGTAACAAAACATACAATACGTGTAAAATAAAAATAAATGATAATTTACAAAACATTAAATGATTTCAACAATACATTAAATACCCATTATAAATTACATTAAGTAATTGAATGATAATGAAATGAGATGCTCCCTCACCTGCAGCTGATGGACGGACAGTCTGAGCGCCTCTGCAGATCAGCTGATGGGTTCTAGCACCGAAACAAAGCCTCATTGTGCTGTTAACGCTCCTCTAAACACACCTGGGACACTGTGTGATAACATATGTGACTTAATATTTGGCTTGGTAGCCTGACTGGACGAGAAAAGTGTCATTAACATGGAACTTTAACCACGTGGACCAACCATAGACTGGACGGGACCAACTCTCTGCTCTACGGCCGGAAATGACGTCTCAGATTCGGATACATATTATAAAAATAAACATTTGTTAGTGTGTGTCTGTTTGTCGCTTAAAGTAGCTAAAAGCTACAAAGTCCTTGAGCAAGAGCGACATGCTAACAGTGTTAAAAGTTAACAGCAATAAAACATGTAATGTCCGGCTAACCTTTCACAATAAAACACCTTTCGTTGGGTTGTTTTTAATCTTTGATCTCTTTAATCAAAAATTGTGTGTATTTTTTTTTTTTTAATTAAGCTCCATTGAGTTTCAAATCATTTCTTTACACATGGATAGTTCGAAATATAATAAATCAAACTACACTAAGTAAATGATTAATAAAACAATTTTGAATTCTTCAAAGTCAAATTTTATGATATGTCTTCATAAATCTTTAAAAAAACAAGAATGTCACAGACTGTAAAAAAAAAAAAAAGTTCAACTCCATGGCAACAGTTGAAGTTGGAACACAAGTCTTTAAAGTAGTTTACACAAAAAAACAAAGAGAAGGTGAATCCATTGACAATACAATTATGATAAATTAAAACGTATTTAAAATAAATGAGAAAAATAAAAAACAAATGCTATATAAATATTCCATAAATACTAGAATACGTGTTTTGTCTTTCCCATCTTTCAGTAGCGTTTGCTATTTTATTTTAAAAGACAACTTCCCTGCATTTCCTGTATCATCGAGTCGAATAAAGAGAAACTTGACTCTTTGAAGGACGCTCTCTGATTGGACGAACGGTGGTTACGTAGATGATAGCAAACATTGTGATTGGCTCATAGACATGTAAATAAAACAATTTTAACAAAACTATCGTAATTATCATGCACAACGTACTGATTACATCTCTTTTTAAATCTTTTTTTAAATAACAATAAATAAATACATTTGAAATCGACTTTTCAAGTCCGGAAACGCTGCCGGCGACGTCGCCTTCCACATCCGGGTCACATTCTCCTCATGCTGTGGAAACAAGCATGGCGGCGAAAAACAAGCACCGTAAAAAACACTCAGCGAGCATTAAAGAGACTTTTCAGCCCGAAGAAAACGACGCGGAGGCTGAAAATGGTGGCGGGGAGGAAGACGAAGACCCTGCAGCTGATGAAGGTGAAGACAAAGGGAAGAAACAAGAAGAAGAGTTCAGCCTGGACGAGGTTTTACGGCTGGGAGGAACACAGGTGAGTTAACCGGAGAAAACACCACTAACAGGACAGGGGGACATCATATGGCAAAGTGTTTTTAACTTTTATTCGATTAATGCATTTTAGATATCCATAATTACATTTCGCCTAGTCAAAATTTAATTATTAATAGTCAGAGAGATAATAAAAGAAATCCACAATGACAACAGTACATAACAGTGCATTTATGAAGTAGTTTCTTCTCATGCTAACACACTGGCTAACATACTTTCTACTCCTTTTTTTGTTTGTTTTATTGAAAAGATTCAATCTAAACGTTTATTTTCTTACATGTTCCAGAGTCATACACAATACCAAAAATGTATTTCTAAAAGTAGGAGCAATAATAGCATGAAATAAAATGTACAAAACAGCAAAACATAAACAAGAATGAAGTAAATACTAAATAAGTGTAGTAGTTTTTGCCAATTTATTATTTTTGAGTTTGAAGTTTTCCATAGTGGTCAAATATGATTTAAAATCTGAACGTTTAAAAGTATAAAAAAGAGTGTAGTTTGTGAAGCCCAATCATTTTACGAATATAGACCTTTTGAATGGAATCCCATTGCTAGGCAACAGCCTTGGTCCTTGGCAACTTCCTGTCAGCTGATGTCATTCAGTGCAACAGGAATCAAACTTGGACACATTGATAATGTTTATGTTTATGACTTTGAAAATGTCTATGGTATCTTGCAAAGATAATGATCAAAATAATTATGTTAAGTTTTATCTGCTGAATATTTAGGATTGTTAATAGTTCGTAATAAATCCACCTTTGTTAGCTATTACTTTTTTTACATTTAAAAAAAAAAGGGACTTCTTTAAATCAAACCAAAAATAGTAACATGAAAACAATTTATAAAAACATGATCAATAGTCTCCCCCTCACTAAATGCATACTTTCTATTTCTACTGCCTTTATCTGACAGCCTAAGATACTCTACAAATTAACATTTTTACATATAAAACACACAAATATATGTATAAAGCGTTATGTTTTGTTTAAAATTAAACGACACAAACAATGCAGTGATATTCAAAAGATACATGGATGAGGGAGGCCTTTAAAAAACAGTGTTTTCATTTTTATTTGTGTATAGATTTGGGCTATTTATGGTTATATACAGCGCTCACCCATCTTGCATGAATTAAAATGTAAATGTATATGTCTGGTTATGTACCGATGTGTATATCTATAACTTATATTATATTACTTGATATATACATCATATTTTTACGTATGATATGTTATTTATACATTGTATACAATTTTTTGTTAGATTATAGCATGTAAAGGTAAGTCAGGAACAAAAGTAGAACAAATAATTGTTATGGAGAAGGGGAAGGATATAATAAGTTTCTACTTCTTCCTACTCTTTTTCAGACATGTCAACGCTGCTTAATTGATTTTATGTTGTAACATGCTTTATTTATTTATTTTGTTCTTTGTTAAAGAATTTTGTATTTTTTTTCTTTTGACCCGTCTGAAATAAATTCAAATTCAGTTCAACGTGTGTGTGTGTGTCAGAGAATTATACGATATTTAGTGATTTCACGATTCAATTTTGATTTAATCCGATCGAAATAAAACAATATCATCCGTCCATTTAACACAATCAGTGACATTTATATCAAACCACAAAAAGCCAATAAAATAGGATTTGACACTTTATTACTGAGCTCTTCCAGACATTGGATAAAAATTGTAAATATATATATATATATATATATATATTTAAATGGGAATTTCACAATAAAGGCGTATCCTAAAGATGATGTGTATTACTGTTTTCACTTTGCATCTATGATATTGGATCGTGGAGGGCGTGATGAATAAACGGCAACTCCACAGTTACAGTCTAGGGCTTTTATTGTGAAAAGTGAGAACAGAATAGCTTCCGTGTTGTTGTTTTATAATCCTTGTGTCAGAAAGCGACCGTTCCCCCCATAAAGGTCGATTTAAAGGTCTTTAGTTGAGTGCAACCGTCACTGCGTCATTTCTGATGCATTGTATTTCATGACGACATGTTCTTCTTCTTCTCTTGTCTGTCCCAGGCCGACTATGTCCTGCTTGCGGGCCTGAACGACACCAACGACCTCGTCGACGGGGGAAAGAAGGGGGCGATAGACGACCTGGAGGATGGCGAGCTGGAGAAGTTCATCGGCAAACTCGGCATCCGGGCGTTCGCTGGACTGCAGATCATCCCAGAGGAGCCCGAGGGTGGCGACGCTGGTGAGACAGAGAGTAAAAAAGCCAAAGCAAAGAAAGTTTCATCGGAGGAACAAGCGTCCGGCTCTCAGCAGGAAGTGAAGAAGACGCAGGAGGTGAAACCAAAGGAGAAGAAGACTAAAGACGGCGGGAAAAAGAAACAGAACGTGAACGTGTTTGAGTTTCAGCAGAGACAAGTTCTGCTGATCAAACCCGGCGGGAAGTGGTTCGACCTCGAATACACCGCAGAGGGCACCACGAGCCCACAGGACCCCTCGCTGGTGTCTCAGTACAAGACGCTCGCCCAGCAGCTGTTTGAGGCCGACGTGGCGCTCTACAAGAGCAAGAAGAACCTGCAGAAAGGAGCCAACTCCAACTGGATGAAGACAGTCGTGTCCTCCGGCGTTCTCGCCGACAGGATGGCGGCCATGACGGTTCTGATCCAGGACGCTCCAGTGCACACGCTGGAGCACGTTGAGAACCTGGTGTCCATGGTGAAGAAGAAGGGCAGCCGGCGGATGGGTCTGATGGCTCTGGACACACTTCGGGAGCTGCTGCTGTCCGACCTGCTGCCGGAGCACAGGAAGCTCCGCACGTTTGCCCAGCACCCGCTCGACCAGCTGGAGGCGAAGGCCAGCGGAAACCGCGACGCCCGCGACCGCCGCCTCATCCTCTGGTACTTTGAGCACCACCTGAAGCACCACGTGGCCGAATTCGTGGCGGCTCTGGACACAGTGGCTCATGACACGGTGGCAGCCACCAAGGCAAAGGCGCTCACCACTGCTCACGAGTTGCTGTGCAACCGCCCGGAGCAGGAGAGGGCGCTTCTCATCCAGGTCGTCAACAAGCTGGGAGACCCCGAGTACAAGACGGCGGCCAAAGCGTCGTACCTGCTGGAGTCGCTGCTGCACAAACACCCCAGCATGAAGGCGGTGGTGTGCTGCGAGGTGGAGCGCCTCATGTTCCGGCCCAACATCAGCCCGAAGGCGCAATACTACGCCGTCTGCTTTCTCAGCCAGGTGATGCTGAGCCACGACGAGGCCGAGCTTGCCACCAAACTCATCACCATCTACTTCTCGTTTTTCCGCGCCTGTGTTAAGAAGAAGGACATCGAGTCCAAGATGCTGAGCGTGCTGCTGTCGGGCGTGAACAGGGCGTATCCCTACGCCGTAGCCGGAGACGAGAAGGTGAACGAGCAGCTGGACACGCTGTTCAAAGTGGTTCACCTGGTGAAGTTCAACACGGCGGTGCAGGCGCTCATGCTGCTCTTCCAGGTGATGGACTCGCAGCAGAGCATCTCTGACCGATACTACGTCGCTCTCTACAGGTGAGACGGGAACAAAGTTTCAGAGCAGTCGCAAGAAAACAACTGATCAGGATCTAAATGTTGACCCTTCTTCTTCTCTGCAGGAAGCTGCTGGACCCCGGGCTATCGTCATCCTCCAGACAGGGCATGTTCCTCAACCTGTTGTACAAGTCTCTGAAGGCCGACATCGTGCTGCGGCGGGTCAAAGCCTTCGTGAAGCGCCTGCTGCAGGTCAGCGCCGAGCAGAACGCGAACTTCGCCTGCGGGGCGCTCTTCCTGCTGTCGGAGGTCATGAAGGCCAAACCGGGCCTCAAGATCCTGCTGCAGGAGGACGGGGTAAGACGGTCGCTCGTATCGATAACTAATCGGAGCGTTAATTTTAGACATCAGAGTCGTAACTGGGAGGGTTTAGTTTAATTTCTCAGTTAAAGTTTGATTTAAGAATGTTTTATTTAAGCCTCTCTTCCTGTTTGTTTTCACTCAGGAAGGCGAGGAGGAGGAGTTCAAAGACCTTGCTGAAGAGAAAGATGATGATGATGACGATGATGATGATGAAGAGGAGCGCTTTGTGGACGCAGACAAACTGGAGGAAGGAGCGAGTGCACAGGCGGAGGAGGCGGAGGAGGCGGAGGAGGCGGAGGAGGCGGAGGAGGCGAAGCCCGCTGCATCATGGGTACATCACCTGAACCTGGAAGGTACGTGAGATTTATCGTCTGTTTTTGTCTTAAAACGATGACGGCGGCGTTTAAGAACATCCCTGAAAGTCGTGTCTCCGCTGCAGTTTCTTGCAGCTTTGGTTTATCGTGAAAAAGAATCAATGAATTAATTACTGAACATTTTTGGGGACAAAATGCAGATTGTGCAACAGAACAAGCATAAATAAAATAATAATAAATGAGTTGAGATTTTATAGTGTAAGTTGCATCATTCAGGTCTGCGGGTCCTTAAATGTCTTGTAAATAAATAAATAAATAAATTAGGCTTTTAATTAGTTAATTGTCAAACATTTCATTTCATTTCATGTCACCATCTGTTAACCCTTTAAAAATAAGTGAAGTAAAGAAAGTTACGTCTCACCGTCAAACGTAGAAAAAAGTACACAGTTCAAATATTTCGTTCACGTTTCTACATTTAGAAATATTATAATAATAATATTAAAAACGTTTGTGTTCAATAAGTAAAAGGTGTTGAACAAACACATTTTTTTTTTAATTTACGACACTATCAACACTTTTATTAATTATTACAGTGTCATGACTTGCATTACCTTATAGCTCAGGTTGTGCAGGTATTAAAAACAAGATAATCAAGATAAAATTATATTTGTTCCACGTTTCACAATGATGCTCTCCTTATAAGCTTTCATGCACATTTGCATGTTATATTTCATTTTTTAATCGTTTTTTCAGTTGAATTATAGTTTAAGTTCAAGAAAATCCACCAACAATAAGACACTTTTTTAAAAGTTCCCAAATCAGCGCGTGATCAGTGCAACAGCTTTGTGTATTTTTACCTGAACATGCATTTATTTCCTTCCTGTTGACGTGCAGGAGGAAAGAGCGTGCGGAGCTACGACCCACTGCACAGGAACCCGTTGTTCTGCGGCGCCGACCACACGACTTTATGGGAACTGCAGAAGGTGAGAGACACACAAACACGCACCCTATTACACATAATTTGTCTTTTCATTTTTATTTACATAGATTTCCCTTTTCTTTATTTTATCCAATGTGAAACAAAATTAAAAAACGATGAGACACTGGATAGAAATAGTCAGCAGAGATGAAACTTTCTAAACGTTTTGTAACACTTGTAAACTTTCCTTCTCCTGAACGTTGTCTCTGTTTCCGCAGCTGGCCGTGCACTTCCACCCTTCAGTGTCGCTGTTTGCAAAAACCATCCTGGAGGTAAAACTTTTCCACTTTGTAGTCAAGTGGTTTTTGTCTCGACGCTTTCAACATTTTCAACACGCAGCATCTCGTTTGGCTTCCTCGCCGGTGCATCTTCGGTTTATTTGGTCTCTAAAACGTTCCGTCTGTGGTCTCCTCAGGGCGAGTCCGTCGGGTACTCGGGAGACCCTCTGCAGGACTTCACCCTCACCAGGTTCTTGGATCGATTCGTCTTCAGAAACCCCAAACAGCTGAAGGGAAAACGTAATAAACAGACTTATATTTCAGTTTCATCTCTGTGCTGCTTCTGAGTAGAGTTGGGCATCGTTTGGGTTTTTTTTCCTGGTACCGGTGCTAAAGCGATAATTTAAGAACGGTGCAGATATCAATGCTTTAAAAAAAAAAACACACAATCGGCGACATTAAAGAACTGCCTTTTTATTGAGGCACATTTAAAGTTGAAATAGATCAATCATTCATTTATATCATAGTGTTAGTTTCTTCTTCTGATACGTCTTCATTTTGTTATTAACCGGTAATGGATCCTGCTCTCTATCGTCATACGACTATGAAGGATTGGGTGTAATGCAAAGAAACACATTCATTTCCCATAAATACTTCACAATAAAAGTCCCCCGTTGCTTTATTTAAAAACTTTGATTTTGAAGCCGCAAAATCAGGAAATGTTTGGAGTCCTATTCAGCTGAAAGAACAGAAACCGGTTAAAATGAAAGAATATATCTGAAAGAACTCACAGAGAAACTAAACTTAAGACCAGAGTGTTTGGGTTTGAGGCTACTGATGCATCAAAGTGTATCAGGAGGTGTGTTTCCGTGCACATTTTCAGTTCATGCATTAGAAAAACCTGAATGGAAACGGCGTCATTTTGGAAACGGTGCAGGATGTTGAGTCAATGTTTTGTTTTTCAGCACTGACGCCCAAACAGAGGCTGCCTCTCAACTCTTTACCCGGTGAGTTTCTCTTGTTTTTCAGGATTTTTCTGTGAAAGGAAGACGTTTTCGCTTCAGTGAAATGAAACTTTTTCCCTTTTTATCGCCTTCTGTCAGTGAACTGTGAGGAGTTTCTGTCCAAAGAAGAGAGTCAGATCCCCGTGGATGAAATCTTCTTTCATCGGTGAGTTTGAGGCCATTTGAATCAAGAAATGATTATTGTTTATTTCTCTGATCAAATGCAACAGAACTACTTTTTCATGTTGTCCGCAGTGAAAGTCACCTCCTGCTGTTTTTTAAATTCAAGATGTTGAAGTTTTCTGCTTCTAGAGTTAAACGTGAGAAATGACAACCCGAAAATAAACAAACTAGAGCTACATGTTTTAGAAAAATGTTCTTGGGACAAAGTGTATCTCTTGTCAACAGATTGATGCGTTTTAAAAAAAACAATGTTATTCGACAGCTACTTTAAGAAACGTCAGCAGGAGAAGCAGCTTCAGAACCGTCGGCCACGAGGAGACGGAGACAACGAGAGCGTGGAGGACGTGGACGACGAGGAGTTTGAGAAACTGCTCGGTGAGTGGCGACACTTTGACTTCAGCCTGCTGCAAACGTGCTTTGATAATAGCGTTAAACAATAAAGAAACAAGCCAACATTTAACCAGAAGTCAGTTTTTTCAATTATCTTTTATTTATTTTCAACATTTTAGTGACAGACATACAGAGGAGAAGAAAATATCAAATAAATACAAATCAATAAGAAATGAGACAAACAAATAAGATACAGCGAGTTAAATCAAATCAGTCCATGGTCACAGTTCATAAAAGTCCGTTTTTTGAAAATAATTGTCTTGCTTTTACTTTGAAATTTAGGCATAAAATGGTTTTATACAGAGAACATTTGCACAGTCATCATCTTCATCATAAAGCTTTTCATTTTAAAATAGAAAAGTTTTATTTTTGAATTGAGATTCTTAACTTGCAGCTTTCTTTATATTTATTTTCACGTTGTATTAAATGTAAAGCACCAAAACACCAAGAAGTAAGGATTGTTTTTACTGAAATATCTGAATCTAATTAAATGACTAAAAATGTATTTATGTTTGTTTCAAGCTGAAAATAATCTTTCATTTCTGAATAGTTTTTTTTCTTGTGGTTTTGTTATAAACCTCCTCTGTGTATAAGTGTTTTATTATTCTGAATGTGTTTGTGTTTCTGTGACTTAATAACGTGATGTGACTTTGTTTTGGAGCAGATTCCTGTGAAGGAGACTCGTACTTCACTGAGATGAACGTCGATGATCTGGACTTTGCAGGGTGAGCAGCTTTATTATACATTTGTTAATAAATTAATTTATTATCTGGCAGGTCAGTTTGTAATCTGCTCCCCATAAACAACACACTCTATATGGAGTCATAAGAGTGCCACAAGAAAGAATAAATCTATTAAAAAAAAAGATTATTTTTTTAACAAATACAAGGAACAGTGTCATTCTAAAATGTATAAATATAAATATCAATAAGAAAACATTACAAAATAATGTAGAAATATAAAGAGGAATAAATAAAAGAATGTGTAAATGTGGAAACATTTAAAAGAACAATTCTAAGCATTTTCATATGTTTTCATTTTTTAAATATATTGATTTATTTTTGCATATAAGTTACTCTATTTTTTCTGTATATTTTGTCTTTGTTTTTAATTTATTTTTATACCATGTGATTTATTTATTTGTATCCCTTTATTTTCCCCTAATTAATGCAAATAATCTGTATCTTTGGATTTTCATTTACTTATTGGTTCCTCTTTATAAATGTAAATGTGAATTTTCTCTTTCTTTTGCTATGGCAGCTGAACATTGCTGTATAAACAGTTAATCCAGTTATTTACATGAGAACAAAGTATTTGTTACATATTCAGTAGATTTTAAATGTGTCCGTCTGTTTGTCAGTAATGTGAAGAGTAAAAAAAGTAAGAAAGGCGCGCAGGACTCAGACGACTCTGACGACTCGGACATGGACGACCTGGACGACGAGGAGGTGTCCCTGGGCAGCATGGACGAGGAAGACTTCGGAGACGAGCTGGAGGAGGAAGGAGGGATGTTCATGGATCCTGACGGAGGCGGAGACGCCGATGAAGACGACGAAGGTGGGGGACACGTTCTAGTTTGTTGGTCATGCGTTTCCTGCTAATTTGTAACTTAAAATCTCTGCAGACTTGGGAAATTCATGTTGTGTCTAAATTCAAATTGAGTGTGTTTATGTTATTAATCGTGCGTGTTCTTAGACATGTTTTTGATGCTTTTTGTCCAGTTTTCCTTTTTTTAACAACTGCATTTGGGTTTTTTCGGTCTTCTTTCAGTTCCAGAGCTGGAGGACGATGCATTCGGAGGTGAGCACATGTTTACTTTCAAATCGTACCACACTTTCACACATACTGCAGCAAATATAGATAAAGAACGTAGAAATATTGTCACAAAGTTACTTCTTAAATAAAATCTAAAAGACTAAAGGTGGCACACAGACGCAAACTATAAAAAGTAGATGCTCAATATGCTCTTATCAACCCCTGGTGTTACTTTCATAAGGACGTGTGTCCACAAAAAAAGCTGAAGATGTCACGCAAACATGTCAACACAACCAGCAGAGACCAGCAGAACACTTTCCAGCACATCTGCGAGGGAAATATTCTACTTTTTACTCCACTACATTCATTTGACAGCATTACTTCTGGCAAATTCTGGTTACTAATATAAATAGATTATGATTTATTATTATAGATAACACGCCACCTTTAACAGCTGCAACATTAGTGTTGAACCCATTTATGCGTCAATAATCATATCGAATGATATCAATTATACTGCATAATGAGAACTTCGACTTTAGATATTTTGATGCCAATACTGTAAATAAAATTTGGATGTGACTTTAACGTGTCACAGAGTATTTCAGCACTGTAGTTATTTATAGAACCGAGTACTCCTTCCATCACTGCAGAGAAACAAACCTACATTTTCACATGAACGTTATTTGCATACTAAAAAATTAACAAATCCAACGACAGTATTTTAAAAAACCCTATTCCTGTCGTATCTGTGAGACCAATGGGGTGGGAGATGATCATTAAAAGCATCATTATATATGAGTCAGCCGTTGGATTTCTGAATGAAACTGTCCCGTTTTGAACACAAAATCAAACGTTTCTCTGCAGATTCAGACGAGGGGGAGGTTCCCGACATCACTCCTCGCACCAAGAAGGGGAAAAGAAAATCCTCCGAGGAGCTCGACTTCTCCGCATCTTCAGGTTTGTTCTTATTCTTAATATAAAATATATTAAAACCTGAAGTGTTCTAATTTAAACTACTGAAGTTTATGTTGTTCTTTTATCGACTGTTGCTGTTTCTCACAGGTCCCACACAGGGGAAGAAGAAGAAGAAAGGGAAGAAAGACACAGCTGTGTTTGCTTCTGCTGAGGAGGTGACATGTTTGATTACTGATAGATACGTCAGACTTTGGTCTGGACCTGCTCTGTATGGGAAGTGTCTTAAGATCATTTCGGTTAGGATTTGGGACTGTAAAGAGAATTGAATTGAAATATATTTTTTTCTCATGAAGTGAAATAGTTCAACTTAAAACTCGCTGCAGAAGCCCAGATATTTGCCATATTAGTCATTGACACCATGATATACTTTGACTTTTGTTACTTCTTTCAACAAACTATAGGATGACTTTTTAAAATGATTTTTTCACATACTATATTTTGACTTTGTTACTTTCAACACACTATACGATGACTTTTTTTTTGTGTTCATTGACTGTTCTTGAAATTTTTTCCACAAATGACGCCATGGCTGTTTCAGACAGGCTCTTAAGCATAAGCATAAGCATTTTTAGGGCTTATTTTATCTTGACTTTTTTTGGTGGGGGCTCATTTATTGGTTATATACTGACTTTTTTTTTTTTAGATGTATTTATAACATACCCTGCAAACATTTTAAAGACATTTTGTTAAATGTGTTTTGTTTTTCCAGTTTGGCTCCCTGTTGGACGAGAACGCCGGCTCTAAATTTGACAACATCGGACTGAATGCGATGGCCAACACTGACAAAGCAGGTATGAACATCTGAGTGATCACAACCTTTACCATCAGGAAAAGACCAAAGAGTACCAAAAAAAGACACTGTTTTTTTATTCAGTTTGCTGGATACCAGCCAGGTTTAATAACTTCTCCACAGTGAGAAACCGTCAGTTGGACAACTCGTTTATATTTCTCTGAATTAATCTTTTTACTCTGAAAGTAAAGTGTCTTAACACGTCCTGTTTGTCCCTGCAGGTCTGAAACAGTTGAAGTGGGAGGGTCAGCGCGATGACTGGATCCAAGGCCGCGACGTTAAGACGCTTCGCAGGAAGAAGACCATGTTCAACAAGAAGAAGACGTTTGGTCGAGCCAGGGCAGGGGGCAAGGTGTTCGGGAACAAGAAGAGGAAGAAGTAGCAGCTGCCGCGTGTTTGTGGACTCTCAAAATGATGGACACCTTCAGTCCTGTTTGATCGACCAGGCTTCGTGGTCTCTCTCTCGGATGCCGTGGACCCCAGCCCACTCGTTGGACTTGTAGTAAACTGGGCGGAAACAAAAACACATCAGCTGTGTTTAGTTTTTTTTGTACAAGAAAATATGACTTTAATGTCTGCAGGTGACCAGTTTAAAACAAAACTCTGTTCATATCGTTATACATCAAAGTATATTAAAGTTAATAACATTTTATAATGCAGTTATTGTGTGTTTATGCAAGTATTATTTTTAACCATCAAGTGCCCATATGTTCAGTCCTAGACAAATGCATTAAATATATTTTGTGTCCTTTCTCCATACACAAGTAGTATTTATGATGACCATTGCACGCTGAAGACAAGTCATAGTAGAATATGTCGAAAGTCAAAATACAATATGTCCAAAAAATACTTAAATCAGTCGTAGGAATGCAGTTACGAAAACAGTCACGGCATAATTTGTTAAAAAAGTCAAGAAAACTTACAGTATGTTGAAAAATGTCAAAATATGTCCAAAAAAATCTGTCATAGGGTCTCACGTTTAAAGCAGCCATGACATAATTTGTTGAAAAAAAAAGTCTTAATGTTATAGGAAGTGACTCTAGTAAAAGGGACAGCAGCTTCCATTTGCATGAAGAATATTTTTCCACGGTCAAAAAAAATGCTCAAAATATAATATGTCTTAAAAATGCTTAAATCAGTCATAGGTTTGCACATCTAAAGCCATAATTTGTTGAAAAGGTAAAGAAAAGTCATATTATAGTGCGTCCAAAAAATGAGCCCAACAAAAAAAAGTCATAATATAATAACAGGTCCAAGAAATGCTTAAATCAGTCATAGGATAGCTTATGTTTAAAGCAGTCATGGCATCATTTGTTTTAAAAAGTCAAGGAAAAAGTCGTAGAAAAGTGTGTCAACAAAATGAGCCCCGCCCCAAAAAAACTCATAGTATTTCAAAAAATGTCAAAATAAAATGTCCCAAAAATGCTTAAATTGGGCAGAGTACCACGTCTTAAACAGTCATCAAAGTATATTAAAGTTAATAACATTTTATAATGCAGTTTGTGTGTTTATGAGAGTAACTTTTTTAAGACGACAACCAAGTGCCCATATGTTCAGTCCTGGACAAACAAAAAATATAATATAATAATAAAAATATTATAAATATAAATAAATCAATATAATACTATACTAAATATACTGTATTCTGTGTCTTTTCTAAATATACATGTAATATTTATGATGAACATAGCACAATGAAGACAAGTCATAGTATAGTATGTCAAAAAAGTCAAAATAAAATATGTCCAAAAAATGTCTGAAGCAGTCACGGCACAATCTGTTGAAAAAAGTCAAGAAAGGTCATAGAAAGATGTGTCCAAACAAATAAGCCCCCCCCCCCCCCCCCCCTCCCAAAAAAAGTCATAGAATAAAGTGTTGAAAAGAATCGGTTGTGTTGCATGTGGATGAAAACAGGAGAAATATCTGATCACCTTCTAGAACAGATGGAAACCTCCTGTTCATGGTGTTCCTGAAATCTGCAGGTGGAGTAAATCAGATAAAAATATATTTTATAAAGACGAATAAGAGTCACTGAACAACACAGAAGTGTTTTA
>NC_139844.1:7088508-7243508 GCF_963691815.1 Echiichthys vipera | reverse complement strand
ATAGCTGCAAAACCACCACAAAAAGATTTCAAATGAATACCCTGTCAAAAGTATGAAGTTACCTAAGTGACGTCACACACGGACAGGTAATAAATGACATCATCATTGTTTCCTGAGAGGCCACGGAGCGGGGGTCTCGCGCAGCAGAGGTGGAATATTCAAATGACCGCGAGCTCGAGGAGGGATGGAGGGGAGGCGTGTGATTGGACAGCGGCTCCGGCGCCACAGTCCCTCACAGAGCACGAACCAGGTCCTTGGCGCTCGCGCACACACTCGCTGCTCCGGCGGGAAGCAGAGGCAGTCCCGGTTCTGAACGAGGACACACCGGCCCGGTGTTACCGGCGGAGCAGGTTTTTCGTTCACGTGGTTGTTTTTCCGTTTGGATGAATGTCGGAGCGTGCACCATGCTGAGCGCCGTTAAGATGGAGGGACACGAGCTTCCGGACTGGAGCGGCAGCAGCTACTACGGAGAGACCGAGGTCCGTGCACTTTACACCGGCTTTAATCTGAGCGCAGCACCGCTGATCAGAAATGTGACCCACCGCTCTGAGAATAGTAACCGTGATTGAATAGATATAAACTAAACTAACATTATAGAGGCTGGGACAAAACTAGTGATATAGGCCTTTTGTTTTTTATCTGACAAGTTGATCTTACTTTTACAAAATCTAGGAAACAGATTGCCTTTAAAAAGTAAGTAAATATAAGTTATGTGCATTCTAAGGTAAACAGTAAACATGTCATTTAAGACTATTCATTTATTTATCATTTATATTATATATGTAGGCTTCTTTCCCCAAATAACAACAAACAACAGCAATTTCATTAATGAACTCGATTTATGATAATCAAAGTGCACATGTGGAGAGGAAAACATCTTTACAAATGTGGTGTTGTGTTTTTGAAAGACTGTCTGTCTGTGTTATGAGACTTTAAAGTACTTTATTATATTTAGCTCTTATTACTGTTTGCAACCAGCTTTCATCTATTTTCTTAGGTTAGATAGTACTTATTTTATTACCATATCTAATTCTTTTTTTTTGCTGATGTTTTAAAAAAAAGTTCATTAATGACTAAAGGAATTCATTTATTTTTCTTATTTAAAAAAAATTGGAATTAGAGACGATGCAATAATGTAGCAAGTTACCTGTTGGGCTTCAATTGCATTGTATGACACAATTTGTTTGTATCTGGTACAAAGAACATGAATAGATTTAATAAATCAAAAGTATATATATTAAAAAGTTCTATTTAGGCCTTTTTCATGTCCATCAGTTTCCTAGATTTTAAAATTTTTTGTTAAATCTGAATTTTGTAATTTAATATACACACAGGCTCTTCGTTGTGACTATTCGTTTAAAACTAATATTCGTCTACATTTTAACAACTTTTATTTCTGCAGGGCATTCAAATTAAAGACTAGATTTTCATTATGTGTATTTTTGAAAAAAGAAATGATGCTGTTAAAAACGTGCAGGATAAACTGTAAAAGAAAATGTAAACCTGTTATTTTTTAACAGAAGTTTTCATTCAAGCTTTAGGTGATGCGGCCTTTCCCCCGTTGAAATATGATTTTTGAGATAATTCTTCTACGCCAGTGCAGTTTGACAGCGAACATGTGGAAGCAGGTGCCAGTAAACTGGTTGGTTCTGGAAGAAAGTTCACTTCAAGAGAAATCTGCACTTCTTTACATCTGTAACACTTTACATTTTGACTTTTGACAGGTTACAGCACCAGTGTTTATTATGTCATGTGACTGTAAACTGTAGAGACTAAACAACAATGTCAAATGTGGCTTCACATGTTGTTTTTATCGTTATAGTGGAGAGAAAAGGCTGAGCATTAACAAGAGAAAACAGAAAACCAGGGAACACCGTGATGCATGTTCATGGCATTTATTTACTTTTAATAAGAAGAATTACACATACAACCAAATAACTCCAGTTCACGGCTGCAAGGTCATATTTTAGGGAGTTTTCCTTTTAGACTGAGTCACTGTTTCTGCACCTGAATTCTTTCTCTGAGCCATTCAACAGCATCTATTGCATTTATATCATTGTATTTTTTTAATAAAGTAATCACTGGAAGAAGTTCTATTTTAGTTAGAGTTTAATATCCATGGAATAAAAGTTACATTTAAATGAAACCTGCAGGAGATAGAGTGCAGCTTTGACTCACATTCCTAAAACCCTGCTTCAGTCACGTGTCATTAACTTACCTGATAATTGTTGGGGTTAATAATTTAATTAGTTTGTATATAAGAGGGGAAGGGAGGCCCTTATGTGGTAAAAGGAGGCGACAGCAGGTGTTGGAGGACAGGAAACACATGAGACGACATTTAAAGGGAATAATTCTTAAACTACATGTGGAATATGGATCCATATTTATAATAATATATTTTATGTGACCCCCTGATGTGACCATAATGGAAATGTACCATCATTAAAAGAATAAGACTTTTAATTACAGCAGTATAAGATTATTTAAAAAGCTGTTAATTCACTGTTTGTGTATTAATTAGACGTGTTTAATAAAGTGAAGGACAGGTATATTTGAATTAATAACCTAGAGCAACGATTAACGGATAAGTTGATTATTAATCTTTATTTGAATCTTTTTATTAAACAAAAATACCAAACATTTAGCTCCAGCTTCTAAAATATTTGACATATTAAAACGGGCATTTTTTTTGATTGCTTGACAAAACAAATAATCAGTGATTTGGGGAAAATAATGATGACTTTATAGACAATTAATCAACAATGAATGGAATAATAAGCATTAAAACAAACCATGATTATGTCTGTTTGTATATGTTAATGTCTGAACATAAATACATGTTTAATAACTTCATTATAAGTGTTGTTATTGAAGTTCATTATAAGATGACATTAATACAGATAAATAACCAGTTGTAATACCTTCTTTGTGTTTCAGTGTTACACTGGAAACATGAACTCAATGAGCAGCTACATGAGCGCGCCTGGCATGACCGGCACCGGCCACATGAACGCGCATTACGTGAACCCTGTCGGGGTCAACCACTCCTCGATGCCCCCCGGGGTGTCGCAGAGCCCCGGGGTGGCGATGGTGCAGGCCGGGGGAGCCGGGATAACGGGCCTGGGCGCCGCGCTGCAGCCGAGCATGAGCCCCATGAGTCCGCCGCCGCCGTACGGGAACATGCCGGTGATGAGCCCGGTGTACGGGCAGGCCTGCGGGATCAGACCCCGGGAGCCCAAGCCGTACCGGCGGAGCTACACGCACGCCAAACCTCCGTACTCGTACATCTCCCTGATCACCATGGCGATCCAGCAGTCCGGCAGCAAGATGCTCACCCTGAACGAGATCTACCAGTGGATCACGGACCTGTTCCCGTTTTACCGGCAGAACCAGCAGCGGTGGCAGAACTCCATCCGCCACTCGCTCTCCTTTAACGACTGCTTCATCAAGGTGCCGCGCTTACCGGACAAACCGGGGAAAGGCTCCTTCTGGGCCCTGCACCCGGACTCGGGGAACATGTTTGAGAACGGCTGCTACCTTCGGAGGCAGAAGCGCTTCAAGTCCGGGAAGACCTCCGGGACAGGTGAGAAGGAGGCGGCGGCGGCGGCTGCGGGGAAACCGGGCTCGGAGGGCGGTTCGGTGAGCAGCAGCAGCACCGGCTCCTCCTCCCCGCACTCCTCCTCCTCCTCCTCTCCGGCCTCAGATGCAAAGGGAGCCGGGGTCGAGCTCAATAAGGCGCATCGGGGTGAACTCCTCGTGCCCTCCAGCCCCGTGCGCGTGCCCTCCCCGCTCGCGCACACGCACCAGCACCTGTTCTCCCATCACCACCACCACCACCCGCTGCTGCTGCACGAGGCCGCGCACCTGAAGCCGGACCCCCACTACCCCCATCACTACTCCTTCAACCACCCGTTCTCCATCAACAACCTCATGTCCGAGCCGCAGCACCACAGACTGGAGCCGGTGGTGCAGTACGGAGGGTACGGCTGCCCGGTGGTGGCGGCCAAAAGCGGCCTGGATCCCGGTCACTCCGACAGCAGCTACTACCGCGGCGTGTACAGCAGACCCCTAATGAACTCCTGAATGTAGAGTTGTAGAGTGAACGGCGGAAGGGTTCGGTTTGGAAGCCTGCAGGATTTTTCCTCATCACGTCATGTGTGTGTTTGTAAATGTGAAAACAGATAAACATCTTTATATGAAAACAGGCCTTTATCTTTTATTTTATTGATTTACTGCAATCATGTGGGCTTTTTCTTTTGGTTTATTATTATTATTATTATTATATATGGATTATTTAAATAAGAGTTTGAATTCTATATGCACCTACAGAAGGCGTGCAGGTTTATATCCTTTATGAAAATGTCACAATCAATGTGAAAATCAATATTTCACGTTTGGGATTTCCTTACCTTTCCTTTCTGTACCTTTCCTTTTCTTTCCTTTTTGTACCTTTCCTTTCCTTTAATTTCCTTACCTTTTATTTCTGTACCTTTCCTTTCCTGTTCTTTCATTTTGTTTTCTGTTCTTTCCTTTCCTTATCTTTCCTTCCGGGTTCTTTCCCTTCCTTTCCTAATCTTTCCTTTCCTTTCCTTTCCTTTCCTATTCTTTCTTCCTTATCTTAACTTTCCTTTCCTTATCTTTTCTTTCCTTTCCTTTCAGGTTATTTCCTTTCCTTTCCTGTTCTTTCCTTTCCTTTCCTTTCCTGTTCTTTCTTTTCCTTTCCTAATCTTTCCTTTCCGTCCCTTTCCTGTTCTTTCCTTTCCTTTCCTTTCCTTTCCTTTCCTTTTCTTTCCTTTCCTTTCCTAATCTTTCCTTTCCTTTCCTGTTCTTTCTTTTCCTTACCTTACCTTTCCTTTCCTTTCCTTTCCTGTTCTTTCCTTTCCTTTCCTAATCTTTCCTTTCCTGTCCTTTCTTTTCCTTACCTTACCTTTCCTTTCCTTGTCTTTTCTTTCCTTTCCTTTCCTGTTCTTTCCTTTCCTTTCCTAATCTTTCCTTTCCTGTTCTTTCTTTTCCTTACCTTACCTTACCTTTCCTTTCCTTTCCTTTCCTTTCCTGTTCTTTCTTTTCCTTACCTTACCTTACCTTACCTTTCCTTTCCTTTCCTTTCCTGTTCTTTCTTTCCTTACCTTACCTTACCTTTCCTTTCCTTTCCTTTCCTTTCCTTTCCTGTTCTTTCCTTTCCTTTCCTAATCTTTCCTTTCCTGTTCTTTCTTTTCCTTACCTTACCTTTCCTTTCCTTGTCTTTTCTTTCCTTTCCTTTCCTTTCCTGTTCTTTCCTTTCCTTTCCTAATCTTTCCTTTCCTTTCCTGTTCTTTCTTTTCCTTACCTTACCTTTCCTTTCCTTGTCTTTCCTTTCCTTTCCTTTCCTTTCCTGTTCTTTCCTTACCTTTTCTTTCCTTTCCCTTGCTTTCCTTTCCTTTTGTGTTCTTTCCTTTCCTCCTTTGTTCTTCCCCTTCATCTCCTGTCCTCTCCTCTCCTCCCGTCCCTTGGTTGCTGTAGGGGATAAAGCCTGTCCCCATTAGCATTAAATGGTTTAATAATCATGTGCGGGCTCTCACACAGATGACAGCAGATAACAACAGGAACAATGACCCCAGTGAGGAGGTGAACTCTCCCTGCTCTTAAATCACATTACCATCCGTCACAGATGATGTTTAACAGCAGATAACAGACTTCACAGGTCGGAGGGACATTTATCTGCATCTTTAACGCTGCCATGTTCAGACGCGTCACTTTGAACTGCGTTCAGGTCCTTCACCTCACAGAAAAACACACTTTGATAACCACTCTTTTTAAGTATTTAAATTCATTAGAGGAAAAAAACCCTTGACCCCTATGGGCCCATAAATATGTCATAAATATATATCAGCTGAACGATGCGTCGCTGCTACTGGACAGCATCATATTAAAATATCTTCAACAAAACAGGGTGTTCATTCCTGCAGATGTTGTTCCTGTTGGTCTATAAAACTAAAAGTTGTTTCCATGCATTTGCGTGTATAAATATATATAATACTCCACTGTATATATATATATTAGTGCTGCCGATACAAATATTTAATCATGATTTATTACATGATTGTCCATAGTTAACTTGTGATTAATGGCTGATTAATTGCACATTTTTTATCTGTTCTAAATGTACCATAAGGGGATAATTTACAAGTTTGTTATACTGCGTGGACAAATATGCTTGCTTTGAGCAAATGTATGTTTGTTGTTATTGAAACAACCCAAAACAATGACAAATACTGTCCAGAATATTCTCCAGAATAACCTCAATGGTACTGCATGCTCCAAAAATATGCTGAAAGAGCAGATTGACCTGCTGTATGACTTAGTAAATCTACCACAGTATAGTGCAAACACTAGAAAAACTATTTGTGCTTAACTTGGACAGCCCTAATATAATAATATATATATATACTTTATATATAAAGTACATACACAAGTACACATGGTATTTCTTCCAAATGTAGCAACATCAAAACATGACAAAGTTCATATCAAAGATGTACATTAGGCTAATCTAATCTTGAAAGAAACAAGAAGAATTTGTGAGGTACACACTTTAATTTTTAAACAATTAAGACAAAGTGTATTTTATATGTAAATAAGTTAAAAAGCAGGAAAATAGAGCCTGCTTATTTATTACTATTGAATGTATTCACAGCAACTTATTCTCATCAATAAGTCCCAATGATATTTTCGAAAAAGTTATACACAAACATGATATATTGCAAATATGATTTGTAACGCAATATGATATTCTGTTTAACACCACAAACCGTCGAGAAGTGGACCAAGACGGCTAAGTTTAGACGACAAAAGGTGACGTAAGTCTATGCAACAAATATGATGCTTAAGTTAAGACAACAAAAGGTGACGGTTAAGTTTAGATGGCAAATATGACGCTTAAGTTAAGACAACAAAAGGTGACGGTTAAGTTTAGACAACAAAAGGTGATGGTTAAATTTAGACGACAAAAGGTGATGGTTAAGTTTAGACGACAAAAGAAGACGGTTAAGTTTAGTCACTAAAGGACTTGGTTCAGATCAGATAAAGGTGGTGGTTTGTCTCAGTTCTTCCAGGACATGAACACCGGTTCTCCAGGTCAAAGTCCTGTGTTTTGGGATCCATCCACCACCCCGACCCTCCTCACTATGTGGATTTTGGCGCTCTGATACTAGGTCACCTGATTTCCTTCTTTGCTCCAGATGAAATTTCTACAGTGACAAATATGTGGATTACATATACCGTAAATTCAATCAGTGAACAGTGAATCAGCCTGTAGTATATAAGAGCCTGTTTTGTGACAGCTTGAGCCATAAAATCCTACTTTTGTGTGTAATCACTTGTCTGGAGGTGAGCATAGAGCCCGTCATCACCAGCTGACACCACAACACTGCAGCCTGCAAAGAGTTTGTTTGCTGCAGGAAGTTGACCTGAACAGAACGGGGTCAGTTTGTTTTAAAACACCACGCCTCCCAGCCGCTCGGTCTGACTGTGATCATAAAGCATCACACCTTTACAGGGGAGGGACACTTTGTCTCTTATGAAACAGACTTAACAAGCTTTGACGGATGTAGAGACGGCGTTTTGGAAGAAAAGCTGGAATGACTCTGAGCAGTTTTTCATGAGCCGTCCGAGAAACTTTCAGAGAAATAACCTCTGCAGACACGACAGGTTGTTCATTAACCCTCACACACACTGGATCAATGAGTGGCGGTCAAACACACACTTCACCGTCATGTTGAATATTAAACATTTCTGGTGCCAGAAGTTTTAGCCAGAAAAAAAACAACCTGTCATTCATTAAAACCAGGAATTAAAAGCAAACACACCAGAGTTATTTCCATTTATAACATATTTAGTAGTACATTCATGATGCTTAATAAACTAAAATAATAATTAAACTGAATTATTACAGTAAATGGTTCTGTAATATGGTTTCTTCTTTTAGAGGAGGTTTTATTTCTGACTATAAGAGCTAAATGCTAATGTTAGCATAGCAACACCTTCACACTGAACACCAGGTAGGGTAAAATACTAACTATGCTAACTAATAATACACATTTTTTAAATTGATATGCTCACTAATACTACATTTTTTATCTATCTATACATAGTTTTAATATTGCATAGTTCACACTACGCAATATTTGTGTCTGTTTCGATGATAAGGCCGTGACCATAGACTGTATGAAATGGACGTAGCCGTAGACATCACCCATTGGTTTGTGGACTACTGTTTTGAAGCTCGCCGTCTTCAGTTCTTTGAAACTGTGACCATATTTAGACGAGGGTGCAGAACTGAGCGCAAAGCAAGTGCCGTTTCAACGGTGCACTGCAGGTGAAAACCGCTAAATGCTAAAGAAGGAAACTGCCACCAGTGCCACGCGAGTCGTCTGGAGGACTATCAGCCAACATATACACCGAAACCAATATAGCTGCAATAAGATAATCTAATAATATCAGCCGGTATATTGGGTTAGCTCTAGTGTAATCTCTATAAACAGATTCTGCATAGAGATGTAGAAACTGTAGGAACGGGACAATTGACCAATCACGTTTGAGCATGCTTTGGTTGCATGCAGGTAAACGTGTGGGCAAAATGCGATCTCAGTACCCATCCGCTACTGTCTGATGAGGATTTGGCACTTCATTTCCTTTTAGAGGCGCTGTATCACAGATCCAACTCCAGTCGGACCGTAAACAATGACTGTTACTCAGAACAGGAAGTCTTGGCCTGGATATCCGCTGGCTACACTGGAAAGCCTGAAATATTAGCCGTTACCCCCAGAGGATAAACTGTCATCCGATGGGTTCAATGTTCAAAAACGTTGCAGCGGTGTAAACTGACCCGTTTCGTCTCGACTCAAACTGGCCGATGGTGTCGTCTGAGACTCAGCTTGTCAAGTCTCCAGCAGCTGGTTTTAAGTGATGTCACTTGTTTCTACAGCCAATCAGCTCATAGCAAAGTCTGCTGGTCAAGTCAGTTACTAACTATCAGCTGGTCGAAATGGCCGGTTTTGGACGGAGGCTCAACGAGAGATAGGATTAATCGAGCTAGAGAATAAATGAGGAGAGGGAGCACCCTTATAGAGGACAAAGCAGTGAATCAAAGAAATAAAATGTTATTTTCGCTTTTTCATCTCTACTAGAAATGCAGCTGTTGCAAGTATCTCACTGTCTCTTTCCTCCTTTATATCTGATGATGCTACAAATTATATCCAGCTACGAAAAAAAGCCTGAAAAGTTAGAACAGAAGTACGGAGAGTCGTTGCTATGGAGATGATCCACCATCTCGTCTCATTGGTGTGAACTGGTCTCAGAACGTTGCATACCTGCACATTTCAAGTTTAGTTGCATGCTTCAACACGTCACGTTGCAAGTCTTTGGTCTGAACTGGACTTTATGCTAACGTTTATTAGCACCAAACACAAATTACAGCTGAGGTTGATGTCATTCGTTTTGCAGGTCATTTGATCATAAATCAAATTATTGAATAAGTCACCAACGTTATAACAGTTCACTCTGAAGGGAACATCCATGTCTGAACCAAATTGTCAAACTTATGGTGCCGCTAGAGGAAAAGTCAGAGGATCGTCAAGGTCAGAGGGATTTATCCTCTGGAGATTGTCGACGTCTGCACAAAAATTCTCAGGAATCCATCCAATAGTTGTTGAGATATTTCAGTCTGGACCAAAGTCATGCTGCAGCCAGAAGGTTCAAACATATTTCACTGTAAACATTACAAAGCTTCACTGAAGAACTGAAACAAAAATGAGGCAGAATATACAGAGAAATGTAACTAAAAAAGGTAAAATAAAGTCTGATTCCAGTGAACAAAAGGCACAGATCTGCATCGAGGAGTGGGCGAGGTTTTCTCGGTGCCTTGCTGAGAGTCTCTGTTTGCTCACGAAAGCAATCAGCCCGTTATGAATAATAATGACCTTTTTCTGAGGGAAGGCTGCATGCCGAGCGACTCGAGGTCAGAGCTTAGCCAGCGATGCCGTGTTTGGACAAGGAGCGTTTACCACACATACACACACACATGCATACATATGAGGGATGTCCTATAACTCCAGATTTTGTATGCACCATTATTCCTACACGCCTGTTCAAAACCCTGCAAGACACAAAAGCAAGGGACCTTTTTAACACATAACTTGTACAGTCGTCTTACAAGTATGTGCATGTTTGAATGTATAGGTTGCCGAATATTGGTTTGGGTTTCCATCATTAAGTGTTTCATAAATATTCTTACGCACAGATGCTTTTAACTTGTGTCCTTTTCACTTGTTTCCGCCTATAGTCATGTTATTATCACACAGCACTGTTGCATTGTTAATACACACCCATCTTTTTTTCTTTGACGCAGCAGTTCTTCAAGTTTAAAGCCACGATGCTGCAGATTAAAGAGGTTAGTCAGTCAACAAAAACTATTTTGTATATATGTGTGTGCATGCATGTGTCCTTGCTTTACTTGTTATATTATTCTATAGCTATATTGACTTATATGAATCAGTTGAATCTTTAAGCATGTAATTGTCATCATTAGGAATAGTTTTGAACTAATGTTGATATTCGTGTCTATATTGTCTGCTTGTGTTATGTTTTCTGTTTTGTGTGTATTGTTATTTTGTCTTGCTGTTGTATTTCTGAGAAGTGAATTAAGGTTGAATGAATCTTCTTTTTGCTTACTCCTTTATTTGACAGGGAACAGTGCATATTAATAGCATTTCTGAAAATACGGCGGCAGAAGCACTTGGTACCGTATGCTCTGAAAAGTGATAAATAAATAAATAAAGATTCTTATTATTACTACAAGGAAAAGTCTTTGCATTAACCTTCTAGTATCTAGCATTTTTCAAACATGATCAGTGAGCTGGTCTGCGTCGTCTCCCTCCCTCCTCAGACCTCTGGTTCGTCTGCAGAGCCTCTCCGGCTGCTGTCAGAGCATGTGTACACTGAGTAAACCTCCACATGCCGATGACCATCTTCCTCATATTTGCGCTCGGCTTTATCGAGCCCTCGATTTGGTTTCCGGAACAAACTCGCACAGAAAAGGGAAAGAAAAAATCCTGCTGCTGATGGGATGGAAAAACCCCCCCCCTCAGCAGACGTGTCTCGCCTTTAAGGGCGTGGACTGTTTTTATTTGGTTTGTTTAAGGCGGTTGGTCTGAGGTCGAGGTGAGGGGTCATGTGAGCCGCACAGCAATCGAAACAGCAGGATGCAGAAAAACACTGTCACTTTTCTGAATACCTGCGACACACGGACAGAAAACACAATTTTATTCTCTAACCTTAAAGCAACATTAGATATTTGGTGCCCCCACAGGCCCAAAGTGGTACAGCAGTGCCGTAAAGGATAGTTGTGCACATGCATTTGCCGATGTGCGAATGATCAAAATCTAGTGAGTCGATACCTTTGCCAACAGTCGAACACCAAGCAAGTGCAACTACACCAGACAAAGCAACCAGGCCTGCAGCCTTTCATATCACAGAGCTCTCGCCTCTTACTCGGTCTCTTCTTTGCTTCCTCCGTCAGCGTCCACATCTGTGTCTCTTCCCCGCCATTATGTCCGTACACCACACACACACGTGTGACGAAAGCCACGACGGCTGTATTCTCATGGAAACTGCCCTCACGCCACATTAGCTTGGAAAAATAACGCTGAATTTGATGAATTTACTGTTCAATAGACCACAAATGAGGCAAGAATTTGCTGATCTCTCCTTGTTGCTGGGCACAACATGTTCTCATCAACAGGTTTGTATGATAACTTACAAAATACGATGCTTTATTTTTGTTAAATGGCGACCTGAAGTGGACCATGACAGTTACCTCTAGGAAAGGAAGTTTAGTCAGTAAAGGACTCGGTTCAGATAATATAAAGGTGGTGGTTTGTCTTATTTCTTCCAGGACATGAACACTGGTCCTCCAGGTCAAAGTCCTGTGTTCTGGGACCCATCCACCACCCTGACCGTCCTCCCTACCTGGATTTTGGTGCTCTTTTACTACGTCACCGTATTTCCTTCTTTGCTCCGTACATCATTTCTACAGTGATAAGTACGTCAATTGCACATGAATCACAGTGCGTTATTTTTCTTTGTTACAGTATAAGACGTCTGGAATTCAGCCAGTGCAGATCGCAGTACCTGGTGATCTGATTCTGGACGACCCTTAGTCCCTGCCGGATCTCCTGGTGGAGGGAAGTGAGGCGGGAAGAGCTAGCAAGCTGACGTAGGTTGGTAAAATGATAGATGCTGTCCCGAGACTCTTTCAGCACACAACAGGAGATAGTCCGTGTCAGACGTGTTCTCACTTACTGGAAATACTCAGTGAGTGGCGGCGCCTGGATAGAGTGTGCAGGAGATGACGTTGATCACAACGCTGGCTCGTGATTTTGTTTCAAACAACAGATCTCCTGCTGTTTCTCGGATTTGTCTGATGATTTTGGCATCTGTCCTTACAGACGCAAGTTCACGGTTCGAGTTGAGAAGAATATCGTCACCTCTCAAGTCGGATGTTCTCATTGGCATCTTCACATTAATCACCTTTGGATGTTTGTTTTCTTTCGGTGTTGTGTGAGCCGTGTGATAGAAACGCCCTCAACAAACCCACTCGCTCGCTGTGAATTCTCAATGAGCTGCTCTCTTCACACATATCGGACATTACAGGGACTAAAGGTACGTTTCCATTGGGGTAAAATGTGGCCGCTCGGAAAGTTTAAGGGCACGCCCTCTAAAATGGCTGCTCATTCGCTGTGTTTCATTACAAAAAAAGGCCCCAGAGGGATTTACGAGACTCTGAAGGTGACGTTTCACTCTGAATGGGTTTGGATCACCGGTGATCAGCTGATCAGTGATGCAGCTGCACTGTTCTTTCTCAAAGTGAGAAATACAAATTAGTTGCAGTTTGATTAAAGATGGCCAGTATGATACACAACGTCAAATTATGTACAAGAAACACGAAAGAAAATAATCCACATTCAAAATTCTGAGCGCTGTTAAAGTGGGCTGTCACAGCAAAGGACTACAGGTCTGAATCCAACCCGGCCGCTGCAGCACTCATTTTAACAAGCCTGTGCAAAGTTACACGTGCACAGATCATTTTCTGTGTTCTACTGCACCACTGGATAAAAGTGTCTGCTCTACTTCTCCTTGTTGTTGTGACGTCTGTACTACCACACGACATATCCCACTGAGAGCTACTGTACATCCAAACAGCAACATGCTCTGAAAAAACGGGCAAATTAGAAGCATTTCGGCAAATTCGACCCGCCTCATTCCGGGTATTCGACCCTAATGGAAACGCACCTTTTAACTTTAAGCTCCAATCTGTAATAGTTGTAATTGAAGTGTGATATCAGCCTTCAAAGACTCTCTCTATAGTCTCCATGAAGTGTGTGTATGTGTGTGTGTGTGTGTGTGTGTGTGTGTGTGTGTGTGTGTGTGTCAGAGTGTCAGAGTGTGTTGTCCCTGACTTGCAGCCACCTGTGTTTGCTCAGCAGCTTTCTCCCTCTGGTCGAGCAGAGAGAGAGAGAGAGAGAGGGAGAGAGAGTGGCAGCAGCCAGATAACAGCAAGGCTGCGTCCGTCTGTAAATGTTTTTTTTTTCTTTTTCAGTTAATCATCGCCTGTGCTCCGCTTTGTTCAGCGGCTCAAAGTGGACGACGAGGATCTGCCTTGTTTTGTGTAGACACGAGGCCACGAGTCAAAAACCAGCATCTTTCATGTCTGACTGGTTTCATGTGTTGGAGGATTTGAATCTAAACTACCCGCTGACACACAAAAAACACAAAAAAAAACTGCTGAGCCACCGTAAAAGTAATGACGTAATAATAAAAAATATTTGTTTATCATTTCTTTAAACTAGCAGCTGTAAGCCGAGTTTATGGAGACAAGTCCTAGTGATTTCTTTAATGTTATATTATTATATATTGGACATTTGGATCATTTTCTCCATTAATCGATTGATTGTTTGGTTTGAAAAAATAGAAATCTTAAATGGTGTCACGATCAAACCAGAGCCCAAAATGACACAGTCACAGTGTTTGTTTTATCAAGACCTCATCATAATTACTGATACATTAACATTATGAACATTATTTAAATGAATAAAAACAGGAAATCTGGAACCACTTCAAACAAATCAAAACAATTGATGATTAATAATCGTTTGTACTTTGGGCTTTATCAAAACCCACGAGGAGGCCAGAGTATCCATTATTACAGAAAACAAAAAGCAGAAAAGTGTGTTAGAATGAGGAAAACAAGACAATGTTGTGTGACAGACTTGTTTCTTTGCCCCTTCGATCACCTTTGGGAACGTTTTAAACCACCGACACAGGCTGCGTTCACACTGCAGTTCCCTGTGACCTGGATTTGATTTTTCCCCTCATATATGACCCATATCTGATTTGATTTTGACAGTGTGAACAGCACAAGTCGCATTAATTCTGACATTTTCCAATCAGAATTAGGTGTCATTTAATAAATAAAGTTTAATAAAAAAGTGTGCTACAGGCAGGAGCCAGGAAGAGAATCAAAACAAACATGGAGGACAGCAGTGCAGCAGGCGGCCAATGGAGGGAAAGTGAAGTTTTGGACATCATGAGTATTTGGGGTGACTCTTAGGTGCAAGCTAGACTTAAAGGGTCTTATTGTTCTAATTGGCCGGCTGTCACCACAACGTTTTTAGCATTAAGCCATAAAGTCCTACAATACAGGTGCCGTTGCCATGTTCGCTTCCGTAAACACCTTTGTGACGTGATGTCATCAATGATCATCTCCACATACAGGTCACTTCAGGAGCGTGAGCAGTTCACACAGTAATCTGTAGACAGGCCACATTTAAAGACGTAATGTGAACAGACAAACAAAAAATCACACATGAGAAATAAATCAGAATTGTGCATTAAGACCTGCAGGGTGACCATAACCTTAGTGATTTCATTGTTCTCTGATTGTTTAATTTGAATGATTGTAAGAAGTGTGGTACTTTTCTGTATGTTGTGTAAAAACCTTAAATCAGAAAGTAACTAAAGCTGTGAAATAAATGTAGTGCGGTAAAAAGTGCAACATTTCCCTCTGAGATGCAGTGGAGAAGAAGTATAAAGGGACATGAGAAGAAAATACTAAAGTAAAGCACAAGTACCTGAAATTAGATTTTGTCCGGAGCAATGCAGGAAATCCGGTGACGTAGTGTAAGAGTGCTAAATCCACAGATGAAGGAGGGTGTGGGTGGTCTCAACTTAACCTTTGTGGTCACCACAGTTTATAGTTTAAAGTGTAATTACAGCGCAAAATCATCCCAGGGTCTTTTTTCACGCATGAACTTTAATGGAGAAATCCGGTAGAGTCGCAAACAGCCACATGTGGCTAACAGTGATTAGCTAGGGGCAGTACAGTGAAGGCATTAAAATGTCACTAATACTGCTCAAAATAACAGCAAACCTCTGCAGTAGCATGAGAAGAGTCCTTACGCAGAAAACAAAGCACCAATGGGCTCCTTCCTTTTGGATTGACTTTGGAAGTCCACTGTAATGGACTTTACTATGAGAGGAGCTGGTACAGGGGCCAGTAGGTAAGTCTTTAAAACACTCTTTTAATAAACTCTGGGTTCACGAACTACGTTGTTGCTGCTTTGTTTTATGTTTAGGTTTAAGGATGAAAAACACTTGGTTAAGAAAGGCTGTGGATTGGTTTAGTGCGGACAGGAATTGAACCCCGATCCCCTGACTTAAAGTCAGGTGTTTTATTAAACCAACCATCACCCAAACTGCACTCACTGTGGGGAATATTCATGCAATAATTGTTTTTTTATATGTATGAAAACTGCATGAGAGTAGCCTGCAAAACAGCTTGGTTAGGTTTAGGAAAAGATCGTAGTTTGGGTTAAAATAAGTATGTCTGTAATGTCACTAAGTCTCATTTCACATGGAGTGAACGGGTGAACCATCCATTTTCTGTTTTCAGATGATCTGAGGGGCTGAGAGAAAGTGGAAGTTTAGAATAAATACACAATGGGACAAACCCAGAGGACGTACACATCGATTTCTAACCTCAGATCAGCTCAGATCACCGGCCTAGATCTGTGATATAGTTTCCTGCTCTGAAGCCAAAGTGATGAGAACAGACGGTGGATTCGTGGTCTCGCGGCTGCGGACGCCTTTGAACCGCAGATACTTCAAAAAAAAAAAGAAAAAAAAAAAACAGAAGTGGAAAAAATGGGGTCCATCTTAGATAAACAGCAGTTTGCCATTCATGGAGATGTACAATGACGCTTTCTTAAGGTGAAAAGAGCTTAAGCGTCACTCTGGATGCCTTTCAGACCTCCAGGCCGGCCACCCACAGAGCTCCGGCTCTGAGGCGTTTGAGGTGGGGATAAAAAAATTTTGGCGGGGCAACGGTCAACTACGGCTAAACGTCAGAGTTACTGGCCTGGACGTCATCTTCACTCTCCCACGTTTGAAGTGGGGTAAACACTCGATGGATATCATGGCTGATCATTTAGCTGCTTTAAAGTCAACCTGCGGCGCCACGCGCGGGCGCTGAACTCAGCCAAACGCCCTCTACGTCAAAGCAGCCAAATAAAACAAGGCAGAGCGAGTCACCTGACGGTACAGTCGACAGAGAAAAGGCTTTAAAGACGTGAGAGCGGTTATATGTAGTGTTGTCTAATAGCTGGCGACGCAGAACTCGCCACAACAAAAAGGGCGGACTGAGACGGCGCCTTGATTCATGGGAACGCCTCGGCTCTGCCTTTGTAGCTGCTCCTCCACTGAGTAAATACTCCAAACTGTTCATTCCCCGCCGGCCCTTTCTCTCCTCCGGCACATTGTTTGTGTCCTCGCATTTCATTCAGGCTGGGGGGAGAAGATTGCTCTCAGAGCCACTGAGCAAACAGAGCAGAAAAGGAGCCTGCCATCTTTACTCTGTTCCCAGGAGAACTTGCCTTTTTCTAGTTTTTTTTTTTTATTTGAGCTCCAAGCTGTCGAGCTGAGCCGAGAGTTTGATGTCAGAAAGCTGAATTAATTGCTTTAAGCCAAAGGGGCGGGCCACCCATCAACCAAAACGCTCCCCGAAATGTTTTATGGAGATTATTAAAGCTTTCCCGCTACACAAGGTGTACAAATATCAGGCGGCAGAGAGAGTCAAGCTTTTCATTAAGGAATCAGTTGTCTTTTGAATGGTTTCAAGGGGGAAAATTGTGGATGTTTCGCTTTCTGTTAGTCGACAGTTGTTCAAGCCCAAACCTTCTTTTAGATGCGTCTTTCCTTCAGAGAGACGGGTGTGTCCCCGGCCTTCGAATGTATTTTATATATTTTATTTATATCTTTATTTTATGTTTTCATGAAGCCACCGTCTCTGTGCTTGTAAAGAAAAGTGCTGTAGAATAAAGTTTACAATAATGGGTTTATTATGAGCATTTAGGAGCACATTTATTACAAATCACTTCACTTTACAGCATTTCACTTCAGGCAGCTGTCGGTGTGAGGATCAACCTTGTTCAAAACCCTGTCCAAACATTTTAAGACCTCGTCGCCATTTTGAGGTGCAGCCGGACACATTTATTGTAAGACAGAACACGTGCAGGTAGTGTAACATCTAAAGGGACCTTCACATGATGTAATTAAGCAGCACATTTGCAAACTTCAGTGTACAATGTCTTTGGGAAAACACACATTAAAGCTACAAAATGAGACAACTCGCCAAATGGGGTTTAAGACTTTTTAAGGACATTAAATGTTGCATTTTTAGTTGTTTTGTGCATCTTTGTAATCGTTTCACATCTCTGTGGTGGTTTTGCATCTATTTTTAGTCATTTTGTATCTTTTTGTGGTGGTTTTGCATCTATTTTTAGACAGTTTGCATCTTTTTTGGTGGTTTTGCATCTGTTTTTACACATTTTGTATCTTTATGTGGTGATTTTGCATCTATTTTTAGACATTTTGTATCTTTTTGTGGTGATTTTACATCTATTTTTACACATTTTGCATCTTTTTGTGATGGTTTTGCATCTATTTTTAGACAGTTTGCATCTTTTTTGGTGGTTTTACATCTATTTTTACACATATTGCATCTTTTTGTGGTGGTTTTGCATCTGTTTTTAGACATTTTTGATCTTTTGCGGGGATTTTGCAGCTATTTTTAGTCATTTTACATTTCTATGTCGTCATTTTCTTTCTCTCTGTTGTCATTTTACATCTGTTTTTAATAATTTTGTGTGTTTTTGTCATAATTCTTTGTCTCTATGTACTCTCTATTTTGTGACTATTTTCACATTTTCATTCAGCATCTCTTCGTGGTCTTTTTGCATCCCTACAGGGATTTTTCGTGTCTTGAGGTCATTTTGATCTGAAACACATAAAAATAACAAGTTTTCTCCCTCTCTTCTTGTTCTGTCATCCAAATCTCAAAATAACTGGATTCTTGTCTGTTTTTTAAATGAACAACCTTAACACCCCCATAGTTTTATAAAGGTCACAACTGAAGCAGAAGAGGCAGAGAAATCCTGACTTTTAAGCCTCTAGTTTGTCTCCTACACTTCCCATGATGCAAAGGTAAACAGGGACTGTCCTCTAAAGAATAAACACACGTCTCTCACTGTATGACAACATGATAAAGAGCTCATTCTGCATACAAAGAGCTCCTCATTGAAACTATCTCATGGTAAAAAAAAATCCCTGCTGCCCTGTTTCTGATCTCCACTTAACATCCACGAGCAGGGTCATTGAATGTAAAGCACACGGCGGACTGATAAACACATCTGTGCTGTGTGTTATCAGCAGATTAGTGGCTCTTTGTTAATGAGGCTGCAAACACAGGGCGAGCTATCGAAACTCCTGAACAAAGAACCTGAGCGCACCGAGGATAAACCTGCATCCTCTGGGGTTAAATGGGAAAGAAATATTTAAGTTAGTCTCCTGCAGGAGTTCTCTTTCGACCCAATATCAAAATTTACCACAGGCTACATGTTTATTTGTTTATTTTTTAGTTGTTTTGTGCATCTTTGTTTTTGTTTTACATCTCTGTGATTGTTCTGCATCTATTCTTTTCATTTAGCATCTTTTTGTGGTGATTTTGCATCTATTTTGAGTCATTTTGCATCTTTTTTGGTGATTTTGAATTTATTTTGAGTCATTCTGCATCATGCATCATTTTGTGGTGGTTTTGCATCTGTTTTTAGTCATTTTGCATCTTTTTGTGGTGGTTTTGCATCTATTTTTTGTCATTTTGCATCTTTTTGTGGTGGTTTTGCATTTAATTTCAGTCATTTTGCATCTTTTTGTGGTGGTTTTGCGTCTATTTTTAGTCATTTTGCATCTTTTTGTGGTGGTTTTGCGTCTATTTTTAGTCATTTTGCATCTTTTTGTGGTGGTTTTGCATTTTTTAAAGTCATTTTGCATCTTTTTGTGGTGGTTTTGTATTTTTTAAAGTCATTTTGCATCTTTTTGTGGTGATTTTGCATCTATTTTTAGTCATTTTGCATCTTTTTTGGTGATTTTGAATTTATTTTGAGTCATTTTGCATCTTTTTTGGTGATTTTGAATTTATTTTGAGTCATTTTGCATCATTTTGTGGTGGTTTTGCATCTGTTTTTAGTCATTTTGCATCTTTTTGTGGTGGTTTTGCGTCTATTTTTAGTCATTTTGCATCTTTTTGTGGTGGTTTTGTATTTTTTAAAGTCATTTTGCATCTTTTTGTGGTGGTTTTGTATTTTTTAAAGTCATTTTGCATCTTTTTGTGTTGGTTTTGCATCTGTTTTTAGTGATTTTGCATCTTTTTTTAGACATTTTATGTTTCTATGTTGTTTTGTTTCTCTCTGTGGTCATTTTCAAGAATTCTCTTTGTACCAAATATCAAAATTTACTATTGGCTACATGTTTATTTAAAAGCTGATGAGCTATTTTTAATAGTAAGGCTCCTAATGTTGCCCTTTTATCTATAAACAAAACTGTTTTCAAAAATGACAGATTTGGAAATTGATTCTGGTGGTAATTTTGCATCAAGGCTCTTAAGCAGCATTAAACGCAGTCTGGGAAATAAATCTATATTAGGTTAATTGTTGGACAAAACTGTACTGAGTTCATCTTGAAATTAACCAAATTTCCACATCATCATAAATGTTGACAAATCTGTTTAGAAAAAAACTAAAAACTGTAAAGTAAACAGCAGTGTCTAAAGGAATAACGTCAGACTAACTCACTGTATGTAAATGAAAACAGTGCAGAATATGAACGGAGGCTGGTGGTAATTTTGCAGCATTATTCAAGCCCAACTGTTCTCACAGTGAGCCGAATGTGATGATTTTACCAATAAACCGAATAATGTCAGAGTTCCCTCAGAGCTCAAAACACCCTGGTGAACGGCGACAGAATCTGTTTAAAAAAAATAAAATCTATAAAGGATTAGTTAGTGGATGAAACTGTGCTAAATCTTAAAATCAACCCAATTCCCAAAGTTTCCCAGCCAAGAGGATCTGAAGAAATACCAGCAGACGAACTCACGATACGAGTCCGATGGGGATTTTGCATCATTTCTCTTAAAACAACATTATTCAAACAACAACTGTCCTCACAGAGAGACGAAAGTGACGACTTAGTGCTCAAAACCAGCTGCTACAATATGTATACGAGAGTTCATTGTTGCACAAAATATTCCACATGATGGGGCTGAATACATCTTAAAATTCACCCAATTCACACAGTTTTTACAACAAACAGGGTCTGATGAAATACTAGACGAACTCACGAAAATGTTAACGAAACATAGAGAAGAAAATGAGAGGGAGTTTGGTGGAAACTGTGCGCCACGGCTCCAAAAAACAGAAAAAATATATCTACGAGGAGTTAGTTGGATGAAATGGTGCAAATAATGGTGAATAAATCTTATAATTCACCTAATTTCAACAGGTACACTTAACCGTCACCTTTTGTCGTCTAAACTTAACCGTCGGCTTTTGTCGTCTAAACTTAACCGTCGCCTGAACTTAACCGTCACCTTTTGTCGGCTGAATTTAACCATCGCCTGTTGTCGGCTGAATTTAACCGTCGCCTGTTGTCGGCTGAATTAACCGTCGCCTGTTGTCGCCTAAACTTAACCGTCGCCTTTTGTCGGCTAAACTTAACCGTCGCCTTTTGTCGCCTAAACTTAACCGTCGCCTTTTGTCGCCTAAACTTAACCGTCGCCTTTTGTCGGCTGAACTTAACCGTCGCCTTTTGTCGGCTGAATTTAAGCGTCGCCTTTTGTTCTCTAAACGTAACCGTCGCCTTTTGTCGGCTGAACTTAACCGTCGCCTTTTGTCGGCTGAACTTAAGCGTCGCCTTTTGTTGTCTAAACTTAACCGTCGCCTTTTGTCGCCTAAACTTAACCGTCGCCTTTTGTCGGCTGAACTTAACCGTCGCCTGTTGTCGCCTAAACTTAACCGTAGCCTTTTGTCGGCTGAACTTAACCGTCGCCTTTTGTCGGCTGAATTTAAGCGTCGCCTTTTGTTCTCTAAACTTAACCGTCGCCTTTTGTCGGCTGAACTTAACCGTCGCCTTTTGTCGGCTGAACTTAAGCGTCGCCTTTTGTTGTCTAAACTTAACCGTCGCCTTTTGTCCAAAGAAACAACGGTAGACACAGTCACAATTGAAAAATGAGCAGAATATGAATGGAGTCTGGTGGGGATTTTACATCCTGATCAAAAGTGACGGAAGTGAATTTCATAACAGACGGATTCATGGAAGTTTTCTCAGAAAATATAGAAATTCAACGAGCGTCGCCATCTTCTCGGGTTTAACCTTCAAATCTTCAAATCTTCAAAGGATCACTGAGAGGAAAATCTATCCAGCTGTCTTCTGAAATGACAAGAAACCAGCTGCTTAATGCACGACGTCCCCAAAGATTCTTTATGAATCAGTCAGACTCCAGAGGATGTTCAAGTTTAAAGGTGGTGGAAGAAGAATAAAGATGAAGAGTGTCGCTTCACGTCTCTCTAAAACGATCCTTTCTAAACTTAACCGTCGCCTTTTGTCGTCTAAACTTAACTGTCCCCTTTTGTCGTCTAAATTTAATCGTCACCTTTTGTCGTCTGAACTTAACCGTCACCTTTTGTCGTCTAAACTTAACTGTCACCTTTTGTTGTCTACACTTAACCGTCTCCTTTTGTCATCTAAACTTAACCATGGCCTTTTGTCGCCTATACTTAACCGCCACCTTTTGTAGTCTGAACTTTACCGTCGCCTTTTGTCGCCTGAACTTAACCGTCACCTTTTGTTGTCTGAACTTAACCGTCGCCTTTTGTCGTCTAAACTTAACCGTCACCTTTTGTCGTCTAAACTTAACCGTCACCTTTTGTCGTCTAAACTTAACCTTCTGAACTTTACGTCACCTTTTGTCGTCTAAACTTAACCGTCACCTTTTGTCCTACGTTGGCTGAATAATGTTTCAGGAGTGTCAGGTGTTTAAACTCCACGCACGTCTGCCTCAGCTTCAAACTACGCAGCACGTCTGTTAAAAGTGTAAATATCTTGTTAGAATAACACACAACAACAGCACGCAGGCAGGATTAGCAGATTCCTTTCTTTGACTAGAAACCCTCAATGAAAAAGAAAGACTGTACAAATTACATCTCATTTCATCCACACTGTGTTCAGACTCCAACACATAAGAAAACACTTGCAATGACGTTGCAAACCTGTGTAGGACTCAGAATCAAAGCCATGAGCAGAATCAATCCACGCTATTTATGACCTTAAACATCTACAGCAGTAAAAGCAATGTGCACATGAATGTAGCAGGAATATGGATGTAGGAAAACCCTGCATAACCGTCAAACACTGACGCAGAACATCACAATATACTGTACTTTCATACTTTAATGTTACGCCTTTTGTCGTCTACACTTAACTGTCGCCCATAGTCGTGTAAACTTAACTGTCGCCTTTTGGTGTCTAAACTTAACCGTCGCCTTTTGTTGTCTAACCTTAACCGTCTCCTTTAGTCGTCTAAACTTAACCGTCGCCTTTTGTTGTCTAAACTTAACCGTCACCTTTAGTCGTCTAAACTTAACCGTCGCCTTTTGTTGTCTAAACTTAACCGTCACCTTTTGTCCTACGTTGGCTGAATAATGTTTCAGGAGTGTCAGGTGTTTAAACTCCACGCACGTCTGCCTCAGCTTCAAACTACGCAGCACGTCTGTTAAAAGTGTAAATATCTTGTTAGAATAACACACAACAACAGCACGCAGGCAGGATTAGCAGATTCCTTTCTTTGACTAGAAACCCTCAATGAAAAAGAAAGACTGTACAAATAACCTCTCATTTCATCCACACTGTGTTCAGACTCCAACACATAAGAAAACACTTGCAATGACGTTGCAAACCTGTGTAGGACTCAGAATCAAAGCCATGAGCAGAATCAATCCACGCTATTTATGACCTTAAACATCTACAGCAGTAAAAGCAATGTGCACATGAATGTAGCAGGAATATGGATGTAGGAAAACCCTGCATAACCGTCAAACACTGACGCAGAACATCACAATATACTGTACTTTCATACTTTAATGTTACGCCTTTTGTCGTCTACACTTAACTGTCGCCCATAGTCGTGTAAACTTAACTGTCGCCTTTTGGTGTCTAAACTTAACCGTCGCCTTTTGTTGTCTAACCTTAACCGTCTCCTTTAGTCGTCTAAACTTAACCGTCGCCTTTTGTTGTCTAAACTTAACCGTCTCCTTTAGTCGTCTAAACTTAACCGTCGCCTTTTGTTGTCTAAACTTAACCGTCTCCTTTAGTCGTCTAAACTTAACCGTCGCCTTTTGTTGTCTAACCTTAACCGTCTCCTTTAGTCGTCTAAACTTAACCGTCGCCTTTTGTTGTCTAACCTTAACCGTCTCCTTTAGTCGTCTAAACTTAACCGTCGCCTTTTGTTGTCTAAACTTAACCGTCTCCTTTAGTAGTCTAAACTTAACCGTCGCCTTTTGTTGTCTAAACTTAACCGTCTCCTTTACTCATCTAAACTTAATCGTCACCTTTTGTCGTCTGAACTTAACCGTCGCCTTTTGTTGTCTGAACTTAACCGTCGCCTTTTGTAGTCTAAATTGAACCGTCGTCTTTTGTTGTCTAAACTTAACCGTCTCCTTTACTCGTCTAAACTTAATCGTCACCTTTTGTCGTCTGAACTTAACCGTCTCCTTTAGTAGTCTAAACTTAACCGTCGCCTTTTGTTGTCTAAACTTAACCGTCTCCTTTACTCGTCTAAACTTAATCGTCACCTTTTGTCGTCTAAACTTAATCGTCACCTTTTGTCGTCTGAACTTAACCGTCGCCTTTTGTAGTCTAAATTGAACCGTCGTCTTTTGTTGTCTAAACTTAACCGTCTCCTTTAGTCATCTAAACTTAACAGTCATCTTTTGTTGTCTAAACTTAACCGTCACCTTTTGTCATATAAACTTAACCGTCACCTTTTGTCGTCTAAACTGAACCGTCACCTTTTGTAGTCTAAACTAAACCGTCACCTTTTGTTGTATAAACTTAACCGTCAGCTTTTGTCATCTAAACTAAACCGTCACCTTTTGTTGTCTAAACTTAACCGTCACCTTTTGTCGTATAAACTTAACCGTCACCTTTAGTCGTCTAAACTTAACCGTCGCCTTTTGTTGTCTAAACTTAACCGTCACCTTTTGTCCTACGTTGGCTGAATAATGTTTCAGGAGTGTCAGGTGTTTAAACTCCACGCACGTCTGCCTCAGCTTCAAACTACGCAGCACGTCTGTTAAAAGTGTAAATATCTTGTTAGAATAACACACAACAACAGCACGCAGGCAGGATTAGCAGATTCCTTTCTTTGACTAGAAACCCTCAATGAAAAAGAAAGACTGTACAAATAACCTCTCATTTCATCCACACTGTGTTCAGACTCCAACACATAAGAAAACACTTGCAATGACGTTGCAAACCTGTGTAGGACTCAGAATCAAAGCCATGAGCAGAATCAATCCACGCTATTTATGACCTTAAACATCTACAGCAGTAAAAGCAATGTGCACATGAATGTAGCAGGAATATGGATGTAGGAAAACCCTGCATAACCGTCAAACACTGACGCAGAACATCACAATATACTGTACTTTCATACTTTAATGTTACGCCTTTTGTCGTCTACACTTAACTGTCGCCCATAGTCGTGTAAACTTAACTGTCGCCTTTTGGTGTCTAAACTTAACCGTCGCCTTTTGTTGTCTAACCTTAACCGTCTCCTTTAGTCGTCTAAACTTAACCGTCGCCTTTTGTTGTCTAAACTTAACCGTCTCCTTTAGTCGTCTAAACTTAACCGTCGCCTTTTGTTGTCTAAACTTAACCGTCTCCTTTAGTCGTCTAAACTTAACCGTCGCCTTTTGTTGTCTAACCTTAACCGTCTCCTTTAGTCGTCTAAACTTAACCGTCGCCTTTTGTTGTCTAACCTTAACCGTCTCCTTTAGTCGTCTAAACTTAACCGTCGCCTTTTGTTGTCTAAACTTAACCGTCTCCTTTAGTAGTCTAAACTTAACCGTCGCCTTTTGTTGTCTAAACTTAACCGTCTCCTTTACTCATCTAAACTTAATCGTCACCTTTTGTCGTCTGAACTTAACCGTCGCCTTTTGTTGTCTGAACTTAACCGTCGCCTTTTGTAGTCTAAATTGAACCGTCGTCTTTTGTTGTCTAAACTTAACCGTCTCCTTTACTCGTCTAAACTTAATCGTCACCTTTTGTCGTCTGAACTTAACCGTCTCCTTTAGTAGTCTAAACTTAACCGTCGCCTTTTGTTGTCTAAACTTAACCGTCTCCTTTACTCGTCTAAACTTAATCGTCACCTTTTGTCGTCTAAACTTAATCGTCACCTTTTGTCGTCTGAACTTAACCGTCGCCTTTTGTAGTCTAAATTGAACCGTCGTCTTTTGTTGTCTAAACTTAACCGTCTCCTTTAGTCATCTAAACTTAACAGTCATCTTTTGTTGTCTAAACTTAACCGTCACCTTTTGTCATATAAACTTAACCGTCACCTTTTGTCGTCTAAACTGAACCGTCACCTTTTGTAGTCTAAACTAAACCGTCACCTTTTGTTGTATAAACTTAACCGTCACCTTTTGTTGTATAAACTTAACCGTCAGCTTTTGTCATCTAAACTAAACCGTCACCTTTTGTTGTCTAAACTTAACCGTCACCTTTTGTTGTATAAACTTAACCGTCACCTGTTGTCGTCTAAACTAAACCGTCACCTTTTGTCGTCTAAACTTAACCGTCACCTTTTGTCGTCTAAACTTAACCGTCACCTTTTGTCGTCTAAACTTAACCGTCACCTTTTGTTAAACACTGACGGAGAACATCTGATTATACTTTCATACTGAAGTGTGTGGTGGAGCGACGTCGACTGAAGCTGAGGCTCTGAATACTTTGAAAATCTTGCGGCAAATTCCAGATTAGTCATTAAAAACCTGCAGTGAGAGGTTTGTTTGAACCTCAGCAGAGTGAGTTAGCATGGCGCGTTAGCATCCGCGCTTTGGACTGAAGCCTTCCTGCTGTTTGCTGCAGACACACACAATGTGAGAGGAGAAGAAATGTGGATTTCCAGATGAGCAGCGGCTCACTGAGCCACAACAAACAGTCTGTTTATCTGCTGCGGACACACACACACACACATGAACACGCAAAAACACACACACATGAACACACAAAAACACACACACATGAACACGCAAAAACACACACACATGAACACGCACACACACACACATAAACACTCACACACACATACACACACATGAACACGCATACACACATGAACACGCAAACACACACACGCATGAACACGTACGCACACACACACACATGAACACACACACGCACAGACACATGAACACACACAAACACTCACACATATGAACACATTCACACACATGAACACGCACACACACACACACACAACCACACACATGAACACGCACGCACACACACACATGAACACGCACAGACACATGAACACACACAAACACTCACACACATGAACACACACACACACACATGAACACGCACACAAACACACATGAACACTCATGAACACGCACACACACACACACACACACACACACACACACACACACACACACACACACACACACACACACACAAATGAATATCCATCTTTTTAAAAAAGTCATTGAGTCATTGTTTTAAAGAACAAATGTCTAAATTCTCTGATTCCAGCTCCTTAAATGTAAATATTTTCTGGTTTCCTTGCTCGTGGACAAAAACAGACATTTGAGGACGTCATCTTGGACACTGATCTGCATTTTTCACCATTTTCTGACATTTTATTGAGCAAATACTTGATAAATAATTAGAGATAATAGACGACAGATTAATCAACAATAAAAACTATTGTTAGTTGCAGCCCCAAAATTATAATAATGGGCCTAAATAATAGTAGTCCAAAAGATCAACCACTTCTGAGCTTCGGTGCTCAGTGAAACTAGCATATATCGTCTAATCTCTGAATTTAAAGCTAAATAAAAAGATTAGATTAGATTCATTTGGTATCCAGACTCTTTCCTGCCGGAGTCATTCAATCATTTACAGTTTTATCTTCTTTCTCTTCACTCGTTCTGACTTCTAGTGTTAGCTCTTATATTTAAACTAATCCATTTGAAGCCTCACTCACCTCCTGCAGGCTGTATACAACCCTTACACCCATTCATCTATTTATTATATAATCATTCTTTTGCATTATTTGTATTTGTTTACAATTTACAGAAAATAATTGCCTTGTATATACACATTGCATATGGTTGAATTGTATTTATTAATTTTAAATATATAGCACCTATAATAGTTTCATGTTTATTATTTACCTCTCTGTGGTCAGCTTTGTTGTCCTTGTTTATGGTTTTTTATCTTCCTTAAATTGTGCAAATACATTTTTTTTTTAGAGAAAAAGGGTTGAAGATAATATTTATAATACTGTTAAAATGTAAAATTCAACACAGTACCTTCATTAAACAGGAGCAACAGGCGAGTGGCGCCCTCTGCAGTCCGAGACACGACAACACAGTTTCACGGCTGAGGAGACGTTCATTCATTCTCTATTCCAAAAGATTAAAGTTGACTGAGCATGATTAAATAAAAATAATGACTATTTTAAATTTTAAAGAGTTTGATAAATTCATTATTAATTTGTCAATAAATGTACCAAAAATAATCATCGAAATACAAATTGTATTCACTTACACTACTATTTTTTCTTTTATGTGTTTTTTTGTATGATAAATGTATATATTTAAAATTTTTTATAAATCAAGATTATTGTAAAAAAATTCATTTTTTATTTTATGTGGTTATAAATATCCTTATCCTCATGTATATTTATGTCGATCGGTGGAGAGGACCATATAAAATGGTGGGTATGAAATCTTTATTAAAAAGATGCACGTGAACAATCGCAATTCTTGTTTATTTTTCCTCATCTCTGTGTCTGTATATATTTACCATTTTGTGATTAAATAAAGAAAAATTAAGCATATTTACAGGATTACTGCAATCAATTAATCAATCAAAAGGATTATTGAGAATTATACATTAACTCATCAAACATGACCGTTACTTTTAGTTTGTTCATTTTCCTTCAGTGTTTGGAACCTCTCATACAGATTATATTGAAAACATTTTTTTTGTAAAAAAAAACACCTCTTCATTTCCATTTTAATTTGCATGAAATGTCTTTAAAAAGTCTAAATATGATGACATTTTCTGTAAACCTGAATCAGACGGCCCCATTTTTCTACGTTTGACTATTTTTTTTAAAATTCATGTTAATATTATTTCCACGTTTAGAAATTCCTTTTGGGCATTGGGTATAACTGGAACATGTCAGAAAAGTTACATTTATTTTGAATCTTTTGAATAAAATGGTGCGTGCCAACGTGACGGCCATGTTGTTGACGTATATTGTCCGGGACGACAGGTGCAGATCGTCTGCGCGGTTTCACTAAACTAAATGGTGTTGGAGCGAATGAGGACGCAGATATTTCTTGAGCCTTCAGCGGCGTGACGCTTCTGTTCTGCCTCCCAAATGGGAGCGTGGGGGAGAAATCCCTCTAAGTCGGAGGTGTGAGGCGTCTTGTTACAACCACCAGCTGCTTACTCAGACTTCCTAAATCTGGGGTCTTAATGTTCCAAAGCTGGTGAATTATTTTCCCGCCAGAGAAGAGTAAAGCTTCTGTAGAGCCGTCAGCCGTTGCTCTGCTCGCCACACTGAGCCGCCATGACGCTATGTGCAATACAAGAAAAAAGACTAAACATAAAGGACAACAACAATAACAACAACAACAACGACGACAACAACAGCAACAACAATGACAACAACAACAGAAAACAGCAACAACAACTACGACAACAACAACAACAACAACAAAAGAAACAACAACAACAAACAGCAACAACAACAACAACAGAAAACAGCAACAACAACAATGACTACAAATACAAAACAACAACAACAGCAACAACAACAAGAACAACAAGAACAACAACGACAACAGCAACAGCAACAACAGCAACAACAACAACAACAACAGAAAACAGCAACAACGACGATGACAACAACGACAACAACAACGGCAACAGCAGAAAACACCCAAACTTAAAGATGTACTCCTTCAGATTTTCATCTATTAAATTAAATGTTGTAGTTATTTGAGTGATCATGTGACCCACTAATGGGAAAACTTCTGCTTGCCTCTTTGCTGAGTTTTCCAACATCGGTGTCTGTGGCAACATTTGAGGCCTTAATGTAAATAAGCTGCCATGTTAGTGAGGCCGCTGACAGCCGTTGGTCTGCCCCAGCGTCACTATCACCTGAAACTTCAACTTCTTTTTGTGTGTCAGGCTTATACTAAGGGCAGAAGTGTAAAGCGTGTGTGGGGATTTAAGAGGGGAACGCAAAGCGGAATCCAACATCAACGACAAAAACAACAACAACAGCAACATCAACATCAACGACAACAACAACAACAGCAACATCAATGACAACAACAAAAACAACAACAGCAACATCAACGACAACAACAACAACAATAACAGCAACAACAACAGCAACATCAATGACAACAACAAAAACAACAACAGTGACAACAACAACAATGACAACAACAACAGCAACAACAGCAACAACATCAACGACGACAATAACAACAGCAACATCAACGACAACAACAACAACAACAACAGCAACATCAATGACAACAACAAAAACAACAACAGCAACATCAACGACAACAACAACAACAGCAACATCAATGACAACAACAATAACAACAGCAACATCAACAACAACAACAACAACAACAGCAACAACAACGACGACAACAACAACAACAGAGAACAGCAACAACAACAATGACAACAACAACAACAACAGTAACAACAACAACTACAACAACAACAGCAACAACAACAGCAACATCAACAACAACAATGACAACAACAACAACCGAAAACAGAAACGACAACAACAACAACAATGAAAACAACAAAAACAACAACAACGACAAGAGAGAACAGCAACAACAACGACAACAACAACAACAGAAAACAGAAACAGCAACAGTGACAACAACAACAATGTGAACAACAACAACAGAAAACAGAAACAGCAACAACAACGACAACAACAACAGCAACAACAACATCAACGACAACAATAACAACAGCAACATCAACGACGACAACAACAACAACAACAACATCAACGACAACAACAACAACAACAACAATGAAAACAACAAAAACAACAACAACGACAACAGAAAACAGCAACAACAACAACAACAACGACGACAACAACAACAACAACAACAGCAACAACAACAACGACGACAACAACAACAACAACAGCAACAACAACAACAGCAACAACAACAACGACAACAACAACAGCAACAACAACAACAACAACAACAGCAACAGCAGTAACAACAACAACAATGACAACAACAGCAACAACAACAACAACGACAACAACAACAACAGCAGAAAACACCAAACTTAAAGATGTACTCCTTCAGATTTTATCTATTAAATTAAATGTTGTAGTTAGTAGGGCACTTGTTGGATCTTTATGTTGATAAAGGTAGCAGGTTAGTGTTAGTGTGAGAAATGTCTGCTGTTATCGCATGTGCGCAGTAATGCTGCACCTTCATCCACGGGATCATTATCAAAAGGACACGCCGTGGTAATGGAAATAGTCGCCACCTAATATAACTTCTAATGTCTGATTTTTGCAATGATTTTCTGAAAAACTGACGGAACTATACTACGCCAAAACTCGCCCGCTGACTGAATGAATGAGGAAATCAAACACCGTCTGTGGCTGAAAGAGGGCGGAGACAGAGAGAAACTCAAGGTTTTCTGAGAAAAACCTGGTCCCGAGAGAGCATGTTACCATGGTAACTGACCGAGAGGTTAAGTTACCTCTCTTTGTGAAACAGGCTAGAGTTACCCCTCTGTCTCTGGTTTGAGTTACCTCTCTTTGTGAAACAGGCTAGAGTTACCCCTCTCTCTCTGGTTTGAGTTACCTCCCTTTGTGAAACGGAAAACTCAGAGTTTCCCTCATTTCAGGGTTAACAGACTCAGAGTTTTCACTAAACCTGCTTTGTGAAACGGACCCCTGTTCATGAGAATAAGGTGACATGTGAAAATATATGTTTTTAAAAAAAGTAAATAATTAAAATAATTTGGGGGTAAGGGGGCTGTATATCATTCAACCACTCTGCCTTTAAATAAATATTCAGGTTTTTAAGGAGAAAAATATTCTCATAAACATTTGATGTTGTTTGCATTTGGTAACTGAAATAAGTGCGTCTGCACAGAGAGGGTATGCAAGTCGGTTTGGATGTCCAGTTTTGTGTTCCGTACATTTCACTTCATGTGTGAGCTTTGGAGTCAGTACATTAAAAAAGACCAGAGGGAACGTGCGTGTGTCGCCCCCGTCGGGACGCATGGAGGCCAAGGAAAACATTCAGAGGGAGGTGTCGCCATGTGGGAGGGCGTGCTCGGGTTTTCCTCACAGGCTGCCTCACGTTACCAGTTGTTTTGTCATCTTTTTGTGGTGTTTTGCTTCAGTTTATAGTTGTTTAATCGTCTTTTTGTAGCTGTTTTTGCATGTCTGTGGTTTGTTGTTATATTGTTTTTGATCCATTTGTGTCATTTAGCATCTCTTCTTCAAGTAATTTGGGGTCTAACATAGCATCTATTTGTGATTGTTTTTTGTTGTGTTTTTTTTTAGCAACCATTTGTGACTAAGAGCCTGTGACCCTCTGGGCCCCTGACCCTCTGGGCCCCTGACCCTCTGGGCCCCTGACCCTCTGGGCCCCTGACCCTCTGGGCCCCTGGGCCTGTGCCCCGTAGGCCCGTTCTGTAATACATCCATTCTCACATATAATCATATAAGGTCCGATGGCAGGTTTGCCGCTCCTTGGTGCTTGCTGCGGTGCTGAACTGGACACTACACTGCTTTGCTAGCTCAATCTTGTTGTAAGATATCTACTGAAAAAAAATAACTTTTCCATGGACAGTTTTAGCTAAAGTTTTAGTTTTATACGTCCATGAACATAGGGTAGGGTTAGCTTAAGCTAAAGATAGCTCTGTGTCAGCAACACTGCTGATGACCAACAATTCAATAACAGAGAGGGTGAAATATAAGACTAATGAATCACTTAATACACATGTTGAAATCCTCTGCAGATACAGTAGTTAAGTTAAAGTTCCTACATTGTAAAAAACAATGTTCCTGTCTGTTATAGGGAAGGTTTTCGTTGCCACCGTACTCTACGGGGGAATTGTTGGGTGTAAATCATAAATAAGTCATAGAGTGTGGTCTTTACCTACTCTGTGAAGTGTCCTGAGATAACTTTTGTTATGATTTGGCGCTATAAATAAAATTGATTTGAATTGAATTTAATTGAATTGAATGAAAGCGGAGTGATATACGGGTATTATATCATGGCTAACAACCAATCAGATTGCTTGATTCGAGCCAGCTGTTATTATAAAAAAAAACGTAATCTGAGTGTTCAATAAAAAGCTTCAAATATTTAAAGTTTTTGTCATAATCTTTGACCAAAACGTGGTTAATTTAGGAGAAATCGACAGACACAAACCGACAGAGTAAAGTAAAATAATGTTTTCTTTATAGTGTGAAAGAAGACGTGTTAGGGAAGTGTCTCCTCTTCACTATTACTCTTCTGTGTGCACAACATGCACCAACTGTAAAATGAGAAGCCTCCAAAGTGACTCTCCTCGTCTCTCTTTGGTCCACTGACGGACACACAGTGCCTTGGACCAGATGATGGATGTGGAACATAAACAAAGTCAGTGTTTTCAGCTGTGGACGAGGAGGAGCTCAGACCGCTGCAGAGGGAGCTTTCTTCTTCTACAACTATTTTTACTGCGTCCATTTAACTCCCAGTTGCATCGTTTTGGGTTTGAATGTGAAGAAAGATGGCGCTCGGCCCGCACAAGAGGTTCGCTGGCTTCTCCTGCAGGTGCTTCTGCAAAAAAAAAAATAGGTTCAATGTTTTTATATCAATGAGCTTTTTTGCATTTGCGTCTGCAGTTATGTGTCGGTGGGGGGAAGTTAAATGCTCCTCCTTTGTCATTTATTTATAATTGACTTCTGACGATAATTCAGTAATGCTTTAGATCACAGCCTGTAGATTAAAGTGGAATTATTGAATGCAGTGGTGGAGGAAGTATCCACATCCTTTTTCTCAAGTTAAAGCTCTGAAACCACACTGTGACAATAGTCTGTTACAAGTAAAAGTAGTTAAAGTATCAGGAAAATGTAGTTAAAGTATCAACAGTATAAAAATGTCCCCTGTGACTGTTATTATATACCCTATTATATCGTTATATTATTATTATTACTCATGTGTTCATGTAAAAGTAGGATATTGCTGTTGTTGATTGAGGTGGAACTCATTTCCAACTTTTAACTACTGATTTTGTTCATGATGGATTCTTTTCTCTATTAGTTGATTGATTTGTAAAAACAGTAAAAATAGTGAGAAATGGCTTCAGTGTTTGTTTTGTTCGACCTTCAACATTATAACTGATTTCTTTCTTTCAAATCGCTCCTTAAAACACACTTTTATCGACTTGCTTGGATGTGATGTCGTCTTTTTATTTATTTAATTATTTTTTTGTCTTTTTACCCTTTTCATCTTTTTATTTGTATCATTTATTTGTCGAAAAGCTTACTTTGTTGATGTATTTATATGCAAATGTGTATAGATTTGTATGTGCTTTTGTCAATCAAAACACTTTGTCTTTAAAGGTGATGTATAAAAAAGTTATTATATTATTATTATTATTATTATTATACATTCATGTTATTAAAAATATTCAAAGGAAAAGAAGTAATAGAGACAAGAGAAGAACTGTAACATGTAATGACGTGTTGTGGCAGCAGGTGGCAGCACTCTGCAGGTAATTCTCTCACTGCTACCTTTAATATTTCACCAGGCACAGTAAATACTGTGTATAATATTGTGTGTATGAATACACTTTTGTCCCGCACATCTTTTGTCTCACAGTTTTTTTAAGAGGCTCAAATTAATTTAACTTAGAAAAACAGAACAAAGGCAACATCAGTAAAACCAAGCTGCACTAAAATACACCTGAAGAAATGACAGATTTAAATGTTTTTGTTTTTTTAATTTGAAAAATATATGCAACAGACATTTTGATATTGTTTTCAGGCTTCTTCTGTCGCCTTCTGTTGGACTTTATCTCAACACATCACTGATATCTGATCATAAATGTGAAATCATGAAACCCAGTTGATAATAATTATAATGTAAAGTTGGATTCAAAAAGCATTGAGGCGACAAATCCTGTACATGATTAAAGTTCGGGAATAAACAGAATAAGTATTAGGCTTTGTTTAAATGTAAATATATTGGCCACATCTACATTTAAAGAGCAGAGAAGAGTTTGTTGGATTTGCTCAGGTCTCACTGTTCTGATCTGAAGGTGCAGCAGGTCCAGAGCCTCGTCAGATGTTGTGTATTCACACATTATTGGATAATGTGTAAAAACGAGTTATAAAAATTGTTTTGAACACATGAAATCTGAACTTTGGGATGATTATTATTAAGGCATTTCAAGTAATGAATGAATTGAATAGAATTGTCTTTATTGTCATTGTACCAGTACAACGAATTTTACAGTACAAAAAATACAGTACAGAAATAATTTAACATTAAAAGCATCAAAAATGCTAGACCTTTAACAGACACATTTAAAACGACAAGCTTACACAGACACACACACACACACACACACACACACACACACACACACACACACACACACACACACACACACACACACGCACGCACACACACACACACACACACACACACACACACGTACACACACACGTACACACACACACACACACACACACACACACACACACACACCGTAGCAGCTTAAGGAGACAAAATAAAAAAACAGTAGACTGCAGAGACCCTAAACATTATGTAATGTTGTGCGGTGTTAAGCACTGTTATAGCTTTTGGATAAAAACTGTTCTTAGGTCTGTTAGTCCGAGCTTTTAGAGACCTGAAACGTCTGCCGGAGGGGCAGTGTTGGTGGCCGGGGTGGGACAAAACCCATGGGTGGGACGAATACCTTAGAATGTGAATCCTGGGCTGTAAGACTCATTAGAGAAAGGCATTTTTTTATCAGTAGAATTTTAAAAATAAATACTAAAACACAGACATGGTCCTAAATTTTAATTGTTCCGTAATTGTATTGTTTGAAGCCTAAACCTAAGTAATGTTAATAGCTTTTGTTTTACACTGCGACTGTGGAGCATCGGAGAGCCTCGCTATGTGACAAATGAGAAAAGCAGCAGTTCAGCAGTGGTTTGCAGAAAACGTACAATACCAACGTTTTATTATCATATGTAGTTATAGCCTATGGGGCCGTTAAAGTGTAAGTCCAGTAAAAATGGATTCCATGGTCTTTTTCAGCATTAAAACACATCAAATAAGCCGTGGAGACAATTTTTTGGTTGATCAACCATGTACAGAAAATGCCTGGAGAGATGCTAACAGCCCCAAAGGGCTAACACTGATTAGCTCGGGGCAATGCATTTTTTAACCACTAATATTTCCTCAAAATAGCATCAAACCTCTGCAGTAGCATGGTTAGGGTCTCTACACATAAAAGGAAGCAACAACAACGTATTTAGTGAACCGAGAATTTATTAAAAAAGACTGTTTTACAAGTCTGGTCCTTACGAGTAGGTCCATGTTGACAGGTCGTCCGTACAAGTGGATTATTGAATGCACTGGAGTTCAGTTCAAGGAGGAAAATTTGACGTTTATAATTCCATGTAAATGCATTATTACTGTGCTGTTTGTGACGAGCTTTGATTGAGCGTTGACACGGAAATGAAAGGAAAGCATATGTAAATTACAAAATAATAATCCACTTTAATCCCCTTTGGGGCTGTTAGCATCTCTCTGGGCATTCTCTACACATGGTTGATCAACCAAAAAAACTGTCTCCATGGCTTATTTGGTGGATTTTCATGCTGAAAAAGACCATGGGGTCCATTTTTTATCAGACTTACACTTTAAGTCTTATGTAACACCCTTTCAAAATACGACTTTCCACATCTTTTTACTCAGATCTGTTGAACAAACAGGGAACGCAGCACTGCGGCGTTGTAGAAATACGACCGGTTTGGGCACAGAAATCGTATATTATAAGGGCATTACGTCACGACTTAACAGCCGGATGGAGTCCTGCAGGAATGAGTCCTAAAACCCAGAAATGAGTGAGCATTTTACCCTTCCTGTTGCCTCGACTTGAAGTCAGTTCATGTGTTTTTGGTGAGACCTCTCTGACTGCTGCATGTCTCACATCTGTGTTTAAAGGCGATTTCTGCCACTGAGAAACTCAAACTTCACTCTCAACAAGCCTCTCTATTGTTTCTGGAAAAAGATCATTATTCCACCATGATGTCATGAAGTCAGCTCCACCCGTGTGTGTTATTACTTCAGCCTGTTGTGTTTTAAGTGAAGCAGCTCAGCCAGCCAACCGGTCCTCTTTGATCTCAAAACGTCTCCGCGGCATGTGACCGCGATCCACCGGTCCGCCGTGACTGTAACGCCGAGAGGACCGCAGACAAAACACAGGGCGGAGAAGTCCCCACTCCTTCAGATCTGTCACTGTCTGCCTCTGAACCCCCCTCACCTCTGGACCTGGACCCAGAACACCCAGAAGACCTTAAACCGCTGATGCAACAAGAGGAGTTTGGCAGCCATCTTTGTTTTCACAGCCTTCTCCATCTGGTCGAGCTGCTAGCACACGCTCCCGACACATTTTCGGCGTAGAAAAAAAAAGACAAAAAATGCACAAACAACTAAACCTGCATCAGTTGGAAACTATGTTCTTGAGTTTAAAGCAAAAGACAAAGTTTACCTCCAAGTTTACCTCTAAGATCCTCGAGAAATTAGTCGCCTATCAGCTGTGCGACTTTTTACATAATTATGAGTTATTTGAGGACTTCCAGTCAGGATTTAGAATGAATCATAGCACTGAGACAGCACTGGTAAAAATTACTAACGTCCTTCTAATAGCTTCAGACAAAGGACTTGTCTCTGTACTTGTCTTACTAGATCTTAGTGCTGCCTTCGACACTATTGACCATCACATCCTGCTACAGAGACTGGAGCATCTGATTGGCATTAAAGGAACAGCACTGAGCTGGTTTAAGTCATATTTATCAGATAGATCTCAGTTTGTACATGTTAATGACAAATCCACCATGCACACTAAAGTTAGTCACGGAGTCCCACAGGGTTCTGTCCTTGGACCGATTCTATTCACCTTATATATGCTTCCCTTAGGAAATATGATAAGGAAGCGCTCCATAAACTTTCATTGTTATGCTGATGATACACAATTATATTTGTCGATCAAACCAGAAGAAACCCATCAGTTGGATAAACTTCAAATGTGCATTAAGGAAATAAAAAGCTAGATGACCTGCAATTTCCTGATGTTAAACTCAGACAAAACTGAAGTTATTGTACTTGGCCCCAAAGGCCTCCGAAACTCAATAGCTAAAGATATTGTTACTCTGGATGATGTTGTGTTGTCCTCCAGCACCACAGTAAGTAATCTGGGTGTTATTTTTGATCAGGATATGTCCTTCGATTCTCATATTAAAACTAACAACAAGGACTGCATATTTTCACCTGCGTAATATTGCGAAAATTAGGAACATTGTGTCTCAGAAAGATGCAGAAAAACTAGTCCATGCATTTGTTACTTCTAGGCTGGACTACTGCAACTCCTTATTATCAGGCTGCTCCAATAAGTCTGTTAAGAGTCTCCAGATGGTCCAAAATGCTGCAGCTCGAGTACTGACTAAAACAAATCAAGAGAACATATTTCTCCTGTATTAGCTTCTCTTCATTGGCTACCTGTAAAATCTAGAATAGAATTTAAAATCCTTCTCCTTACCTACAAAGCTCTTATTGGTCAGGCTCCGTCGTATCTTAAAGAGCTCATAGTACCGTATTACCCGACTAGATTGCTGCGCTCTGAGAATGCAGGGCTACTTGTCGTTCCTAGAGTCTCCAAAAGTAGAATGCTACCAAGCTACCAAGCTCCTCTCCTGTGGAACCAACTCCCAAGTGCTATTCGGAATACAGACACTGTCCCCTTATTTAAGAGTAAACTTAAAACTTTCCTTTTTGATAAAGCTTTCAGCTAGGGCTTACAATCCTTTAACAATGTTGTTATTTTTTAGCCGATTTTATTCTGCTTAATTATGCTGCTATAGGCCTAGTCTGCCGGGGGATAATACTTTTCCACATACTCTGAGCTTCTCTCCTCTCTGTCTGTATCATTCATGTCTACTAATTCAACTTCTTCCCCGGAGTTGTTTGTGCTTTGTCGTCTCGCAGGTCTCTGCTGATCGTGGTGGTGCCTGCTGCCGTGGTCCTGCATGACGCTTCCTGCTACTTTTATAATCTATAACCTTAGCTGTGCTTGTTTCTACTATTCTGTTGTATTAACTGCCATAAAATATAAGTCATATTCACGTTACTATAGATATTATTATAGTTACTGGAAGTGTGTCTGTCTCTGTCTTTGTGTCTGTCTGTCTCTCTCTGTCCATCTGTCTGTCTTTTCTCTCTTTCTCTCTCCTTTTCTTCCTCCCCAACCGGTGCAGACAGATGTCCGTCCTCCACAGAGCTGGGTCTGTCTGACGTTCCTGCCTGTTATAGGGAAGGTTTTCGTTGCCACCGTACTCTACCGGGAATTGTTGGGTCTATGTTTATCATAGAGTGTGGTCTTTACCTACTCTGTAAAGTGCCCTGAGATAACTTTTGTTATGATTTGGCACTATAAATAAAATTGAATTAAATTGAATTGTATTGATTGTGTCTCACAGTTGAGGGTGTGACTGCAACTAATGATTGGCCCGTGGTACCTGCTTGGCACCGGTGTCGTTCTTGATCATATCCTCATCAACAGGTTTGCTCAATATCATACGGTTCACTTTGTCACTTTATACCATCACTGCATCACTTTATTCAGTTGTACTTTATTCAGTTGTACTGTCACTTACTTCAGTAAGTAATGCTGCTATTCGACACTGTCACTTTATATCACCACTACATCACTTTATTTATTTATTAATGGTTTACTGTAACTATCTGCTGATACACTTACTGTGCTTTAGGACATGCTGCTACATTTCACTGTGGTTTACTGTAACTTACTTAAGTACGAAATGCTGCTACACTCCACTGTGCCATACTGTCACTTAGTTCTGTAGGACATGCTGCTACATTTTTAACATTTTTAACACTTATAACTTATCGCTCCTTCTCACTTATTTAGTTTGTGCTTATTTTATTTCAATCTGCTGCTAAACTGCACAGCGCGTATTGTTGTATATTGTATATACCTACGCTTAACCACGACGTCTGTTGCACTCTGTCACACTGGGTTCATTGCTTGATTTATCTGACGTTAGCTTTATTTTGATTTGATTTATGTTTATGCTTATTGTTACTCTGATCCTTTTCCGCCTTTGTATCGAAACTGTTGCACAATAATTTCCCTCGGGATAAATAAAGCTTCTTGAATCTTGAATCTTGAATCTAAAGTTCTGCACAAAAATTTGTATGATATCTTACGAAACAGTGAGCGGAGGGGGACCACGAGACAGCGATGGGCCCGAAGTGGACCGCAACCCCGGGGAACCAAAACTAGTTACATGAACTTTTTTAGCGGACAAAGGGTGGGGGTTAGGCATGAAAGTCACTTGGTTGGGATTAGAAAAAAGGTTGTGGTTTGGTTTAGTATGTTCGGGACATGAACGACGACGACCTGGGAAATAAACACCGGGTGAAAGTCCTGTGTTTTGGGATCCACCAACAGACCACAGCCTGCCTCCTTAAACTGAGATTAGCTGTCTTATACTACGTCTCCTGCTTTAAATACGTGGAATACATGAAATAAATACTTGGAAAATGCACAAATGCGTTCTTTTCTATGGCTGCTGCAGAGGGAGCAACATTTAGCTCTCGGTAAGAGAGGAAACATTTTCCAGACCTATGGATTTTTTTTAAGGTGGTGTTTTCATTCTGTGTGAAGTCAGTCAGTAACAGTGACTAAAAATCTATCTATTCTGGGTTTTGCTGTTTTCTGTCCTTGATGTCAGAGTGTTACTGTAACTGGAAAAATGTTTCTAACATTATTCAAACCATAGAAATGTGTCATGTTATTCAAGGAAACGCTTGGTTCCATTTGGTCGCCTGCCGATTGCTTCATATCTCTCTGAGTTGGCTTTGTGGTTTTTGAAATTCACAATGATTAGAAAGCATCAGATACGAATCACTCAGATGTAAAAAGCTGAATTTGGTTGCAACATGAAAATGGTTTTCCCTCACGTGTCCGTGAATGTCAGTAAAATCCTCAGTGGGACTATTTCTTCACGTGGTTGGATGTTTTCCATGAGCGAAGGCGTGATTGTCTTTTGCTATTTTACAGCATGCCAGCGCCCCTCGACCAAAACACCCGAGCGTCCCTGAGTTGCAGTTACTCTTCAGAGCGGATTTATGATCCTCTGCTGTCGAGGGGTTCAACCAACGCGCTGCAACTAAACTTGTATTTTTAAAGCGTGAGAGAAGATGCTCATTTGGCTCTTTATTCTCTCCTGAACAGCAAATGTTTTAGTGAAGCTGTTACACACTCAAACACACACACACACACACACACACACACACACACAAACACACACACACACACACACACACACACACACACACACACACACACACACACACACACACACACACACACACACACACACACACACACACACACACACACACACACACACACACACACCCCATCCTCTTGGTTCACAAATTTAACAAGTGGGACACGAGTGAGCTGTGGAAACATGTAACTGCTCTCTGTGGACCCTGTTTCAGCAGCGGCAGAGTGGGTGGTCAGTCCACATTTCTACCATAACACACTGACTGCAAAATGTTTGACAAATGAAGAAAGATATCTGCAAATGAATCTGTCGCAGGTTAAAGTTTAATGTGAAGCTACGGTTGCTTTTACTGGCGCTGTGCTGACTCGTTTATCACGGGTGGATGCACTTATTATTACAAAAAACACAACGAGGTGTCAACTACGTATTAACGAGTAACGTAGTTACTCATTAATCCTGATGTTTTCACTGCAATAATCAAAGATACCTTCTCCTGACTCAATCTTCAGTTACAGGAGTCGTCCCCAACAATGACTTCTGAAAGTAAATAAAACTGCGGCTATTTTTTTATTTTTAAGTGTCAGAAAGAGTGCGGACAGATTAGATTACAAATATAAAATATAATCACCAAATAAACTATGATGTATTATTATCGGGTAGCAAAACAAAAAAATGATGAAAAAGACACGCAAAATTATTAAAAATAGATGTAAAATGACCACAAAGGGAACCAAAACGACGACATAGAAATATAAAATGTCCAAAAACGGATGCAAAACCACCACAAAAAGATACAAAATGACTAAAAATAGATACAAAACCACCACAAAAAAATGCAAAATGACTAAAAATAGATACAAAACCACCACAAATAAATGCAAAATGACTAAAAATAGATGCAAACCCCCCCAAAATGTCTAGATATAGTTGCCATAACACCACAACAAGATGCTAAATGACTAAAAAAGATGCAAAACAACCACAAAAAGATGCAAAATGACTAAAATAAACGCAAAACCACCACAAAAAGATGCAAAATGACTAAAAATAGATGCAAAGCCACCACAAAAAAGATGTAAAATTACTAAAAATAGATGCAAAACAGTTACAAAGACATACAAAACAATAAAAAAAAGGACATGAAATGATCACAAAGAGAAACAAAATGGGCCACAAAACGACTGCTGAAATTGAGTGTCTTGTTCTTACGTGGACAGAGTGGGGGCCTCTCACATGTCTATGCCCAGGGGCCCGTTGGATCAGAATACCTCTATGACCTGGAGGTGAAACCTGTTACTGATACTTTAGCTGTGGAGGAGCTCACTGGACAAACGATGTGGTCACTGTATGTTGCTGATGCAGAAACGTATTACAGTTATCACAGAAGAAGTGGAGCGGACCGATACACAGGTCAAGTCGATGACACTAATTCAAACTAAAACGGATCAGCATCATGCACTCCTGTGTAGTGGAGTCTGGGCTTTTTCCAGGTGCGTTCACAAGTGGTTTTGGTCCTGAAACTGTAAACACAGATTCGATACAGAGCAGCCAGATAGTGGAAGTGGAAGGACAAAGCCTTTATCTCTCAGCACTGTACATATATCCGGCGCTGAGCCAGACGACTGTCCTGCTGATTTATGAGTTCAAAGGCGCCATATTTCTGGGCTTCACTCACCTTTATAAAAACCAGTGATGTGCAGCGTTGGTGTCACCGTCCTCATCTGCTGCTGATCAGTCGGATCGGAGGTTTTTACTGTGGCTCTCTTCGCGCCGCAGAGCCTCCAGGGGTCGGGTTCACTCGGACGCTGGTCGGAAAAAAACAATAACAGGTTCAAAATGGGTTTATAATGAGGCGAAGTCATCAATTACAGACGGGGGTTACTAAGACAAATGAATAATGTAAATCCTCAGATCAAAAACAGAGTAAGGCATCTTCTCAAGACTCTTTGAAAGTGTTATTATTTTGCATCTTTTGGTGGGGTTTTGCACCTATTTCTAGTCATTTTGCATCTCTTGTGCAGGATTTGCATCTGTTTTTAGTCATTTTTGCATCTCTTGTGCAGGTTTTGCATCTATTTTTAGTAATTTTACATCTTTTTTTGGTGGTTTTGCGTTTATTTTTAGTGATTTCTATCTTTTTGTTGTGGTTTCGCATCTATTTTTAGTAATTTTGATTTATGAGTTCAAAGGCTGGTCGTAAAAATAAAAAAAAACAGGTTCAAAATCTGTCTATAATCTGGTGGAAGTCATCAATTACGGATGGGGTTCCAAAGACAATGGAATAATGTAAATCCTCAGATCAAAAACAGAGGAAGGCAGCTTCTCAAGACTCTTTGAAAGTCTTATGTAATAGGGTTATCGTTACATTATATGTGCAGCTTTTGAAGCTTTAAAACAAAAACAGTTCACACTTTTTGCTTTTTAATGAGGATTGATTGTAGTTTTTTTTGGAATAAAATCATTTGATTTTCTTAATTATATTTCAGATTAGCAGATTTTCAAGGACTTTTTTTAATGGAAAATACGGTATTTTAATAACACAACATGAGTATTAAACCTTGTGAAGCTGCAAAGGTACTTTCACCATGAGGATATTCTTTCGACAGGCTACTGTTTCCACTTGTTAAAGGCTGATTAAAGGCACTTTTCTATCAGCAGACATGCTGTTAACTTAGAGCGGCGAGTCAAAGCGGCATACAGTACATTCGATCTCACATTTAAATCGCTTTTATTTCTGCTAATGGCTGCAACTGAGCCGCTTTGGTGCAGAGGAGGAATTTTTATTGTTTTTCCAGACTTCAAGATCAAGGTGACAATACGTTAATGACTGAGGAGAAAATACAAGAGCTGAGATTTACTGTACCTTCATACAGACACAGAGAGCTGTTCAAAGTCTAACTGTTTGCACAGCAAGGATACTGCAGATATTTTGAAATTTGTTGAGGTACTAACACTTCTATTTAAGTAACATTTGAATGCAGGGATTTTAACTTATTGCTCTTGTTTGATGCAGCATGTATCTTTGTTTGCATGGAAAGTAGAATAATTATACAAATATCTCTTGTAAGGTTACAGGAACATATGAATATGTGAATATGAATATGAAAGCTGTTGTATGCCCGTTTGAGTGATAAACACTTTGAAATAATCGAATTGTCTTAGTAACACAGATGCCAGTTTCTCCTCAGCTGATGTTTTAACCGCTCGGAAACAGAAAAAAAGCTTCCAAAAACAAACAGTCGATGTTAAACGGGAGCTGAGGGACTCTCTGTACATGAAGATCATCATCATAAAGAAGGTCTGTGACATCTGTTTCCTTCCCTGGGTGACCCCTTGGGAAGTCATGGCGAGGTCACGGGCACCAGCACAGGTCACACGAAGGGGAAGCCCACGCCAACAGACCACCAACAGAACCAGAGCGGCAGTCGTCTCTGCCTTGTGATAGGTGGTTGTGTTAGCTGTGAACTAACCGGAAATACGATAAACCAGAGGTGGAGGGAATACTCTTTACTTGTAAGTCCTGCATTAAAATGGCGTTTTGCGCAAACTGGGTGGTGCGATTACATGCAAAGTCACTGCAAAGACGCAAATATACACAAGCAGACACAACGCAAAATACGCTGTGATAATTTGAAAAGACAGTTTCAAAGACGTATTCTGAGCCTACAGGCCCCTGGGCACAGACCTGTAAGAGGCCCCCCACTCTGTTTACGTATAGGAACAAGACACCCACATTCAAAGAGTCGACTTTAAGTCATTTTGTTTCTCTTTGTGTTAATTTGACCTCCGTTACTTGTTCTGTATGTCTTTGTAATTGTTCAGCATCTATTTTTAGTCATTTTGCATCTTTTGTGGTGGTTTTGCATCTATTTTAAGACATGTTTTAACTTTTTTGGCAGTTTTGCATCTATTTTTTAGACATTTTGCATTTTTTGTGGTGTTTTTGCATCTCATTTAAGACATGTTTTAGCTTTTTTGGCGGTTTTGCATTTATTTTTTAGACATTATGCATTTTTTTGTAGTGGTTTTGCATCTAATTTTAGTAATTTTGCATCTTCTGTGGAGGGTTTGCATCTATTATTAGTCATTTTGCATCTTTTGTGGTGGTTTTGCATCTATTTCAAGACATTTTTTAGCTTTTTTGGCAGTTTTGCATCTATTTTTTAGACATTTTGCATTTTTTGTGGTGTTTTTGCATCTAATTTTAGTTATTTTGCATCTTTTGTGGTGGTTTTGCATCTATTTTAGACGTTTTGCATCTTTTGTGGTGGGTTTGCATCTATTTTTAGTCATTTTGCATTTTTTGTGGTGGTTTTGCATCTGTTTCAAGATATTTTTTAGCTTTTTTGGCAGTTTTGCATCTATTTCTTAGACATTTTTTAGACTTTAAGTTTCTATGTCGTTGTTTTGTTTCTCTCTGTGGTCATTCTACATCTATTTTTAATCATTCTATGTGTCGTTTTGCATCTCTTTATGATTATTTTGTACCCATATACTCAGAATATCTTAACCAGTTCACTATCTATGAAACAGCTCCAGACTTTGTCTCAATGACATCACAAACTTGAGTTCTAGAACTCTAGTTTTGGGATTTGGGAAAGAGCTGTTAGTGTTTTTTGGACTGTCTTAAAACAGGAATATGAAATTTGAAAATGGGCGTAGTTCTCCTTTAAGTAATACTCAAAAAACCACAAATCTACACAATTACTACAGGAGTTAATGTAATTATTTACTTCCACTCGTTTTCATGGTGTCCCGACCAGCTGCGACATGCCTGGTGGGAAGCAGAGCACGGCGGCGGCTCGGCGCGCTTCACTGGTCCTTTAAAGAATGAAAAAATCTGTGCAGGTGAAGAATGTCTCACGCCTTTATGTCAGTCGAACAGAAACAAATGTCTATGATAAAAGGGAAAAATGCATGCAAATGATCTATCGAGTGATAAATTAAACTGTAAACGGGTGAGATAATGTACGCGTGATGCCTTCAGGTACCAAGGGAAAGAAATGGAATGAAACCTGAGATTTAACTCCATCACCTCCCGAATGCTGAAAGTATCTTAAAAGCCTGTTGGTGTTAATCTTCAGGTCAAATATTGTGAGAGTGTCTGTGGATGTGTGAGCTCAGATCTGCAGGATTAACAGCAGCACAGATAAAAGATCCACAGCTCAGGGTCTTTGGTTTATGTTCCTGTCACACAATCAGACATGGTGTCAATAATAAAATGTAGTTCAGTTCAACCTACTGCAAACAAATTTGAAATGGAAAATCTAAATCTTTAACTGGACGTAATTGTTGTTGCAGAAGGATGTACACAAGAGAAGTCTTTAAAGAAATCGACACACAAGGCGCTCTTTAGCGTCTGTAGGAGACGCTTTCAATTCCTCTGTGCTGTGAGATGACGCAGTATAAAGAGCGACCACAGATAAATATGCGTAGATGCAGCATCCTGCCTTGTGAGATGCATCTCAGCCACCGCCATCTTACTCCGGGGTTCAGACCCGTTCTGACCATAGACTGAATGTAAAAACTTGCAGAAGGAGACTTTTGGATGTTTGCATTAACAAAGAAACACCTGAACTAAGCAACATGGAATAACATCGCAAAACATTGTTTTTTCAGTATTTTACTGTTACACAAACATTTTGACTTAATATTATCACAAGAGGTCAACTTATTTTCATCAACAGGTTCTTAGAATATCTTACAAAAATGAGTGAGATATCCTACGCATGATGTTCTATTTAATGCAGTGAAAGAGTGACTGGAAGTGGACTGCAATGGTTAAGACGACAAAAGGTGATGCTTAACTTTAGACAATAAAAGGTGACGATTAAATTCAGACGACAAAAGGCAACGGTTAAGTTTAGACGACAAAAGGTGACTGTTAAGTTTAGCCGACAAAAGGTGACGGTTAAGTTTAGACGACAAAAGGCAACGTTTAAGTTTAGACAACAAAAATGAATGGTTAAGTTTAGACGACAAAAGGTGACAGTTAAGTTTAGACACTAAACTTGGTTCAGATCATATAAAGGTGGTGGTTTGTCTTAGCTCTTCCAGGACATGAACACCAGTCATCCAGGTCAAAGTCCTGTGTTTTGGGACCCATCCACCACCCTAACCCTCCTCCCTACCTGGATTTTGGCGCTCTGATACTACATCACCTGATTTCCTTCTTTGCTCCAGACTAAATTTCTACAGTAATAAATATGTGGATTACACACAAATTACAGTGTGTTACTTTACGTAGATCTCTGTGCAAACAGTGAATGAGGACAGCTTGAAGAGGTTGGTCCTAATCCTTCTTTAAAGCAAACATAAAGTGGCGCAACTGTCCTGGTGCTAAATGAAGCTAACACTACCTTATGCTGAGTATTTAGTAATTAGTAATATATCTGTAAGATGCTGAAAATGAGGCGTTCTCCACATAGGAGGTGGATGGATGATGGATGCTGTTTGTATGTGTGTGTGAATAACTTTCCGTGCTTCACACAGACCTCTGATTCAACTCATTATCACCAGTCGCCATCAGCAACGACACAAAAACATTCACAAACACAAAGACGAGCTGACAGGAGGACTGTCTGCGAGCAAAACCCGGGTAATAGCACTGAACTATTTCATGGGAGTGTTCACGGCTAAAGATTGCCTGTGAGCAGGGTGTGTGACAGAGTGGAAGATTAATAGGTGAGATGGCATTTGTGATTTGCCCGTATGTACAACATGAACCTGTTCCCTCCAGATCAGTGTTAGTCTGTCTGTCAACACTCTGCAGTATAAGCTATTCATAAGAGATGCTATCAGATGGCAGAAGACAGCGGAAAGGTCTCCAGGTGACTTCTGTGGGAACGTCTCTGACTGTCATTGTCCTTGACGTGCAGGAGTATGAACGTGTCTTTTTGGGATTATTTGTGTCTCTTCACTAGGACAGTTCCACAACAGAAATACAAACAAATCTTATCTTTAAAATGATATCTAAAAGGTTGTCGAACCGGTTCTACCGATTCTTGAAGGATTGAATTTTCTCTGCAGCAGCAACGAGAGAGAAGCTGTTACCTGTCACGTCATAATCAAGGACACAGCAAAACAACAGCTGTAGGACATTTTTCAATATGTCGCTACACCTGAGTGTCCCAAAACGGCATATATAGACAGCCTTTTACGGCGGACGTCCTGAAAAAATATGTGTGTGCGTGTTGGCAACAGAAGCGGGTTTCACACTTCCACATGGGTTGGCGAGCTTTAAACGCTAAATGAAAACTGCTAAAAGCAACAAAATGTCTGGTTGTTACATGTTCGGTTGTCAGAATCAATATTCTAACAGCAGACGGAAGTTCTACTGAATTTCGACAGCGACCGTTGTTTCAGTTTAAGAAGTAGGCACGTTGAACTGGAGACTTCCAGCTGAATTTGGATTGGGAAACAATTGCAGTGGAGGTGTTGCATGTTGCTGAAGGAGGTTCACATAAACACTTGCATTCATCTGCCGTGTAACTGTACAAGAGGCCCAACTCCTGCTGCAGAAAACATCCCCCAACCATGACACGACATTGGTGAAGTTCAATTTATTTGGGTCTGATGGAAACATTATGTTCGGCCTCGGACTGGGAATGACTGACCTAAAGTGTCTAAAGAAGTCAGTTAAATTTGGAGGAGGAAGTGTCAGAGTCCAGATCTAAACCTCATAGAGAATCTCTGGAAAATCCTTTGCAACAAAATAATGTCTAACAAACCCACTACAGTTACTGAACTGTGGAAGAGGCTGCCAGGAGAATCGATCAGTGTATTTTATGTCTTTACGCGGACACCTACATGTTTTGTGGAAAACCGAACCAACGTATTTTCATCAACAGATTCATATGATGTCGTATCAAAAGTTCTATAGCGCAAGGAAACACAAATGCGAGACGGCGGCGGACCAGAAGTTGGTTGTTTTTGGTCCGATGTTTAGGCACCAAAACTACCGTTACATGACCGGTTTTAGACCATGTTTACAGGACAACGACAAAATACTTGATCAGATGTGCCTTCTGTATAGATGTAGACGAGACACTGACGTAGATAAAAAAGTGAAACCACCCTCCAGATTTGAAATGTTAAAAACGCTCCACCGTTGTGTTTCCGTGTAAAGGAGTAAAAACGTAAAAGTGTGCTCTGATCTGCTCACGTGTTTACGTAATATCCACACCACTTCTTCTATACTGTTATGTAGGGCTGGAGAGTAGCGGGAACTACTAAGATTTTGTCACCGCAATAGCATCACAGCCGTGCAAGATGCAGTCACGAAACTTTACAGGTGTGCAGTTGAGGTCAAAATGAACACCGAGTTCAAAGATAGGTGGGATCCAAGCAAGAGTGCTAGAAGAAGGGGTTAGGAATTCCCCCCACACCAGCTCTTGTGATCCAGATCTAGTTTTCCCCGGCTACAACATCACCTGTGGCAGAACTACATTCACTGAGATGTGTTCCCAAACCGAAAGAGAGAACGGAGATGCACTGTGCAATGCACTTAACATTGTTGAGATCTGCGACTACCATAACCATAATCTGCGTAGGTTTGCAGAGACGCATTGATAGGAAAGAGCGGACTGATCCTTTAATGTGGCAGAAGTGACTCCAGGTGGACGTCTGCAGACAGAAAGACTCACTGAACACAACAAAGCAGATCACAGAAGACAATCAGGACTTAAGGGACTTCCTAGATGACTCAAATGCTTCCCGGAGAGTTCTGAACAAAGAGCTGATGTTTGCTCTGTCACCGTGTCTCAGCACCACTCAGATTATTCAGGTATTAATGGACCGCCTCTGTTTACTTCCAGCTGTTTGCTGATGGATCATCTTACACCTTTAGTGTTTACCTGCAGGAAGCTTCTTCTTATCTGCAAAAGCTCATGAGGACAAAACTGGGGCCTTTTTTCCCCAGGTTGTTTTGGTCGTTGTTGAATTTCCGCTTTAATGATATAAAATCAGTCAATTAGTAAAATGTTACATACATTTCTATTTCTTCTTTTTTTAATTCACCTTTGTATTCGTTTCCCTACTGGTTTATCTTACTATTTAATCCTCACTTTTATTTTTTAAATTAAGTTTTGCATTTATTTATTTATTTAGAAATTCTTTTGTTTATTTTCAAATTTATTTATTTATTTATTGATTGATTTCTGTATTATTTTCCCTTTGCATTTTCTGCCTATTAATTTATTATTTAATTAATTATTTTTTTGGGCTAGTGCAATTATGTCCTCCATAATTTCTGTTTCTTTATATATTTTAATTGAGAATTAAATATTAATTGAGATTAATTGAAAATACTTACAAACATAAATGCAAGAATTCATAAAAAAATAAAAGTAAAATAAATCAGTAGGGAAATTAATACAAAGGTGAACAAATAAAAAAGAAGACATATCAGTAATTTTTGGTACAACAAAAATAAGACCACAATGATCAAGTTTTTTAGATGTTGTATTTAAATATTGTGCATATTTGTAACTATATTTTAATGTAGTTTGAATAATTAGTATAAAGTTTACAGAAGTTTAGAGATTAGACGATCCTGCAACTCTGAATTACTTTATAGTGTGTTTATAAATACTTGATCTGCGCTGTTACAGTGCCTATAGAAAGTCATGATACCCTTTTGAAATAGTCACTTTTTTTTAAAGCCTGAAATGATAATACATAAATTTTTCCAGCGTGATTTACACATTTTACCTTGTATCATTCAACTGAATTTCTTTTTTCAACATTTCTGAAAAAAATGAATAAAAAATGAAAAACTAGAATGGCAGGGTTTGAAAGTGATGAGTCCCTTTAAAATAACCATTATAAACATCCTCAGGTTTACCAATCACCTTCCAGATTACACACAGAGTTAACTGGCCTCCACCTGACATCAACTGTGGTGTTTTTGATTTTACTGCAGAATAAAATCAGCTGTTCCTTTAGGTTCCACTCCTAGTCGTGCATGGTAACACAGTGAATTCACACTGGTTGGAAAGAGGCTTTCAAAAGAGCTCAGGATAAAGTTGTGGATAGGCACAAGTTAGAAGAAGGATATAAAAAGATTTCAAAGGCTTTAACTCTCCCTCTGAAGACCGTTCAGAGTATTGTCCAGAACTGGAGGCATATGGCTCCACCCAGACCTGGCCTAGATCGGGCCGCCCCTCCAAACTAGAGACCGAGCCAGGAAAAGACTGATCAGGGAAGCTGCCAAGAGGCCCATGGTGACCTTGAAGGGGTTCCAAGTCTAAATGGCAAAGGCTGGTCCATCTGTGCATGTGACAACAATTTCACAAGTTCTACATGTTTGGCAGGGTGGAGAGAAAGAAGCCTCTTCTGAAAAAATGTCACACTGAGTCTCGTTTACAGTACACCAAAAAAACATACTGAAGATTGTGATGCCATGTGGCAAAAGGTTTCATCGTCAGGTGAGACCAAATCTGGAGTTTTTGGGCTGAACTCTAAGCTCTATGTTTGTCAGAAACCAAACAAAGCACACCACCCAAAACACAGCATACCAACAGTGAAGCCTGGTGGTGGCAGCATTGTGTTGTGGACTTGTTTCTCTTCAGCAGGGACTGGGCAGTTGGTCAGGATTGAAGGGAAAATGGATGCTGACAAGTACACCCAAATTTTTTTAGGAAAACCTGCAGCCCTCTGTTAGACACTTGAAAATGGGCAGGGGTTCACCTTCCAGCAGGACAACGACCCAAAACACACCTCCATAAAAACAACACAGTGTCTAAAGGACAGGAAGGTGAATGTCCTGGAGTGGCCCAGTCAGAGCCCTGACCTGAATCCTACAGAACATCTGTGGATGGACTTGAAGAGTGCAGTCCATCAGCGCTCACCACAGAATCTGACTGAACTCCAACAGTTCTGCAGGAAGAATGGGGAAATATTTCCAGTCTAGGTGCACAAAGCTGGTAGAGACAACTCCAAACAGACTGATGGCTGTGATTTAAGCAAAAGGTGCCTCCACAAAGGATTACATCTGGGGACTCCAACCCTGCTATTCTAGTTTTTCATTTCTTATTAATTTTCAGAAATAAAAATAAAATTCAACGTAATGATGTCAGGCTAAATGTGTAAATCACGCTGATTTTTTTAAAATTTTTTTACGTATTATCATTTCAGGCTGTAAAACATAAAAAAGGGTAGCATGGCTTTCTATAGGCACTGTATGTTATGGACATATTTAAATGTTCAGGGTCAATTAATTTATACTATCATATTTGACCACCTGTCTTCTTTGCTCAGACATCTGGAAAACTCAAAAACCACAGACATAGATTTACTTTTGCATGTCTTTATTAAACAAAAATATACTTACAGCTTTACCAAAATATTTTACAAGATGATACAAAGTTTCCCTTCATGAAAAAAAGAAAAGAGAAAATGGACTGACAGACTGCTGGTGGAGGGTTAGATGAAAACACTGTTTGTCTGTTCATTATAAAGCTCAGTTAGCCTAGCTTAGCATAAAAACAGAGGGAAACAGCTCAAAATCTTGTTCCCGCCTGCAAAGCTCTCTGATAATATGTTGTATTTCGGTTCATTTAATCCAAACAAAAACAAAGTGAAGACTCCAGAAGAGCTGTGTCCGGACAAGAAAATAGTCTGACACATAATCAACGGTAAAACAAGATAAAACATGTTAATCAGAGCGGGTTAGAGGTGCTGGTAGGTGGATTTCATCACCTTTGGATCCTTTTTCCCTCTGTTTCCAGTCTGTATGCTAAGCTAAGCTAATGAGAGTGGTATCAATCTTCAAGAAATAAAATAAGCATATTTTTTACAAAGTATTCCTTTGTTGTTCAGCTTGAAAAGAGACTGTTTTGTTGTGAGAATGAATAAAAGTCTGTTAAATTGCTGGGTGCATTTTGGTGTATTCTCCTTCATCGCTCATCCGTGGAAACGTAATAAATCACTAAATAAAGACCTGAAAGGAGCTGATGATGGAGGAGTTCTGACAGAGTTTCTCCTTCAGGTCTTCAGCTCGAGTCTGACACCAGTAAAAGTTTTTTAAAACTCTTTTAGCATCAGGACGAATCTCCTCAAGTGGTCACAAGGCCGAAGACAATCTCTGATGTTTGAACAGAGGACTCTGAAGTTTCCTGTCCTCTGCAGAGAAGACACAAAGAATTCATCAGGATTGTCTCATAAAGTCACGCCAGATTTTTATAAAACAAACAGGAGGAAAAGGATTTGGTCTGCCGAATCCACATCTTAGAGAGTATTTTAGTAGTTTTGCTTGTAGTGGAAACTTGACATAAGTTAGAAACCTTTAGTTAAAGGAGTAAAGGCTCGTGGTCAAATATATATAATCTAAACTCAGTAGCTGCTTCTTCTCTTCTGTGTCATTTGTGACCATTTTAAGCCTCAACCCTGTTTCTTTAAAGACACAAACATTAGTGGTTGTTGAGCAGAGGAATTCAGCATTTTGAAGAAAATAAATGTGTTTTATAGCTTAAAACACAGGGTGGAAACACTGCGGCTCACCTATTAACATAAATGGTATCGAGGATAAATATAGATTTAAAAAATCACAGAAAGAGATTTTTCGATACAGACAACCGAGTCCAGTGGCTTTTGACTGAAATTTCTTTGGGGATACCGATGAACTGGACAAATGAGAACATTCACAGGCCCACTGAAACAGATGCTGAGGGAATGACTCTCCATGCTCGCTGTTCTATGAACTTGTCAAATTAGCAGGTATTGCATATTGTCAGTTTTGAAACTCACCTCTCTCCTGCAACAGACTTGGTCTTTTTCTGAGAGGTTGATGATGTTTGTACAATGTATTAAAGTGTTGTCTATACAGTGTTTCTGACTTTTGGGATGTTGATAGTTTTATTATTATTATTATTATTATTTGCACAATAAAAAACAAACAATAAGACAAAAGCAACATAAATAACAAATACAAAGGACCATTTAATAATAATAATAATAAAAAGAAACAGACTGTGCCGGTGATATTAAGAAAACCCATGGGGCCGTGTTAAAAAAATCTCACCTCAAGGGTCATTAGACGTAAGAGAATAAAATGAAAAGTCATCGAATCCACAAAAGTATAAGGAAGCTAAAAGATCAAGCAAAGTGGCATCATTGAATAGATGATGAACAGATATGTCAGATCGGCCTATATTCATTCTTTAGGTTTCCACTGCCTGGTTAGTCAGACAGGTCCTGAGCCTGCATTTGAAGTGGACTACGCTGCAATTGCAATAAAGCTGTTCTATATCTGAACCCCCTTGTATCGAATTGAAAATGTACAGATCTCAGTGTGTACCTTTGGTTGTAGCCAGTTGGCTTGTCTTGTATTATACCTGTGTACATCACTATTATTTGGAGAAATACTTTACAGGGCATGGGAGACGAAGAAGACTGATATACTATATACTGATTTAAAAAATGAATAAACACGAGAAAATGTATTTATGTCAAAAATCTAAATACTTGCAAGCTGCTTGAAAAGAGGAGCTGAGTGTTCTAGTATCCTGCTTACGGAAGCCCTAAAGGGTCAAACAAACGTATGTTTTATTTTCTCCATTTTCCCGTGACAAGATAATATATTTGAGAGATAATGAATGAAACGTGAAAGGCCTGAGATGTCATGCCTCCTAATGACTTCTCATATCTTGAAGAACACTGTGGACAACACTGACAGATGATTTCAGTTGGTTTAATGTTATGAAATTAAACTGTAACCTGTATATTTATGTGCACATTGTTAAACTCCTCCCTGTACTGGTATGTATTGTAACAAAACATGATTGACAATAAATAAAGCCTTGCTTACAGTCTTCTTAGATGACGCACACTAATGTGAACATTATCTGTAAAAGCGAGGCATCAGGTTGTTTCAGGCTGTGTGAGACCTTGATTAAAGAGATATGTGATGGTGATCGACATTCTCCTGCTCCTCCGACATTGCTACACTGAATGATGTTGTATTTAATAGACTAGACTATCGTTTTGTTTTCTCCAGATCTCAAATGAATTATCTCATTATCACAGGAAAACAGAGGAAATAAAATCGATGCATGTATGACCCTTTAGGGCTTCCGTAGCTGCTAAATGTAGCAATTCCACAGATTTTTTTTTTGCAGAAGATAAAGCCTAAAAAGGTGTGATGTATATCTACCTCTCCAGATGGTTAATACAATATGATAGATAAGGATAAATGAAGCTGTAGGTAAGCTTGTACTGTATGTATTTTTATATGTCTGTGTATAGTTTTTTTAATTGTATGTGGACCCGAGGAAGATTAGCAACCACAGCAGAAAGAATAAAGAAAGGAAAGGCTTTTTAGACGATTGTTTCTTAGATTTGTAATTTCAGTCAGGCCACAAAGTTAACTTCCCCCTCAGTGTTTCATCCAAGAGACTGAAATATTACTGTGAATATCAACGAAGAAAAACTCTGAATTTGGGGGCGAAGAAATGCCCAGTTTGAGTTCACAATCTCTGTCATTTCAATAATTAGGATCTACGTTATTATTATGGGAGCGTTTAAGTCAGCCTCACCGTCTCTTGGTAGAAGTCTGATGGAGGCTGCAGATTGGAAACCTGCAGCCTCGTGTGGAGCTGCAGGAGCGGGATGAGCCAGACTCTGAGTGAGACTGGGAGTGAGACTGGAGGACTGGTGCTGCCAGTGGTGTCCAGCACTCACGTAGCTGGCTGCCGGACCTCCGTACACACCGTACTGGTTTGGTGAAGAGTATGCACAAGCTGAGACGTAACCAGGCAGACCGGACGAAGACTGAGGAACAAAGGAAACGTGAGTGAATGGAGATGATCTGTTTAAAACCGTCCACTCAACAGAACATCTGGAAAACCTGGATCACATTCACTGACGCGTCCTTCATCAATGTGGATCTTGAATATCCTGAGGTTTGAGGCACAGAGATGTTGGAAAGGACTGAAACAGATTTAAAACCCATTTGCACAACTTGTGAGGATTACCTTTGACATACACATCCTAATTCTAATCTTAACTTGAGCCTTATTCAACAGCAACAGTCTTACTTCCCCAAATGTCCTCACTTTAAATAAATATCCTCAGATCAAAAAAATCCTCACTCATAGTTATAGTCTCCAAAATGTGAAATTTCCAAAAATGTCCAATATAGCTACAAAAAGTTTTCACAAAATCTCCCGATTGTTTTTTTTTTAACCAATGTTCTTACTTTTTCAATTTTCATAAATGTTCTCACAGTCTTTGTCACTTTCTACAAAATTTCCAAACTCTCCAAAAATATCCTCAAATCCACAAAAATATGTAATATTTTCCTAATTTTCTTTCCAATTCCACACTTTTCAGAAAAACTGCTCCCACTAGATGATCACAAAAATGTCTTTTAAAATCCCCCAAAAATCTAAATTTAAAAAAATATTTTCACACAAAAAGTTTGTCACTCGACAAAATCTTTGTTTACAAAATGTCATCATCATTTCCACGTATAAATTCCACATATTTCCTTTGATTTCCACACATGTTCTCTCTTTCCATAAACGTAAAGTATCAATTTTTACACAAATTATCAAAAGATGTCCTCAATTTTTACAAATATTGTAATTTTTCATAATTGTTTTATTTAAACTGTCTCCCTCACTTTCCAAAAAATGTCCAAACTCTCCAAAAAAGCCTTAAATAGCCTTAAATCTACATCTCCAAAATTGTTCTCATTTTCCACAAACTTGCACTACAACACATCTCCCTCATTCATAAATGTCCTCATATTTTGACAAATCCAGCCCTTTCCAAAATTGTGCAAAAAACTCTTCTCACTTCACAAGGATGGCTTTAAATTCCCACAAAATTCACTTTTTTAAAAAGAATACCCACTTTCCATAAATGTCCTCAAATCCAAAAACTTCGTCACTCGACAAAATCTTAGTTTTCAAATCATTTCCAATATAAATTTGACATATTTTCACAAAATGTTCCCATTTTCATCAATAATCTCCCTTTCCATAAACGGCAAGTACCAATTTTCCACCAATGGTCCGAAAAATGTGCTAAATTTTCACAAATATTGTAATTTTTCATAAATTTTCTCATTCTATAAATGGAGACAAATTATTCTCAACATCATTATCAACACATCTTTTTAAAGGCCTCCACTGAGAGCAGCTCATGAGGATTCAGTTGGTTTTGAAAACTGTAGCAACGTCTTTCATTTTGGCCTCGAAAGAAAAGGCAACAACATTAATTTCAACTTCAGTTTCTTCACCGTGTTGCAAAAAAAAAAAAAAATTAAAATAACACAGAAATTATACACAAATACATACATAAATGCACAGGTGGGACAGCAAGAAACCCTCAGAGGGCTTGTAAGAGATGCCCAGGTAGCTGATTTTGTTTTGCTTAATTCTGCTGCCGTAGGCCGAGTCTGCCAGGGGATAATCCTGTTCCTGATACTCTGAGTTTCTCTCCTCTCTGTCTGTATCATTCATGTCTCATCAATGCATGTTACTAATTCAACTTCTTCCCCGGAGTTGTTTGTGCTTTGTCGTCTCTCAGGTCTCTGCTGATCGTGGTGGTGCCTGCTGCCGTGGTCCTGCATGACGCTTCTTGCTGCTATTATCACTGTTACTCATATATACTATCATTAGTGTGTATAGTAGTAATTATCATATTTGTAGCCATAAAAATATCATCTGTAATATTTCTCACTGTATCACAGCTGTTATTACCACTACACATCATTGATCATGTTTGCCACCATAATTATTATCATTTTCATATTCTATCCCCTTAGCTGTGCTTGTTTCTACTATTCTACTATATTAACTGCCATATCATATAAGTCATATTCACATTACTATAGATATTATTATAGTTACTGTTACTTTTGTGGTTGCTTACATCTCTGAGACTGTCTGTCTGTCTGTCTCTGTCCATCTGTCCGTCTTTTCTCTCTTTCTCGCTTTTTTTCTTCCTCTCTCCGGTCAAGACAGATGTCCGTCCTCCACAGAGCTGGGTCTGTCCCACGTTCCTGTCTGTTATAGTGAAGGTTTTCGTTGCCACTGTACTCTATGGGGGAATTGTTGGGTCTATGTAAATCATAAATAAGTCATAGAGTGTGGTCTTTACCTACTCTGTAAAGTGTCCTGAGATAACTTTTGTTATGATTTGGCACTGTAAATAAAACTGAACTGAATTGAATCGATACGTCCTCACTTTATAGAAAAACGTCTTCACTTTCCAGGTCCAAACCCTTGACTCTGATTGGCTTAATAGAAAAGGTCCTGATATAAATAGAATAAAGATTTAATCCCTTGTTAACTGTCATCAGTATATGGCGGACTCTTGTTTTAACACTGCAACACAGTCGGTTTGTAGTTTCCTCCTGAAACCAGCTGGAAAACAGGAAGTGGGCTGAGAGATGACAGCCAATCAGAGCTCTGGTCACATTAAAGTTCAGCCACCACAAAATAACAGCAGATGTTTCAAACACCAGCTGGTGAATCAACATGCGGAGAAAGCGGATAAAATAATGTTTAAAATGTGAAGCTGACTTTTGAACTTCACCACTTTAATAATGTGTTTTAGAACAAATCCCGCTTTAATTTCACCTTTTCCCCTGATGTGATGAATGTTTATTTTATGTTACCTGTTGGTATTTGAGGTCCGGCTCGTTGTTGGTTTTCTCCGCTCCGTTGACTCCAGAGGGAAACGGTCTGCTGCTGCTCATACTGGTCATACTGGTCCAGTCCTCCATTTTGGCCGAGTGTCCATCAGATCCACACAGTGCTGGAAAAGAAAAGGAATTTAACAGTTAATAAGTTATCATGTATGGTTCATATCATTAGGTTTTTAACACATTGTAGAACAGAGAGTAGAACACTTCCACCACGGGTTCCCAGTTCCTTGAGAAAATTCTCATGAAATAAATAGAAAATAATACAAGAGACACAAAAGTAAACCTAGAGACTAATGTACACCAGAAATAAAAATGTCAAGCAGAAAAGCAATAAAACAGCATAAGTGTTGTTCACTTTCTCACTTTTTTACTTGTTTTTAATGTGTAGATTAACTAATATCTATCTGTCCTCACATCTAAACACTGAAGGAAGTTCTGCAGGTTGGAACAAGGTCTGTCTGTGCAACATGGGTTTATAAAGATTCGGCCGAAAACGGACGATTAACGGGGGAAAACCCCAGAAAAACAGATATCACCATGGAACTTCCCCAGTTCATTACTGACATTAAGATGATTATTTTTTATATATATATATTAGAAGTTTCTAAAGTTGTATGTTTAAATATGCAAATGAGGCATTATCTTATGAAATATGAGCAAATTTTCATCCATTTCCAGAACATAAATGTGAACACTGGATAAAGCCGGGTTCAAAATTCTTGTTCCATCTTGTTGACATTTTAGAGTCAAAGCTTTTCACAGATATCTCTTTTTATCACTCCATAAATCAGCATTAAAACATTCATTTTCTGCCTGTTTTTCTGAATAAATGTTGAATAAACGAGGCTGTGAATGTAAAACCCTTCAGAATATAGAGAAGAATGAAAGTGTCTGTAAGTTCTGCTGAAGTGCAGATTTAAAAACATTTAAACTGATTCATTGATAAATTCACTCATTTTGAGACACTACAGGTGAATAGAGACAAAATATGAACCAACAGATAAAACCATGAAACTTCCCCATTTCATCACTGACATTAACATGATTATTTTTGATATTACTGAAGTTTTCTGAAATGTTCTGTTTAAATATGCAAAACAGGCATTATCTCATTCTAACTTTTGGTGAATTTAGGAGAAATCTACAGACACAAACACACAAAGTGAAGTAACATAATTTTTTTCTTTATAATCTGAAAGAAGATGTGTTAAGGAAGATAAATTACCAATAAAAATAAATAAATGGAGCAAATGGCGGTTTAAAAATGGTTCTGTGATGAGAATAAAAGCATGAATGAGTCTCTGCACATGTGCGGGGGAAAAGACTTAAATCAAATATCTGATCAGGATTCTCCTCCAGCCGAAACAACCGGCTGACAGACTTTATATAAAGCATATTTCCTGAAACACATCTCAAATAAAAATCACAATATAATCCTTATTGTGGTTATGGACGATACACATTAATTAATTCACACAGAAATGCATTAAAATATCAAAATAAATAAAAATAAAAATGAAGAGGAAACTAGGATTACATATCAAATCAGTTAAATTAGATCATAATCATATTATCAGTCTTCTGAATTTATAGCTTTCTAATAATGCAGCTTTTTATTGGACCAACTATGATAATATGTTTTCTTTGTGTGTGTGTGTGTGTGTGTGTGTGTGTGTGTGTGTGTGTGTGTGTGTGTGTGTGTGTGTGTGTGTGTTTGTGTGTGTGTGTGTTTTCTGGGAAGAACCTTGATTTTACTATTAATACATTTGTTGTGTTGCTTGGATTTATGTTTTTATGAATGTTTTGTCAGGTGTCCTTGAAAGGCTCCAACATTAAAATGTATTATTATTGTTATTATTATTATTATTATTATTAATTTAATCTACAATTAAAAGCCAACTCTTCTAATTTAATATGTTTAAGTTAAGCTTTTTTTACACAATGACTAAAACATATTCAACAATGACTGAATGAGAAAATATCTAAAAATAGAATAGTTAAAACAATGTTGTGTCAAACTGGTATTTTAAAACATTTCTGTAAACAGAATAATGTATTTTTGCATCTGAATGAGTTCGGTTTTATTTGAATGTTATAACAAACTCATTTCATTTGGATAGCTTCATGTTAAACACTATAGTGAGATCCTAAATGGATGGATTTGGGAGAAACAACGATGGACCATCCAAGTCATCAGAAGATGCATCATTTTCGATTTGATTTGGTTTCTTTTAATTTATTTATTTGGTCTTTATTGTCTTCAGTGAGACTTTAATATTTAGGAGGAATTTATAAAATGTATTTACAATTATTCTACATGTTTCCTAAAGTGTCTTCACCGACCTGTCGGGTCCATGAAGGCTCGGATGCCCAGGATGTTGTGCCAGCTCCGCGGCAGTCCGAGATGCCCGGCGGGGCCGCTGCCGGTCCTGTTCCCGGTGTGGGTCACAGCGGGCCCGGTGTAGGAGGAGTACGGGTAGACGTGTCCGCACTGGAGCTGAGCCGGGGCCGGTTTGCAGCCCTCATACGGCGGTGACAGAGTCCCGAGTTTATTCCTGAGTATCCGGCTGATAGAGCTCACAGACGGCACGTTGTACTTGTTACACACCCCGTCCGACAGCAGCCGGTCCCGGATCTCCCAGGCGAAGATGCCCGGGTCTCCCTCCTTGTAGTCTCGGATGCTCTGGACCACTGCGGGGGTGGTGACCCGGGGCTTGCTGCCGCCGATGGCTCCGGGCAGGATGGAGCCGGTGTCGTTGTAGCGGGCCAGGATCTTGGACACGCAGCCGTGAGAGACGCGCAGTTGGCGGCTGATGTCGCAGGGCCGCATGCCGAGCTGCGCCAGCTCCACGATCCGAAGCCGCACCGGGTTGGGCAGCGGCCGGCCGTTAACGAACATCCCGCCGAGCTGGTTCACCTCCCCGTAGCTCTGCTCTGCACACACACACACACACACACACACACACACACACACACACACACACACACACACACACACACACACACACACACACACACACACACACACACACACACACACAGAGGGCAGAGACACTGGAATCAGGACGTGCGTAAAGCAGCTCCATTATTGATTATTGATTCAGCAATATGTAATGTCTTTAAAAGCGCAAAACACAAACATGCATCGAAATTAATTTACATTGATTATTGCAGCGTCTCAAATGGTTTGTCTTATGTTTTAATAAATCATTTAAAGTAATCTGGAAGGCGAATTGGTGGAAGAGCGGGATTTATTTCCATGTCATTTCACAATTAAATGAAATCATCTGCACTGATTGTTTTCATGCATTGACGTATAAAAAAGTAGCATAATACAAAAAAGGATCCTCACCGGAGAATAAATACAGGGATATGAGGTCCAGGATTTGTTTGCTTAATAAATACTTTTGTTCAGAGACCTAATATTATCTGCTGTAGTTGTGTCTTGTTAAATATTCCCAAACAAAATCAACAAATTTAGGTTGTTTTTTTTGGTTATTTTACTGGTTTAACCAAGTTTAAACAACAATATTTCAATGCAATGGCCTGCAACGCGTCTTCCCTGTGTGTTTCCATTTGAAGAAAATACACACGTAATGCTAAAAAACACATGTATTGTGTTCATTTCTTGTTATTTTGCCACAATGTGCAACAGCAAAGAGGCGGATAATTATAACTAAATTATTGCTCTATTTTCAATTCCAGGTTTGTTCTCAGTGGAGAGTTTGAGCTATAGAAGATCATTTTTGCATTTTTGTGTTTCTCTCATTAAAATTCAAAACATCCCTGCTGTGATTACAAACATCATATAAACAAACATTTAACAGCCTCGGAACATGAATAAATATTTAATTACCATCACATCAAATCTTATTAAAATCTTTTTTAAAAGATCTTTTCCAGACTCCACAGAAATGATCTCGTTATATATTTAGGGCATTTCAGTGACTTTCAGTAAAACTGCAGATGCAATTGAGTTTTTTTGTGATGAATTAACATTTCTGAACGAACAACAAACTGTATTCTGTGTCCTGAATCAATTAAAGCTGATATTTAATACGTCTCTACTTTCTTTTTCACTTAATGCAGCTCATTTAAAGTGTTAATCACCCGAGTTTTTTTACAGTCTATATCTCCAGACACAGGAAGCAACATTTCCCTTTCATCAATCTGATCTTCTCAATTTCAGTTTTGACTTATTTTTTTAAATACAAATGCATGCACAACTTTCATTTTGTTCTATTTCCTTTTCCTGCATTTATCTAACTTTAAAAATTTTTTTAGAATAGAAGAATAATCCACAATCAACTACGCAAATGAACAATTTTCCCTAGATTAAGGATATTATATGACCTATACTTAATTTTGAATGAGGATATATATTTCCATGCATTTCACTAAATTTTATAACAGATGAATAAGCTCCAAACAGACCATCTGTATTCTTTTCTCCATTAGGCTGATATGTTGAAAGCACCTTATACCTTAGACATTAATCTAAAGGAATAACGTTAAAGACATTGTAGGCCTAGTTCTGTGATATCGGTTAATTGTGGCACAAAAGGCAACTACCTTCTTTTTCCTTGTTATTTCATTCCTGCTGCTGAAACAACAATAAAACACAGCTTACATTTCTAAACAAGCAAGTGCCAACAAAGCAACTTTTCCATATGAAAACATTCAAAATGATGAGTCATTTCCTCTTAGCCTGACATGAATTCTCTCTCTGTTTTATGTAAAAAGTTGAGTTTTGGTCATCTCACCCATTAGCTGCCGTCCACAGCGTCTCTTTGCTCCACCATCCAACTCTCCAACTGCAGCCTGCAGTGATCTGAAGCCTCTCTTCCTCCCCCTCTTGCTGGTTATTCTCCTCCTCCTCGTCTGGGTGTAAATCATGTCATGGTTTCGTGTTTGCAGAGCAGGAGGATAATTTGGCATCAGCACCCAAAAGAACGAGGGCTCCTGAAGGGCTCTTTGGTCTAAATGTTTAAACTGAAAACATCCTAACAGGCTGATGAAACCAGCTGAACTAGCTAGCTTAAAGTAGCCTAATAGGTAAACAGTTGAAATACTGAGCTGATACTAAAAAATAAACTGTTTAAATAGCTTTTTAAAAGCAATAGATAAACTGTTGAACTAGTTAGCTAAAATTAATAAACAGTTGAAATAGTTGGCTAAAAGTTACAGATAAACAGTTAAACTAGTTAGCTAAAGTAATAGATAAACAGTTGAACTAGTTAGCTAAACATAATAGATTAACAGTTGAACTAGTTAGCTAACAGTAATAGATAAACAGTGTAAATAGTTATCTAAAAGTAACAGATAAACAGTTGAACTAGTTAGCTAACAGTAAAAGATAAATAGTTGAACTAGTTAGGTAAACGTAATAGATAAACCGTGAAAATAGTTAGCCAAAAGTAACAGATAAACAGTTGAACTAGTTAGCTAAAAGTAACAGATAAACAGTTGAACTAGTTAGCTAACAGTAAAATATAAACAGTTAAACTAGTTAGCTAAAAGTAACAGATAAACAGTTGAACTAGTTAGCTAAAAGTAATGGATAAATCGCTGAACTAGTTAGCTAAACATAATAGATAAAATATCAAAATAGTTAACTTTAAGCATAAACATTTGAAAAAGTTCACTAAAAGCATAAACAGCTGAAATAGTTAGCTAAAAGTATAAATATTTGAAAAGCCTACTATAAATATTTAAAGTGGCTAGCTAAAAGTTAATAGTCGAAATAGCTAGCTAAAAGCAGTTGAAAAAGTTAACTAAAAGCATAAACAGTTGAAATAGTTAGCTAAAAGTATAAACACTTGAAGTAGCTAAAAGTAGCTAAAAGCGAGTAGATGAAATAGGTAGCTCAAAGTAAACAGTTAAAGTAGCTAGTTAAAAGTATAAACAGTTGAAATAGTTAGCTAAAAGTATACAGTGACAAGTATCACAAGATAGTTAGCTAAATGTAACAGTTGAAGTAGTTTACTAAAAGTAAACAGTTGAAATAGTTAGATAAAAGTATAAAGAGTTAAATAGTTAACAAAAAGCATAAACAGTTGAAATAGTTAGCTAAAAGCCTAAACAGTTAAATAGTTGACAAAAAGCATAAACAGTTGAAATAGTTAGCTAAAAATAAACAGTTGAAATACTTAACTAAAAGAATAAAGAGTTAAAATTGTTAGCTAAAGTAATAGATAAACAGTTGAAATACTTAACTAAAAGAATAAAGAGTTGAAATTGTTAGCTAAAGTGATAGATAAACAGTTAAACTACTTAGCAAAATGTATTAAATAAACAATTGAACTGGTAAACTAGAAGTAATGGATAAACAGATGAACTAGTTAACTAAACATTATAGATAAACCATTAAAATAGGTAACCAAAAGCATAAACAGCTGGTTAAAGGTATAAATATTTGTAGTGGCTAGCTAAAAGTCAATAGTTGAAATAACTGGCTAAAAGTTTACAGTCACAAGTATCACAAGATAGTTAGCTAAATGAAACAGTTGGAGTAATTTACTAAGAGTAAACAGTTGAAAAAGTTAGCTTAAAGCATAAACATTTGAAATAGCGAGCTAAAGGTTGATAGTTGAAATAGCTAACTAAAAGTAAACAGTTAAAATAGCTAGCTAAAAGTATACAGTTAAGATAGTTAGCTGAATGTAATAAGTTGAAATAGCTAGCTAAAATTTTAAAGTCACAAGTAAGATATTTAGTTAAATGTAAAAGTTGAAATAGTTTACTAAAAGTAAACAATTGAAATAGCTAGCTAAAAGTATAAACAGTTAAATAGTTAACAAAAAGCATAAACAGTTCAAATAGTTAGCTAAAAGTACAAGCAGTTAAATAATTAACAAAAAGCATAAACAGTTGAAATAGTTAGCTAAAAACATAAACAGTTTAAATAGTTAGCTAAAAGTATAAACCGTTAAATAGTTAGCTAAAGGTATAAAAAGGTAAAATAGTTAGCTAAAAGTAAACCGTTAAAATAGTTAGCTAAAAATAAACAGTTGAAATAGTTAGCTAAAAGTAAACCGTTAAAATAGTTAGCTAAAAATAAACAGTTGAAATAGTTAGCTAAAAGTAAACCGTTGAAGTACTTAACTAAAAGCATAAACAGTTAAAATTGTTAGCTAAAAGCATAAACAATTGAACAACGTAACTAAAGGCATATGCATTTGAAATAGTTAGCTAAAAGTATAAACAATTGAATAGTTTGCTAAAGGTATACACAGTTAAAATAGTTAAATATATCGATAATTCCAGTATTTATTAAAAAGTAAATAAAATGTCGTAGGCTACACCATAGACATAAAGAGTAGACGCCTCATCGAACGTTGGGCCTATTGGCGCTGACGAGCGGTGGAGCCGCCATCTTGGCCCGGTCGCCCGCTCCACTCAGTGTAAGGACAGGACACGGTTCAGCGTATTTTAATATTCACAGTGGGATTAACAGTAATAGAATATTATGATATATGATATATGTGATGTATGATCGGTGTTTTACAAACACTATAAATATAAACACAACAAGAGAAATCATTTATAGAGTATTAATAGGCTGTATTTCATACATGAATACATAAATCTCTCTCTCACTCACTCTCTCTCTTTCTCTCTCTCTCTCACACACACACACACACACACACACACACACACACACACACACACACACACACACACACACACACACACAAACACACGCAAGCACACACACACACACACACACACACTCAGAGAAAATTAAAATACATATAAATCAAGAGTATCAATACAATTAGGTCAGAGAGAGAGAGATGACATTTTGGACACATCTAAATACAAGTCAAACAGACACACTTCCATTTAAAGCACTAAAAAAAACAAGAGCCGAACCCTATATGTTTATAAATATTTAGAAATGATCCATGCTCTGCCAGTCGCATAGTCGTGGTAGTGGAGAGGAGAGGGAGGGTCCACATTTGAGCGAGTGTGTGTGGTATAAAAATATATATAACATTTTGTTAAATCGATCATTTTCACACTGTTTTGTTCTTGCACAGTTACCAATTTGAGTGTAGCTCTAATTGGTAAAGAAAGTGATGTTGTAGGAGTACTTTGTATAGTATCTAAAATGACTGTGTCCTTTGTTTTTAGGCAAGGTCTAATTATGTGAATGTCTTCTTTATTACATATTTTAATTATGTAGTAATTGTATTTAATGTGCAAACAAAAACACGGGGCATAGTTCAGTAATATCCATTTTAAATTATACAAACCATTTAAGATTTTTCCTTAGTTAAATAAATTTATGATTTTTTCTTTTCAGACTGTTTCAACTTCTGTGGTACAACTGAACTAAAAAAGCCTGGACTCATCAGTTCTGGTTTACAAACATGTGACGTTCGTCCTGCTTTAAGTGGAGATGTGGAGAACCAAGTAAAAATGTGTGGAGCATTTAGTTCAGCTGTGAGAATATCGGGCACAGAGTGGAAATACATGTTCACGCTTGCCTCGTAAATCTCTAATTCATTCTTTATAATAAACCCCACATCATGTTGCTCCTGTTTGGTGAAACAGTTTAACAGCAAAGGATATTGATCAGATTCTGTCACTTCTCCTTTGATAGTCTAAACTTTAAAAAAAAAAGTGACATGACATGAAAAATGATCTCATAATTCATGTCAATGTCATGTTCAATATTTAAAAAAACAAAACTGAGAATATCTGAGGTGACCTGAGATGAACTGTCTCTGAAGTGTCTTCCTCTCATGAAACCACAGCACATCCTCCGCTGACCTACTGCTGGAAATGTGCAATCCATTTACACTAGACCACATGTACGACAACCCCTCTCCTCCCTGCTTCTCCTTTCATATCTACACAGGCTTGCACACACACCTCATGCCGGGGGGTGAATTAACTAACATTCCCACAGAGGCTAATCTCCACGCCTCTACTGTGACAAGATAATAATAATAAAATAAGGGACAGCAGCTCCTCTGGCAGCTAAATATGTATCTACCTGCCACAGCCTGAGGGACTCACTATAACATTCAAAAATGCATGGATTTATGTATAATTGTTTAAAATTGTACTGTACCGTACTGATTATGAATTGTAATATTGTAATATTAGATTAGAGCAGGAATACGCTGCACAGTGCTCTGGCATCTTGTTCCTTCTGCTGCTCAACTCATAGGCTCAACCAGTCACTCATAGAACTTATCTGGGAGAAGGACCGATCCAAGATGGCGGCCGCATTTCTCGCGGCCCAACGTTCGATGCGGCATCTACTCTATATGTCTATGGGCTACACACCAACTTACTAGAAGTTGAGATCTGGGAACAGGGAGACACTCAGAGGTCAGAGGTCAAAGGTCAAAGCGGAAGCATGTTTCAGTTTCACTGGTACACTGGTGATGACCTTGTTTTCTGGTACATTCATTGTCTGATAGACAGAAATGTCAACTAGTTTCCATGTTCAGTGAACTCAGTGGAGTAGGCGGATTCAGAGGTGTCCCCACAGGAGACTGGGATGGTTTGTGTCAGGAGGCCGGTATTGTTATAATGATGTCAGAGTGTAGGGTGTTATTAAAAGCATTGAAGACGAATGCATCATGAGACACAATCAAAATACACTGTAAAGACTCCCACACTGACTTTGAAGGCATCGTTTTTAATGCAATGTTGCCTCCTTTTGGATAATTTCTGCATTACACTTTTTCAACCTCAGTGCAAAAATCAGTGAAATCTCAGCTGTCATTGAAATAACTGTTAAATGTGGTGGAATTTACTTAACATTGCAAATCTGTATTTACAGGTCTATGTAACCTTTATTACAAGAGAGTCACATTGAGATTAAAACATCTTTTGCATGTGAATCTGTAAATTAACAATCATTTCCAAGGTAGTTTCCATCCATTCATTCATCTTCAACCGCTTATCCCGGGGTCGGGGTCACAGGGGGCTGGAGCCGATCCCAGCTGACATTGGGCGTGAGGCGGGGTCCACCCTGGACAGGACGCCAGTCTATCACAGGGCACATAGAGACAAACAGAGACAGACAACCATTCACACCTACGGGCATTTTTGGAGTCATCAATTAACCTAACACGTGCACGTCTTTGGATTGTGGGAGGAAACCGGAAAAAACCCACGCAGACACGGGGAGAACATGCAACCTCCACACAGAAGGGCCCCAGCCGGGATGCGAACCTGGAACCTTCTCGCTGTGAGGCGACAATGCTAACCACTAGAACAACAGATAAACAAAATAAAGGTTTATAGAAAAGAAAAGAAAGAAAAGGTAGAATGTCTTTTATCATGATTAGATATCAGACATTATAAGACACTGTACCTTCTCTAGTTACAATAAAAAATAGATGAAAAATACAACTTTAAATGTATTCAGTGAAACTTCAGGAAATAGGCCTAAATGAAAAAATACCAACTAATAATCATAATAATAATAATAATAATAATAATAATAATAATAATAATAATAATAATAATAATAATAATAATAATAATATGTAGATATAATAATTTGTTTTGCTAGTGTATTTTCCATTATTTATTAAATCAGATCAACTTTATTTATTTTTCATACACCTCAGTAGCACAAAGTGCCTCACAGAGAATACATTTATGCCTTTCCTTCTTTATGAATTTCCTTTTCAGCTTAAGAAATATGTTATAAAAAATGAACTTTAATGCATTTTATTATATTATATTATGTTATATTATATTAAAATGACTAAATTAAATACTAAATGAAGTCATAAATAAATCAAATGAATGAAGTAGAATGATATTGAGCTGCAGTTCGTTAGAGGGACAGCAGGGGGAAGTCTGACCTCAGGGATGTTTGTCTCATTGAGGTCTATTTATTGAAGATTCAAGATTCAAGAAGCTTTATTTATCCCAAGGGAAATGATTGTGCAACAGTTTCAATACAAGGGTGGGAAAGGATCAGAGTGACAATAAGCATAAAAACATAAATCAAATAAAGCTAACGTAAAATAAATCAAACAATAACTAAATGTGACAGAGTGCAACAGACATCGTGGTTAAACGTAGGTTTATACAATATACAACAATACACACCGTGCAGTTTAGCAGCATATTGAAATAAAATAAATACAAACTAAATAAGTGATAAGGAGGGATAAGTGATAACAGTGTTAAAAATGTAGCAGCATTTCCTACTGAACTAAGTTACAGTACAACTAAATAGCCTTTAAGTGTGGGAACCAGTGCTCCACACCACTTTTGAATCTGGTGCCCATGCTATTATCCAGCTGTCCATCTCAATCTGCAGTCAGCTGCTCTTTTTATGTGTGCAGACGGGTACGGCTGAGGATTTTACATCCTCAAAAGACACTTAAGACAGACAAGGCAATCACCTTTAAAGGGTTTCAATGCTTATGGAGGATGTATTTGTGCCCATGGAGCAATTACAAATGCACTTGTGATGTGTGTTTGTAATTTTAAATCTATAAAAAGGATAAACATATAAACAACTGAATATTAAGAGTTACGAAAGAGTTACTTTTTTAAAATATTAGTTCTAATAATTTCATTTAATTGCCTCTTTGTTATTTGCTTTTTCATTTTATTAGATATTTTGTATTTGCGTTATGCATTGCATTTATTTGATTTATTTATTATTTTCAAGATTTGTTATTGTCATTTAGATTCATTTCATTTGCATTTTTTTTTTCCAGCATTTCTTGATTTTATTTTTAGTAGATTTTGTATTTTTTGTTGTGTTATTAGCATGTGTTTATTTTTTCAAATGTATTATTCAGTTTATATGAGGCTTCAACTGAATCTGGGTCCCATCAATAACTATTGTTTCATTGTATTGTTGTATTTAATTTATTATTATTATTAGTTGCCATATGTTTACATTTTTCATGTTTATATTATTTTCATTTTATATTTTATTTATGACATTTTATTGTTATTTGAACTACAGTTTGATTTTGTACAAATACATTTATATTGATTTCCTTTTTTTCCCGTTAGGTTTTATTTTATTATTAAAGGACAAATCAACTCTGGGTTTTTGTTGGGAGCTGGTTTGTGTGTGTGTGTGGTCATGAATATAGAAGACAGTCTATTGAAGGCAGCAGTCTGAATACCATGACAACTCCCAGCAGCCTCACATGTATTCCCTGCTGTGTCTGTGTGTGTGTGTGTGTGTGTGTGTGTGTGTGTGTGTGTGTGTGTGTGTGTGTGTGTGTGTGTGTGTGTGTGTGTGTGTGTGTGTGTGTGTGTGTGTGTGTGTGTGTGTGTGTGTGTGTGTGTTTGTGTGTGTGTCAGGCCATTATAAAGTGTTCAGGGGGAATAAATGGGATAAATGTGGAGGCTGTGCGGTCTTTGTGGCCGTCGGCTCGTCGTGTGTTTGTTTGCAGAGTTCGACCACCCAGCAGGACACACACACACACACACACACACACACACACACACACACACACACACACACACACACGCACACAGAGTAAAAACCAGACATACAAACCATGCTATAAAAATGTCCCCAAAAACAAGAGTAATCCTCACGACGTCTGGTGAGGAAACAGTTTTTTAAACATTTAAATCACTTCTAAATTCATTTACTCTCATATTTAGCGTAAGCCTCATCTGTTTCATTAAAAAATGAAAAAAAAAACGATGTTCTTCTCAGAGCAGATTGTCAGAAGGATGATCAGAGCTCTAAAATCAAGAAATCTTCTCTTAATATCTTGACGGAACTTGAATTTCACTGAGAGCCGTTAATATTTATGTTATGTTAAGATAAGGACCCAATAAATAAATAAATGCTGCGTACTTTAACATGTCTGATGCGCTCAAACACAATAAACATGGTAAGATAAGCTTTCGTTTTTGTTTTGTCAGTTTCATCAACAGTTAAAGAACAAGATACAACATGTTTGATTAGTTTTGGAGTTGTTGAAAGGTGTATGTTTGTTCTCTTTTGATGACGCTAGCAGATGACAGCGCCCAGTCTTTGTGCTAAGCTAGGCTATTCCCATGGTAACGGTCACCCGGACCTCTTGGCGTTACTTGGTGAGCTATAGGCAACAAAACTACGTGGTTATGTTTAGGAACAGATCATTGCTTTGGTTAAAACACTAACTTTTAAGTGAAGAACGTTGACAACATAATTCAAACAAAAAAACAGTCACTGTTTACTTTTGGTTTGACACAAGACACGAACACTGGTCTCCTGGGTAAAAATCCTGCATGTTTGGACCATCCACCTTTATACTCCTGGACAAATTGTTGAAAAACGTGTGCTAAAGTGCCCCCTAGGAGCCAAAACGCATGCTAAAGTGCCCTCTAGGAGCCAAAACATGTGCTAAAGTGCCCTCTATGAACTAAAACATGTGCTAAAGTGCCCTCTAGGAGCCAAAACATGTGCTAAAGTGCCCTCTATGAGCTAAAACATGTGCTAAAGTGCCCTCTAGGAGCCAAAACGTGTGCTAAAGTGCCCTCTATGAGCCAAAACATGTGCTAAAGTGCCCTCTTCAGTGGTGAGGATGCGCTATATGAGCCCTTTTTGTCCTTTTTGCCCCTGCCCTTCAGAAAGTCTGTGCACACCACTGTGCCCTGGGTAGCTGTGATTCTCTCGGCCGCTGTTTTAAACACGGGGAACACGTTGTTTACGTTGTGAACTCACATTTATCTAGGTGGTGAGTTTCAAGCAACAAATCCTGATTAGTGTTCGAAAAAGATCGTGGGCAGGTGTTGTGGAAATGGATTCTTCAATAAAGATCAACAAACAGGATCAGCTGTTTCTCCGTGGTTTATTTTGACAAAGTATTTTCTTCTGCAGACAAAAATACGTTCACCCCTGCTTCCTCACAAAACCCAGAGTCTAGCAGGAATGACACCGAGCCAAATCGTGCCCAGCCTTTTAGAGGAAGAGACAGGACGCTCTAAGACTTGGTTGGGTGACGTCTTTAGACCAAACAAAAACATGCCTCAGACATTACAATTCTGAACATTCTGAACTTCTCTCACCACAACGTCACTAACACAGAGTGCAGATGCACACATATGCCATTATACCATCAAAGTTAGTTATTTGCGTTATCCATTAAGAAGGTTAAACAGAGGAGACACTGAACTGTGTCTGAACTGACAAAACTATAATTATGAATTACAAATATCCAAAATTTCTACAACACAGGTTATAATAAATGTGTTTGTAACGAAACTACCACGACACACGGGACGTGAAACGTGATCTCTTGGGTGAAAGTCTGATGTTTCCTGGAGCTCTTACTCTGGGTGTCTCACCGCTGACGAGTGTATCGTTTGGAGCCTGGTGCGTTTGCGTCAAACATGGGGGCTGTGACAAAATGGCGGAAACCTGACGTCCTGAGAATTAGAACGTCCTGTTCGGCCTCCAGGAAGTGCGGGCGCTTTGAGGCCTTTTTTACATAGTGGCCAAAAGGCGGAATTACACATTTCAGGTTCTTCACATGAAATACGTGAAAAAAATACTTTTTCTCATTGACTTACATGCAAAAATACTTTTTTTCATTGACTTACATGCAAAAAGAGACATTTGTAAATCTGTGGGTTACAACCTCCTCGAAATGACTTGTTTCACTTATTCAGAATTTGTCAAACGTTTTTTTTTGTTTGTTTAATATCTTTATTAATTATTAAAGCACGATTAAATCATTGAATCCCCACTGAGGTTAGCCGGAGCTCCTCCTGCTCTGTGGACCACACAGTGAGGACGCAGTGTGAGTCATCCGGGGATCTTTAGATGGAGCAGTTGCACTTTTTTTTTTACAACACAATAGGAGCTAAATGTTGTTTTTCCAGATGAAACTGATCACTGTTGGAAACGACGGCTCTTTTAGTTTGCACACCCTGAAAGTGAAGCAGCTAAAAGGAGCTGAGCCGATGGATTTGCTCATTTACGCCTCAGCTTTTCCTGCAGAATGTCTTCCGCAGGCTTTTATTAATATTTATTATACTTCTGATTAATTAGGAACAGGTCATGGAGAGCTAATGTTAGTGAGCTGCAGAGATAAGTTCTCTTAATAAAGGAAAGTGTGTGTGTGTGTGTGTGTGTGTGTGTGTGTGTGTGTGTGTGTGTGTGTGTGTGTGTGTGTGTGTTCAGTGAGTCCATCAGCTGCTGTGCACACACTGTGAGTGTTTGTTGGGAGGATTATCTGCAGTCAAACGCTCATAATTATCTGAAACGTTAGGATTTATGAAAAGTGTGTGCACACTGATTAAATATAAAGCTTTAGTTTGACTTTGTGTTGTTTTTTTACCATTAAATGTTATTTTGTCACTTTTTAAAAAGGTAAGAGGCCATTTACATGCAGTATTTATTCATTTTAATGTGAATTTGTTTTGTTATGTTTACTTTTACAAATTAGAGCAAACGCATGGAGGAGATTTTGTCGCCTGATTCTCTATTTTTCAATTCAGTTTGTTCAAACTTGACACATTTTAGAGCCTTCAACATGTATTTTCTGCTGTATGGAAACATTTAGGAGGTTTCATTCAGAAAATAAAAGGATCCTATAAGAAAAAGGAAACCAGTGAGGGACAGATTCTCAGTGTTACTGAAATCCGTCAAATTCATATAAATATGACTCAATTAGAATCATAATTGGTCTTAATCTCATGTAATCTTGTTTAAAGTGTTCATTGATTGTGCTTTTATTAGTAACTGTGTAAATAAATCTCAAAGTTATATCACTGCATATTTATATTATTCAGTTTTGAGACTGATACTGATTTTAGTTATACAAATACATGACACATTATCTACATAATGTATTACAAACACTGAGAAAATAAACATTAAATAAAAACGAAATACATGTTCGCTATCACTTAAATGTTGAATATTTAAATAACGAATACATACAAATAAAATAGCTAAATGTTACTGTATGTTCAGTATCAATCAGTTGCCAGATATTTAAATAATACATTAATAAATAATGAAGTATAAATAAATACTGCTGTATGTTCAGCATCAGTTAATTGCTTAATATTTAAAATACATATATACCTATATGACACCATTTCTTAATCAGCCCATGCATCGATTCCTGCACCCTATGTTCTGTAAGAAAGGTTTTTATATCGGCACATATTAGAAAAAACGGATGTGTCTGTGATAGACTGATGATATCGACTTAACGATATATCAGTCTGACTCTAATTATTATGTTTCCAGTTTTGCAAATCACTTTCGATATTATTATTATTATTATCATTATTATTATTATTATGTTATTTCAAAGCAAAGAGACTTTGGTGGAGACTTTACTGTTAGTCAGACTTTAGATAGACGTCTCAATTCATCCACAGCTAACTCACTTTAAATATCTTTGTGAAACCACGCGAGACTAAAGATAAACAGGAAGAGGATCAGTGACTCTAATACATGTAAATGAGTGTCTAATCCTCCATCATTAAACATGCATCTCCTCCCTGAAGCTCCGCTGCTCCCGAGGTTTGTTTCTTTTTCACACCCTCTACCACTTGACCCACGGGACCCGCCTCCGTGTCACACACACACGAACACACACACACACACACACAGACACACACACACACACACACACACACACACACACACACACACACACACACACACCGTTAAAAAGACGGAGGACACACTCTCTTAATGTCTTCCCTCATGTATTTTTCATGCTGTTAAACCCTCTCCGCTCGGCCGGTGCAGCTCCGGGCTCCCGCTCCGTTTAACGGCATTCATGGACCCACACCCTCCGCTGTCTGCTCCTCTCTAACGGGCTGCAGAGGGCTGCATCATCGCCGGACACAAACCTGGAACTTTTTCCTTTCCCCTCCTCTCCTCCGCGCGTCATGTCTTTTGGCACAAACACAAAAACGGGCTTCTCCGTGCGCGACATCCTGGCTCTCCCAGACCACGCGAACGCCGGGAGATGCGGCTCCGGGACCGAGGAGACTGAGGAGGACGACACCGAGGAGGTTTTGAGGTCGGGAAACGTGCATAAATTGGGATTTAGCGGCCGGAGTGTGAGCGGGAGTTACGGCATGTGGAGCCACGGATCCGGTAACCTGCACTTCTCACGTGAGGAACCTTTTTTGTTGCTGTTTTTTTATTTTTTTATTTTTAAATAAATAACCTGTTTAAAAGTAGCCTATATTACAATATATCATATGATTCTGCCAAAAAGCTTTTATATTTTAATCTCAATGGGCTCGTCTGCTCGTGCGTAATGACCAAATAAATGGCACAGGAGCCTACTTCTTTTTATTTTTCTGCTTAAACATTGATGGATCTATTAAATAAACACATAATCATCTTATACTACTGAATGTTTTCTTTACATTTGACATTAGAATATCATTGCATCCATGTTTCTGCCCAGACAGCTCCACACAGCCGCGCGTAACTGGAGCTTTCATTGTCAGATTTTGATATTATTACCTCGTTATTAATGTCAGCTCAGACATATAGTCCAAAATAATTGTTTAGCCAATGTCTTTTTTTTAAACAAGAACAGTCAGAGAGGAGCTCCAGAGAGCAGATTCTGGGGAAATGTATTCAAACGAAAGAAAACAAACTGCGCTGGAATGACTCGCTTAAACAAACATGTAAAGGTGAATTGATCCATGAGAGTAGAGGAATCACTTGTGTTGGATTCTGAGCCTGTGTCAGAGTAATCAGATTACTGTCTCCCTGCAGTGCACGGTATTTCTTTAGGATCCCGTGCTGAGCCCAAATCCCTCGAGCTCTCCATGGACGAGTCCCCAGACGCGGAGAGGGATGCGGCAGGAGACGGATCGGCTCAGAAGAGCCGCGGCAGGAAGCGGCGGGTGCTGTTCTCCAAGGCGCAGACCTTCGAGCTGGAGCGCCGCTTCCGGCAGCAGCGCTACCTGTCCGCGCCGGAGCGGGAGCACCTGGCCGGGCTGATCCGCCTCACCCCGAACCAAGTGAAGATCTGGTTCCAGAACCACCGCTACAAGTTAAAGCGGGCCGAGCACAGCCTGGAGGCGCTGCGGCTGCTGCCGGCGCGCCGCGTCGCCATCCCGCTCCTGGTGCGGGACGGGAAGCCCTGTGACCGAATCACAGCGCAGGACCTGGAGGTGACGTTCAGGTCCGGCCTGAGCCTGCCTCTGTGCGCCTACTCTCCGCTGCTGCACCCCGCATACACCCCCGAGGCCCCCGGGCTGCCGCAGCAGCTGGCGCACATGTACCACTGGAGCTGGTGAGGCCACAAACCTTTACTGAGGGACACAATTCCTAAAACACTAACAAGTCCACATTATCCCCAAAGAAATTTAAGTCAAAAGCAACCGGACTTGGTTGTTTGTCTAGGAAGACGCTTAACCTCTCATCCAAGAGGCTTCATCAGTTCATGTACGCATCCGAGCAGACCCAGCCTGGCCTCGCTTTTGACTTACATTTCTTCGGGGATAACGATGACCTGGGCAAATGAGAACATTCACAGACTTAAGTCCACGTTATAAACTCGCGTTCGGCTTTAAAATGATTGGTCAAATTCTCAAAATAGGCCCCTTTGAATGATAAATGCCATTATTATAAAAGCGAGAAAATTCCATCTTTTTTTGAATGGAGTTTGGTTTGTGTCGAACAAATAGTAGTTTCCAGAAATGTTGAGTGTCTTGAAACAAGACAGAATAAAACATGTCATGTGAGAAAATTTGAAGCTTAAAAACTCACTTTGTGATTTAGTTTTCAGTCTTTCTTTTAACTAAAAAAAACAGTTGCTGAATTCCCCTCAAATATGAACCTTGTGAATTTCATTCTTATCCTCATAAACTAAAACTCAACTCCCTAAAAATACATTAGTGGATGAAAAAGACTGACAGTCAAACTGAACCGGAACCAAACCTTTTGTTGTTTTTGTTGTTGTGTTTTGTTGTGTTTTTTTCTGCAAAAGTGTCACTTTCATGGCGAGAAAATGTGTCTGTGTGTTTTATAAATCTATTTATAATGTTAAACGGTGAGTTGTTTTGTAATAAACTGGATATTTATGATGGTGAATAAAAAAGGTTTGGAGCAGGTGTGTTTTGATTTCAGCCTGTGTTGAATCTCAAGATGTAAACCAATGCTTCATTAACCAACATAGAAAATGACTTAAAACTAATTAAAAATACACTTTAAATCCCATTTGTTAATAAAGTCATTAAGGTTTTGACATTTGTTTGGTTTCTTAAACTGAGATTAAATGTCCTGTCAATATTCCTGCAATATCCTTCTAGTATAATACACATGAAGTGAACATGTGTTTTAAAGGGCTGATTCTTTTTTCCCAGCTGTTTCACCTTCTGAGGATCAACAATCTAAAGGGTTACAAGATGATTAGAATAATAATAATAAAGAAAGACCAAAAAAGACACATTTTCCTTTCATTTGCAGATTTTCTGTCTCCAGAAATCCTTAAAATGCCACTGAATAGACTGCTTTATTTGAACAAACGACAGGTAAAACAGTTTGTAAAGCACTGAGGTACTTGGGTTTGAATTGTTTCATTTTTACTTACTTTTTGTGCAAAGGGAAAATCAAAGCTGCAAAAATCACAATTAATAAATGAACAAATAAAAAAAAAGCAAATGAAAAGCAACACAGAAATACATGTAATATAAATAAATGTTAAAATAAAGAAATGAAAAAAGAATTATATGAATTAAAAAAAACATTTAAATATCCTCATCCTTGTTTGCGTGTGTGTAATATTTCAACGTGTTCTTGTGAACGTTTTCGACGGAAATCCTCCTACATAAATGTATGCAAAGAAATTCTAACAACAGTGTACGAAAAACACGCTGATGGACCGGAAGTCAAAATACGCCAAACTGGAAGTGCAACAACACACAAAAGACAACGTTACATGATCGATTTTAGGGCCCCTCCACACAGAGACGCCTTTCCCTGTAACCCCACAGCTTTTTTCTCTGTTGCTCTTAAAACATTTTCCAACCACACGGCCTCGACTCAAGAAATATCTGCGTCCACACGAAACCAGTGAATCTGACTAAAAACGCTGTAGTACACATGCCAGGCCTGGGTGTGGCGCTGTAACTGCCACAGATATACACCAACAACAGATAACGGATCCTGGAAACAGTATCTTTTGAAACCGGGTCAAAGAGTGGGAAGAGTTGAGAATCCCCCTGTGGCGTTGTCCATATATTTCTCCCCTTATGCTGGTCTGAATAAGTTGCTAAATTGGCCACTATTAGCTGTTTTAAAATAAAGTTGCTAAGAATGTCTGAAAAGTCTCTAAATGTAGCGAGACACTGCCCGCCTGTGAGTGCTTTGGGACAGGAAGGGCTCACATTAGCACCCTTTGCTTGTTGAGGACACTAACTGCAGAGTGATTGGTGCATCAGAGTCTAGAACAGCACAAAAGTCTCCACTAACACCAGAAACAGTGATACATTTCTCTCTAGGATGGAGGAGGATTTGGGAAGTCTACAGATGTGGAGAGAAACTCTCCGGTGTTTGGATTCTCCACAGCGTCTCCCCGTCTCTTCTTCTCCTTGTTGGTGTATTTCTGTGGCAGTTACAGCGCCACACCCAGGCCTGGCATGTGTACTACAGTGTTTTTAGTCAGATTCACTGGTTTCGTGTGGATGCAGATATTTCTTGAGTCGAGGCCGTGTGGATGGAAAACGTTTTAAGAGCAACAGAGAAAGAAAGGTTGTTTTCCATTGTGTGGACGCACCCTTAGTCAACAAAAGGTGACGGTTAAGGTTAGGCATGAAAAACACTTGGTTAGGATTATAAAAAACCCTGTAACGGACCCTAAGTTGACCGCAAAAAATCGCAGAACCGGAAGTGCAGCAATGCACAAAAAAATCCCAATGATTTTGGGTGATGTTAGGGTTGATAGTCTCTAAACCAAACATCTTAGGGACAGAACCAAAAGAGTTGTTCATAGTGCGGCTCGCCAGTGAAGGGTCAGTTGGTTTTCATAACAAGAGTTACCATCGTGATCCACTTCCGGTCGTCGTTTCCAGCATTGAATAGAACTACATTTTTCGTAAATACTAACTTTTTTTTGGTTACTTTTGGAACGAGATCCTACAAACCTGCTGATGAGAATATGTTGCATGAGTGAACAAAATGAACGGGTCCTGTTAAAAGTAAACAAAGCATCAACTGGAAGTAGTCTCCAAACTGAAGCCACAAATCAGTGACACTGGTTTTGTAAACGCAGCCCCTAAAGTTCCTGAAACTTTGGAAAATACTCCTTCACAACCCGGAACAGGAACTGAATTGAGACAAAACCCAACTTTGCTTCCGTGCGGCGACAAACACACCAAGCAGCGATAAAAGGTAGGGCGTCCAAACCAAATGTTTCAGATAGTTGTAAAGAGTTTCTTTCTTCATGAACACACCTGAATAAAAAATATGATTTAGCATGCATATCATTACAGAACTCAATCACACTGCAAATTATAATCAGCTGCTGATAAAAAGCATTTAGCAACAGTGAGTTTGTCAGACCTTTTAGTGAAGAAAAACATCTTAAAACAATAAAAAGTAAAAACTGAAATTCTTAGAAAGTGTCCTTTATGATCAGAGTTTATGGCGTCAGACGGTAGGTATGAAGTTAACTTAGTTTAGTTTTTATCCGTAAGTTGGTTTGTGGTTTGATCATCTTCAGACTGAATGTTTTTTTTTTTCTATTGAATCGTGTGACGGGATTAAAACAGCAAATGAGAAAAAACAGCTATTTACTGTGTTGTGACAAAGGAAAGAAAGACCCCCCTGTGTGTGTGTGTGTGTGTGTGTGTGTGTGTGTGTGTGTGTGTGTGTGTGTGTGTGTGTGTGTGTGTGTGTGTGTGTGTGTGTGTGTGTGTGTGTGTGTGTGTGTGTGTGTGTGTGTGTGTGTGTGTGTGTGTGTCGGGAGGGAGGGGTCTGTATTCCGACGTGTCAGAGGTCGGCTCATCTCAGAGGGATGATGTCACATGGTGGGGCCCGTCAAAGCTTTGACTTGTAATGTGTCACCTGCTGCTAAAAAAGGAGAGATGAAGAAGAAAAGAGGAAGTTTAAAGGACGAGTCTGGTGTTTTTCAGCTCATTTGTCATTTTCAATAAATTCCATTAAAAGACCAAAACAAACAGCAAATGCACTTGTTAGTGTAACAGTGTGTGTGTGTGTGTGTGTGTGTGTGTGTGTGTGTGTGTGTGTGTGTGTGTGTGTGTGTGTGTGTGTGTGTGTGTGTGTGTGTGTGTGTGTGTGTGTGTGTGTGTGTGTGTATGTGTGTGTCACAACCTGGTGTCTCTTCTTCCAGTGATAGAAATATTGTGGTTGATCAACAAGTATTGAAAGACTTTTGGCATCACATTATTATGCAGATCAATAAGAACTGTAAGAACTCCTTTTTATAGTGTAAGAAACACATTTTGCAAGCACAGTCATCTTAACTCTACTTGCAAGATGGATTTCTTATAGGTTGTGTTGCGGTTGTTTTGGATCTGGATGTTTACGTCTTTTTGTAATATTTTTTAAGCTGTCTGTAGTTTTTTAAATCTCTTTGTAGTCTTTTTCATCTGTCTGTAGTCTTTTTCATCTGTCTGTAGTCTTTTTTCATCTGTCTGTAGTCTTTTTCATCTCTTTGTAGTCTTTTTTCATCTGTCTGTAGTCTTTTTCATCTGTCTGTAGTCTTTTTTCATCTGTCTGTAGTTTTTTTCCATCTGTCTGTAGTCTTTTTCCATCCGTCTGTAGTTTTTTTCATCTGTCTGTAGTCTTTTTTCATCTGTCTGTAGTTTTTTTTTTCATCTGTCTGTAGTTTTTTTTCCCACCTGTCTGTAGTTTTTTTCCATCTGTCTGTAGTTTTTTTCATCTGTCTGTAGTCTTTTTTCATCTGTCTGTAGTTTTTTTCATCTGTCTGTAGTCTTTTTCCATCTGTCTGTAGTTTTTTTCATCTGTCTGTAGTCTTTTTTCATCTGTCTGTAGTTTTTTTCATCTGTCTGTAGTCTTTTTTCATCTGTCTGTAGTTTTTTTTCACCTGTCTGAAGTTTTTTCATCTGTCTGTAGTCTTTTTCATCTCTTTGTAGTCTTTTTTCATCTGTCTGTAGTCTTTTTCATCTCTTTGTAGTCTTTTTTCATCTGTCTGTAGTCTTTTTTCATCTGTCTGTAGTCTTTTTTATCTCTTTGTCGTCTTTTTCATCTCTTTGTAGTCTTTTTTCATCTCTTTATCATCTTTTTCATCTCTTTGTAGTCTTTTTCATCTGACTGTAGTCTTTTTTCATCTCTTTGTAGTTGTTGTTCATCTCTTTGTAGTTGTTTTTCTTCTGTTTGTAGTTGTTTTTCTTCTCTTTGTAGTTGTTTTTCATCTGTCTGTAGTCCTATTCATCTGTCTGTAGTCTTTTTTCATCTGTCTGTAGTCTTTTTTAATCTCTTTGTTATCTTTTTCATCTCTTTGTAGTTGTTTTCCATCTCTTTATCATCTTTTTCATCTGACTGTAGTCTTTTTCATCTCTTTGTAGTTGTTTTTCATCTCTTTGTAGTCTTTTTCATCAGTCTGTAGTCTTTTTCATCTCTTTGTAGTCTTTTTCATCAGTCTGTAGTCTTTTTTAATCTCTTTGTAGTCTTTTTCATCAGTCTGTAGTCTTTTTTAATCTCTTTGTAGTTGTTTATCATCTCTTTGTTGTCTTTTTCATCTGTCTGTAGTCTTTTTTCATCTCTTTGTCATCTTTTTTAAATCTCTTTGTAGTCTTTTTTCATCTCTTTGTAGTCTTTTTTCATCCGTCTGTAGTCTTTTTAATCTCTGTCGTCTTTTTCATCTCTTTGTAGTCTTTTTTTAATCTCTTTGTAGTCTTTTTTCATCTCTTTGTAGTCTTTTTTCATCCGTCTGTAGTCTTTTTCATCCGTCTGTAGTATTTTTCATCTGTCTGTAGTCTTTTTCATCTCTTTGTAGTTTTTTTTCATTTGTCATTACTCTTTTACATCTGTCTGTAGTCTTTTTCATCTGTCAATAATCTTTTTCATCTCGTTGTAGTCTTTTTCATCTCTTTGTAGTGTTTTTCATCTCTTTGTAGTCTTTTTTTAATCTCTTTGTAGTCTTTTTCATCTGTCTGTAGTCTTTTTCATCTCTTTGTAGTCTTTTTTCATCTGTCTGTAGTCTTTTTTCATCTGTCTGTAGTCTTTTTCATTTCTTTGTCGTCTTTTTCATCTCTTTGTAGTCTTTTTTCATCTCTTTGTAATTGTTTTTCATCTCTTTGTAGTTTTTTTTCATCTGTCATTACTCTTTTTCATCTGTCTGTAGTCTTTTTCATCTCTTTGTAGTCGTTTTCATCTGTCAATAATCTTTTTCATCTCGTTGTAGTCTTTTTCATCTCTTTGTAGTCTTTTTCATCTCGTTGTAGTCTTTTTCATCTCTTTGTAGTCTTTTTCATCTCTTTGTAGTCTTTTTCATCTGACTGTAATCTTTTTTCATCTCTTTGTAGTTGTTTTTCATCTCTTTGTAGTTGTTTTTCTTCTGTTTGTAGTTGTTTTTCATCTCTTTGTAGTTTTTTTCCATCTGTCATTACTCTTTTTCATCTGTCTGTTGTCTTTTTCTTCTCTTTGTAGTTGTTTTTCATCTGTCTGTAGTCCTATTCATCTGTCTGTAGTCTTTTTTAATCTCTTTGTTATCTTTTTCATCTCTTTGTAGTTGTTTTTCATCTCTTTGTCATCTTTTTTATCTGACTGTAGTCTTTTTCATCTGACTGTAGTCTTTTTCATCTGACTGTAGTCTTTTTCATCTCTTTGTAGTCTTTTTCATCTCTTTGTAGTTGTTTTTCATCTCTTTGTAGTCTTTTTTCATCTGTCTGTAGTCTTTTTTCATCTGTCTGTAGTCTTTTTTAATCTCTTTGTAGTTGTTTATCATCTCTTTCTCGTCTTTTTCATCTGTCTGTAGTCTTTTTTCATCTGTCTGTAGTCTTTTTCATCTCTTTGTCATCTTTTTAAAATCTCTTTGTAGTCTTTTTTCATCTCTTTGTAGTCTTTTTTCATCCGTCTGTAGTCTTTTTCATCTTTCTGTAGTCTTTTTCATCTCTTTGTAGTCTTTTTCATCTGTCAATAATCTTTTTCATCTCGTTGTAGTCTTTTTCATCTCTTTGTAGTCTTTTTCATCTCGTTGTAGTCTTTTTCATCTCTTTGTAGTCTTTTTAATCTCGTTGTAGTCTTTTTCATCTCTTTGTAGTCTTTTTCATCCCTTTGTAGTCTTTTTCATCTCTTTGTAGTCTTTTTTCATCTCTTTGTAGTCTTTTTCATCTCTTTGTAGTCTTTTTCATCTCTTTATCATCTTTTTCATCTCTTTGTAGTCTTTTTCATCTGACTGTAGTCTTTTTCATCTGACTGTAGTCTTTTTCATCCCTTTGTAGTCTTTTTCATCTCTTTGTAGTCTTTTTTCATCTCTTTGTGGTCTTTTTCATCTCTTTGTAGTCTTTTTTCATCTCTTTATCATCTTTTTCATCTCTTTGTAGTCTTTTTCATCTGACTGTAGTCTTTTTTCATCTCTTTGTAGTTGTTGTTCATCTCTTTGTAGTTGTTTTTCTTCTGTTTGTAGTTGTTTTTCTTCTCTTTGTAGTTGTTTTTCATCTGTCTGTAGTCCTATTCATCTGTCTGTAGTCTTTTTTCATCTGTCTGTAGTCTTTTTTAATCTCTTTGTTATCTTTTTCATCTCTTTGTAGTTGTTTTCCATCTCTTTATCATCTTTTTCATCTGACTGTAGTCTTTTTCATCTCTTTGTAGTTGTTTTTCATCTCTTTGTAGTCTTTTTCATCAGTCTGTAGTCTTTTTCATCTCTTTGTAGTCTTTTTCATCAGTCTGTAGTCTTTTTTAATCTCTTTGTAGTCTTTTTCATCAGTCTGTAGTCTTTTTTAATCTCTTTGTAGTTGTTTATCATCTCTTTGTTGTCTTTTTCATCTGTCTGTAGTCTTTTTTCATCTCTTTGTCATCTTTTTTAAATCTCTTTGTAGTCTTTTTTCATCTCTTTGTAGTCTTTTTTCATCCGTCTGTAGTCTTTTTAATCTCTGTCGTCTTTTTCATCTCTTTGTAGTCTTTTTTTAATCTCTTAGTAGTCTTTTTTCATCTCTTTGTAGTCTTTTTTCATCCGTCTGTAGTCTTTTTCATCCGTCTGTAGTATTTTTCATCTGTCTGTAGTCTTTTTCATCTCTTTGTAGTTTTTTTTCATTTGTCATTACTCTTTTACATCTGTCTGTAGTCTTTTTCATCTGTCAATAATCTTTTTCATCTCGTTGTAGTCTTTTTCATCTCTTTGTAGTGTTTTTCATCTCTTTGTAGTCTTTTTTTAATCTCTTTGTAGTCTTTTTCATCTGTCTGTAGTCTTTTTCATCTCTTTGTAGTCTTTTTTCATCTGTCTGTAGTCTTTTTTCATCTGTCTGTAGTCTTTTTCATTTCTTTGTCGTCTTTTTCATCTCTTTGTAGTCTTTTTTCATCTCTTTGTAATTGTTTTTCATCTCTTTGTAGTTTTTTTTCATCTGTCATTACTCTTTTTCATCTGTCTGTAGTCTTTTTCATCTCTTTGTAGTCGTTTTCATCTGTCAATAATCTTTTTCATCTCGTTGTAGTCTTTTTCATCTCTTTGTAGTCTTTTTCATCTCGTTGTAGTCTTTTTCATCTCTTTGTAGTCTTTTTCATCTCTTTGTAGTCTTTTTCATCTGACTGTAATCTTTTTTCATCTCTTTGTAGTTGTTGTTCATCTCTTTGTAGTTGTTTTTCTTCTGTTTGTAGTTGTTTTTCATCTCTTTGTAGTTTTTTTCCATCTGTCATTACTCTTTTTCATCCGTCTGTAGTCTTTTTCATCTTTCTGTAGTCTTTTTCATCTCTTTGTAGTCTTTTTCATCTGTCAATAATCTTTTTCATCTCGTTGTAGTCTTTTTCATCTCTTTGTAGTCTTTTTCATCTCGTTGTAGTCTTTTTCATCTCTTTGTAGTCTTTTTAATCTCGTTGTAGTCTTTTTCATCTCTTTGTAGTCTTTTTCATCCCTTTGTAGTCTTTTTCATCTCTTTGTAGTCTTTTTTCATCTCTTTGTAGTCTTTTTCATCTCTTTGTAGTCTTTTTCATCTCTTTATCATCTTTTTCATCTCTTTGTAGTCTTTTTCATCTGACTGTAGTCTTTTTCATCTGACTGTAGTCTTTTTTCATCTCTTTGTAGTTGTTTTTCATCTCTTTGTAGTTGTTTTTCTTCTGTTTGTAGTTGTTTTTCTTCTCTTTGTAGTTGTTTTTCATCTGTCTGTAGTCCTATTCATCTGTCTGTAGTCTTTTTTAATCTCTTTGTTATCTTTTTCATCTCTTTGTAGTTGTTTTTCATCTCTTTGTCATCTTTTTTATCTGACTGTAGTCTTTTTCATCTGACTGTAGTCTTTTTCATCTGACTGTAGTCTTTTTCATCTCTTTGTAGTCTTTTTCATCTCTTTGTAGTTGTTTTTCATCTCTTTGTAGTCTTTTTTCATCTGTCTGTAGTCTTTTTTCATCTGTCTGTAGTCTTTTTTAATCTCTTTGTAGTTGTTTATCATCTCTTTCTCGTCTTTTTCATCTGTCTGTAGTCTTTTTTCATCTGTCTGTAGTCTTTTTCATCTCTTTGTCATCTTTTTAAAATCTCTTTGTAGTCTTTTTTCATCTCTTTGTAGTCTTTTTTCATCCGTCTGTAGTCTTTTTCATCTTTCTGTAGTCTTTTTCATCTTTTTGTAGTCTTTTTCATCTGTCAATAATCTTTTTCATCTCGTTGTAGTCTTTTTCATCTCTTTGTAGTCTTTTTCATCTCGTTGTAGTCTTTTTCATCTCTTTGTAGTCTTTTTAATCTCGTTGTAGTCTTTTTCATCTCTTTGTAGTCTTTTTCATCCCTTTGTAGTCTTTTTCATCTCTTTGTAGTCTTTTTTCATCTCTTTGTAGTCTTTTTCATCTCTTTGTAGTCTTTTTCATCTCTTTATCATCTTTTTCATCTCTTTGTAGTCTTTTTCATCTGACTGTAGTCTTTTTCATCTGACTGTAGTCTTTTTCATCCCTTTGTAGTCTTTTTCATCTCTTTGTAGTCTTTTTTCATCTCTTTGTGGTCTTTTTCATCTCTTTGTAGTCTTTTTTCATCTCTTTATCATCTTTTTCATCTCTTTGTAGTCTTTTTCATCTGACTGTAGTCTTTTTTCATCTCTTTGTAGTTGTTGTTCATCTCTTTGTAGTTGTTTTTCTTCTGTTTGTAGTTGTTTTTCTTCTCTTTGTAGTTGTTTTTCATCTGTCTGTAGTCCTATTCATCTGTCTGTAGTCTTTTTTCATCTGTCTGTAGTCTTTTTTAATCTCTTTGTTATCTTTTTCATCTCTTTGTAGTTGTTTTCCATCTCTTTATCATCTTTTTCATCTGACTGTAGTCTTTTTCATCTCTTTGTAGTTGTTTTTCATCTCTTTGTAGTCTTTTTCATCAGTCTGTAGTCTTTTTCATCTCTTTGTAGTCTTTTTCATCAGTCTGTAGTCTTTTTTAATCTCTTTGTAGTCTTTTTCATCAGTCTGTAGTCTTTTTTAATCTCTTTGTAGTTGTTTATCATCTCTTTGTTGTCTTTTTCATCTGTCTGTAGTCTTTTTTCATCTCTTTGTCATCTTTTTTAAATCTCTTTGTAGTCTTTTTTCATCTCTTTGTAGTCTTTTTTCATCCGTCTGTAGTCTTTTTAATCTCTGTCGTCTTTTTCATCTCTTTGTAGTCTTTTTTTAATCTCTTTGTAGTCTTTTTTCATCTCTTTGTAGTCTTTTTTCATCCGTCTGTAGTCTTTTTCATCCGTCTGTAGTATTTTTCATCTGTCTGTAGTCTTTTTCATCTCTTTGTAGTTTTTTTTCATTTGTCATTACTCTTTTACATCTGTCTGTAGTCTTTTTCATCTGTCAATAATCTTTTTCATCTCGTTGTAGTCTTTTTCATCTCTTTGTAGTGTTTTTCATCTCTTTGTAGTCTTTTTTTAATCTCTTTGTAGTCTTTTTCATCTGTCTGTAGTCTTTTTCATCTCTTTGTAGTCTTTTTTCATCTGTCTGTAGTCTTTTTTCATCTGTCTGTAGTCTTTTTCATTTCTTTGTCGTCTTTTTCATCTCTTTGTAGTCTTTTTTCATCTCTTTGTAATTGTTTTTCATCTCTTTGTAGTTTTTTTTCATCTGTCATTACTCTTTTTCATCTGTCTGTAGTCTTTTTCATCTCTTTGTAGTCGTTTTCATCTGTCAATAATCTTTTTCATCTCGTTGTAGTCTTTTTCATCTCTTTGTAGTCTTTTTCATCTCGTTGTAGTCTTTTTCATCTCTTTGTAGTCTTTTTCATCTCTTTGTAGTCTTTTTCATCTGACTGTAATCTTTTTTCATCTCTTTGTAGTTGTTGTTCATCTCTTTGTAGTTGTTTTTCTTCTGTTTGTAGTTGTTTTTCATCTCTTTGTAGTTTTTTTCCATCTGTCATTACTCTTTTTCATCCGTCTGTAGTCTTTTTCATCTTTCTGTAGTCTTTTTCATCTCTTTGTAGTCTTTTTCATCTGTCAATAATCTTTTTCATCTCGTTGTAGTCTTTTTCATCTCTTTGTAGTCTTTTTCATCTCGTTGTAGTCTTTTTCATCTCTTTGTAGTCTTTTTAATCTCGTTGTAGTCTTTTTCATCTCTTTGTAGTCTTTTTCATCCCTTTGTAGTCTTTTTCATCTCTTTGTAGTCTTTTTTCATCTCTTTGTAGTCTTTTTCATCTCTTTGTAGTCTTTTTCATCTCTTTATCATCTTTTTCATCTCTTTGTAGTCTTTTTCATCTGACTGTAGTCTTTTTCATCTGACTGTAGTCTTTTTTCATCTCTTTGTAGTTGTTTTTCATCTCTTTGTAGTTGTTTTTCTTCTGTTTGTAGTTGTTTTTCTTCTCTTTGTAGTTGTTTTTCATCTGTCTGTAGTCCTATTCATCTGTCTGTAGTCTTTTTTAATCTCTTTGTTATCTTTTTCATCTCTTTGTAGTTGTTTTTCATCTCTTTGTCATCTTTTTTATCTGACTGTAGTCTTTTTCATCTGACTGTAGTCTTTTTCATCTGACTGTAGTCTTTTTCATCTCTTTGTAGTCTTTTTCATCTCTTTGTAGTTGTTTTTCATCTCTTTGTAGTCTTTTTTCATCTGTCTGTAGTCTTTTTTCATCTGTCTGTAGTCTTTTTTAATCTCTTTGTAGTTGTTTATCATCTCTTTCTCGTCTTTTTCATCTGTCTGTAGTCTTTTTTCATCTGTCTGTAGTCTTTTTCATCTCTTTGTCATCTTTTTAAAATCTCTTTGTAGTCTTTTATCATCTCTTTGTAGTCTTTTTTCATCCGTCTGTAGTCTTTTTCATCTTTCTGTAGTCTTTTTCATCTCTTTGTAGTCTTTTTCATCTGTCAATAATCTTTTTCATCTCGTTGTAGTCTTTTTCATCTCTTTGTAGTCTTTTTCATCTCGTTGTAGTCTTTTTCATCTCTTTGTAGTCTTTTTAATCTCGTTGTAGTCTTTTTCATCTCTTTGTAGTCTTTTTCATCCCTTTGTAGTCTTTTTCATCTCTTTGTAGTCTTTTTTCATCTCTTTGTAGTCTTTTTCATCTCTTTGTAGTCTTTTTCATCTCTTTATCATCTTTTTCATCTCTTTGTAGTCTTTTTCATCTGACTGTAGTCTTTTTCATCTGACTGTAGTCTTTTTTCATCTCTTTGTAGTTGTTTTTCATCTCTTTGTAGTTGTTTTTCTTCTGTTTGTAGTTGTTTTTCTTCTCTTTGTAGTTGTTTTTCATCTGTCTGTAGTCCTATTCATCTGTCTGTAGTCTTTTTTCATCTGTCTGTAGTCTTTTTTAATCTCTTTGTTATCTTTTTCATCTCTTTGTAGTTGTTTTCCATCTCTTTATCATCTTTTTCATCTGACTGTAGTCTTTTTCATCTCTTTGTAGTTGTTTTTCATCTCTTTGTAGTCTTTTTCATCAGTCTGTAGTCTTTTTCATCTCTTTGTAGTCTTTTTCATCAGTCTGTAGTCTTTTTTAATCTCTTTGTAGTCTTTTTCATCAGTCTGTAGTCTTTTTTAATCTCTTTGTAGTTGTTTATCATCTCTTTGTTGTCTTTTTCATCTGTCTGTAGTCTTTTTTCATCTCTTTGTCATCTTTTTTAAATCTCTTTGTAGTCTTTTTTCATCTCTTTGTAGTCTTTTTTCATCCGTCTGTAGTCTTTTTCATCTCTGTCGTCTTTTTTCATCTCTTTGTAGTCTTTTTTAATCTCTTTGTAGTCTTTTTTCATCTCTTTGTAGTCTTTTTTCATCCGTCTGTAGTCTTTTTCATCAGTCTGTAGTCTTTTTCATCTCTTTGTAGTCTTTTTTCATCTCTTTGTAGACTTTTTTCATCTGTCTGTAGTATTTTTCATCTGTCTGTAGTCTTTTTCATCTCTTTGTAGTTTTTTTTCATTTGTCATTACTCTTTTACATCTGTCTGTAGTCTTTTTCATCTGTCAATAATCTTTTTCATCTCGTGGTAGTCTTTTTCATCTCTTTGTAGTCTTTTTCATCTGTCAATAATCTTTTTCATCTCGTTGTAGTCTTTTTCATCTCTTTGTAGTCTTTTTCATCTCTTTGTAGTCTTTTTTTAATCTCTTTGTAGTCTTTTTCATCTGTCTGTAGTCTTTTTCATCTCTTTGTAGTCTTTTTTCATCTGTCTGTAGTCTTTTTTCATCTGTCTGTAGTCTTTTTCATTTCTTTGTCGTCTTTTTCATCTCTTTGTAGTCTTTTTTCATCTCTTTGTAATTGTTTTTCATCTCTTTGTAGTTTTTTTTCATCTGTCATTACTCTTTTTCATCTGTCTGTAGTCTTTTTCATCTCTTTGTAGTCGTTTTCATCTGTCAATAATCTTTTTCATCTCGTTGTAGTCTTTTTCATCTCTTTGTAGTCTTTTTCATCTCGTTGTAGTCTTTTTCATCTCTTTGTAGTCTTTTTCATCTCTTTGTAGTCTTTTTCATCTGACTGTAATCTTTTTTCATCTCTTTGTAGTTGTTGTTCATCTCTTTGTAGTTGTTTTTCTTCTGTTTGTAGTTGTTTTTCATCTCTTTGTAGTTTTTTTCCATCTGTCATTACTCTTTTTCATCTGTCTGTTGTCTTTTTCTTCTCTTTGTAGTTGTTTTTCATCTGTCTGTAGTCCTATTCATCTGTCTGTAGTCTTTTTTAATCTCTTTGTTATCTTTTTCATCTCTTTGTAGTTGTTTTTCATCTCTTTGTCATCTTTTTTATCTGACTGTAGTCTTTTTCATCTGACTGTAGTCTTTTTCATCTGACTGTAGTCTTTTTCATCTCTTTGTAGTCTTTTTCATCTCTTTGTAGTTGTTTTTCATCTCTTTGTAGTCTTTTTTCATCTGTCTGTAGTCTTTTTTCATCTGTCTGTAGTCTTTTTTAATCTCTTTGTAGTTGTTTATCATCTCTTTCTCGTCTTTTTCATCTGTCTGTAGTCTTTTTTCATCTGTCTGTAGTCTTTTTCATCTCTTTGTCATCTTTTTTAAATCTCTTTGTAGTCTTTTTTCATCTCTTTGTAGTCTTTTTTCATCCGTCTGTAGTCTTTTTCATCTTTCTGTAGTCTTTTTCATCTCTTTGTAGTCTTTTTCATCTGTCAATAATCTTTTTCATCTCGTTGTAGTCTTTTTCATCTCTTTGTAGTCTTTTTCATCTCGTTGTAGTCTTTTTCATCTCTTTGTAGTCTTTTTCATCTCGTTGTAGTCTTTTTCATCTCTTTGTAGTCTTTTTTCATCTCTTTGTAGTCTTTTTCATCTCTTTGTAGTCTTTTTCATCTCTTTATCATCTTTTTCATCTCTTTGTAGTCTTTTTCATCTGACTGTAGTCTTTTTCATCTGACTGTAGTCTTTTTTCATCTCTTTGTAGTTGTTTTTCATCTCTTTGTAGTTGTTTTTCTTCTCTTTGTAGTTGTTTTTCTTCTCTTTGTAGTTGTTTTTCATCTGTCTGTAGTCCTATTCATCTGTCTGTAGTCTTTTTTCATCTGTCTGTAGTCTTTTTTAATCTCTTTGTTATCTTTTTCATCTCTTTGTAGTTGTTTTCCATCTCTTTATCATCTTTTTCATCTGACTGTAGTCTTTTTCATCTCTTTGTAGTTGTTTTTCATCTCTTTGTAGTCTTTTTCATCAGTCTGTAGTCTTTTTCATCTCTTTGTAGTCTTTTTCATCAGTCTGTAGTCTTTTTTAATCTCTTTGTAGTCTTTTTCATCAGTCTGTAGTCTTTTTTAATCTCTTTGTAGTTGTTTATCATCTCTTTGTTGTCTTTTTCATCTGTCTGTAGTCTTTTTTCATCTCTTTGTCATCTTTTTTAAATCTCTTTGTAGTCTTTTTTCATCTCTTTGTAGTCTTTTTTCATCCGTCTGTAGTCTTTTTCATCTCTGTCGTCTTTTTTCATCTCTTTGTAGTCTTTTTTAATCTCTTTGTAGTCTTTTTTCATCTCTTTGTAGTCTTTTTTCATCCGTCTGTAGTCTTTTTCATCAGTCTGTAGTCTTTTTCATCTCTTTGTAGTCTTTTTTCATCTCTTTGTAGACTTTTTTCATCTGTCTGTAGTATTTTTCATCTGTCTGTAGTCTTTTTCATCTCTTTGTAGTTTTTTTTCATTTGTCATTACTCTTTTACATCTGTCTGTAGTCTTTTTCATCTGTCAATAATCTTTTTCATCTCGTGGTAGTCTTTTTCATCTCTTTGTAGTCTTTTTCATCCGTCAATAATCTTTTTCATCTCGTTGTAGTCTTTTTCATCTCTTTGTAGTCTTTTTCATCTCTTTGTAGTCTTTTTTTAATCTCTTTGTAGTCTTTTTCATCTGTCTGTAGTCTTTTTCATCTCTTTGTAGTCTTTTTTCATCTGTCTGTAGTCTTTTTTCATCTGTCTGTAGTCTTTTTCATTTCTTTGTCGTCTTTTTCATCTCTTTGTAGTCTTTTTTCATCTCTTTGTAATTGTTTTTCATCTCTTTGTAGTTTTTTTTCATCTGTCATTACTCTTTTTCATCTGTCTGTAGTCTTTTTCATCTCTTTGTAGTCGTTTTCATCTGTCAATAATCTTTTTCATCTCGTTGTAGTCTTTTTCATCTCTTTGTAGTCTTTTTCATCTCGTTGTAGTCTTTTTCATCTCTTTGTAGTCTTTTTCATCTCTTTGTAGTCTTTTTCATCTGACTGTAATCTTTTTTCATCTCTTTGTAGTTGTTGTTCATCTCTTTGTAGTTGTTTTTCTTCTGTTTGTAGTTGTTTTTCATCTCTTTGTAGTTTCTTTCCATCTGTCATTACTCTTTTTCATCTGTCTGTAGTCTTTTTCTTCTCTTTGTAGTTGTTTTTCATCTGTCTGTAGTCTTTTTTAATCTCTTTGTTATCTTTTTCATCTCTTTGTAGTTGTTTTTCATCTCTTTGTCATCTTTTTTATCTCTTTGTATTCTTTTTTCATCTCTTTGTAGTCTTTTTCATCTCTTTATCATCTTTTTCATCTGACTGTAGTCTTTTTCATCTGACTGTAGTCTTTTTCATCTCTTTGTAGTCTTTTTCATCTCTTTGTAGTTGTTTTTCATCTCTTTGTAGTCTTTTTCATCTGTCTGTAGTCTTTTTTCATCTGTCTGTAGTCTTTTTTCATCTGTCTGTAGTCTTTTTTAATCTCTTTGTAGTTGTTTATCATCTCTTTCTCGTCTTTTTCATCTGTCTGTAGTCTTTTTTCATCTGTCTGTAGTCTTTTTCATCTCTTTGTCATCTTTTTTAAATCTCTTTGTAGTCTTTTTTCATCTCTTTGTAGTCTTTTTTCATCCGTCTGTAGTCTTTTTCATCTTTCTGTAGTCTTTTTCATCTCTTTGTAGTCTTTTTCATCTGTCAATAATCTTTTTCATCTCGTTGTAGTCTTTTTCATCTCTTTGTAGTCTTTTTCATCTCGTTGTAGTCTTTTTCATCTCTTTGTAGTCTTTATCATCTCGTTGTAGTCTTTTTCATCTCTTTGTAGTCTTTTTCATCCCTTTGTGTCTTTTTCATCTGACTGTAGTCTTTTTTCATCTCTTTGTAGTTGTTTTTCATCTCTTTGTAGTTGTTTTTCATCTCTTTGTAGTTGTTTTTCTTCTCTTTGTAGTTGTTTTTCATCTGTCTGTAGTCCTATTCATCTGTCTGTAGTCTTTTTTAATCTCTTTGTTATCTTTTTCATCTCTTTGTAGTTGTTTTTCATCTCTTTGTCATCTTTTTTATCTCTTTGTATTCTTTTTTCATCTCTTTGTAGTCTTTTTCATCTCTTTATCATCTTTTTCATCTGACTGTAGTCTTTTTCATCTGACTGTAGTCTTTTTCATCTCTTTGTAGTCTTTTTCATCTCTTTGTAGTTGTTTTTCATCTCTTTGAAGTCTTTTTCATCAGTCTGTAGTCTTTTTTAATCTCTTTGTCGTTGTTTATCATCTCTTTCTCGTCTTTTTCATCCGTCTGTAGTCTTTTTTCATCTGTCTGTAGTCTTTTTCATCTCTTTGTCATCTTTTTTAAATCTCTTTGTAGTCTTTTTTCATCTCTTTGTAGTCTTTTTTCATCCGTCTGTAGTCTTTTTCATCAGTCTGTAGTCTTTTTCATCTCTGTCGTCTTTTTTCATCTCTTTGTAGTCTTTTTTGAATCTCTTTGTAGTCTTTTTCATCTGTTTGTAGTCTTTTTCATCTCTTTGTAGTCTTTTTTCATCCGTCTGTAGTTTTTTTCATCTCTTTGTCGTCTTTTTTCAATAGTCTGTAGTCTTTTTTAATCTCTTTGTAGTTGTTTATCATCTCTTTGTCGTCTTTTTCATATCTTTGTAGTCTTTTTTCATCTGTCTGTAGTCTTTTTCATCTCTTTGTAGTCTTTTTCATCTGTCTGTAGTCTTTTTCATCTCTTTGTAGTCTTTTTCATCTCTTTGTAGTCTTTTTCATCCCTTTGTAGTCTTTTTCATCTGACTGTAATCTTTTTTCATCTCTTTGTAGTTGTTTTTCATCTCTTTGTAGTTGTTTTTTCTTCTGTTTGTAGTTGTTTTTCTTCTCTTTGTAGTTGTTTTTCATCTGTCTGTAGTCCTATTCATCTATCTGTAGTCTTTTTTCATCTCTTTGTAGTCTTTTTCATCTCTTTGTCAGCTTTTTCATCTGACTGTAGTCTTTTTCATCCGTCTGTAGTCTTTTTTAATCTCTTTGTAGTTGTTTATCATCTCTTTGTCGTCTTTTTCATCTCTTTATCATCTTTTTCATCTGACTGTAGTCTTTTTCATCTGACTGTAGTCTTTTTCATCTTTTTGTAGTCTTTTTCATCTCTTTGTAGTTGTTTTTCATCTCTTTGAAGTCTTTTTCATCAGTCTGTAGTCTTTTTTAATCTCTTTGTCGTTGTTTATCATCTCTTTCTCGTCTTTTTCATCCGTCTGTAGTCTTTTTTCATCTGTCTGTAGTGTTTTTCATCTCTTTGTCATCTTTTTTAAATTTCTTTGTAGTCTTTTTTCATCTCTTTGTAGTCTTTTTCATCTCTTTGTCAGCTTTTTCATCTGACTGTAGTCTTTTTCATCCGTCTGTAGTCTTTTTTAATCTCTTTGTAGTTGTTTATCATCTCTTTGTCGTCTTTTTCATCTCTTTATCATCTTTTTCATCTGACTGTAGTCTTTTTCATCTGACTGTAGTCTTTTTCATCTTTTTGTAGTCTTTTTCATCTCTTTGTAGTTGTTTTTCATCTCTTTGAAGTCTTTTTCATCAGTCTGTAGTCTTTTTTAATCTCTTTGTCGTTGTTTATCATCTCTTTCTCGTCTTTTTCATCCGTCTGTAGTCTTTTTTCATCTGTCTGTAGTGTTTTTCATCTCTTTGTCATCTTTTTTAAATTTCTTTGTAGTCTTTTTTCATCTCTTTGTAGTCTTTTTTCATCCATCTGTAGTCTTTTTCATCAGTCTGTAGTCTTTTTCATCTCTGTCGTCTTTTTTCATCTCTTTGTAGTCTTTTTTGAATCTCTTTGTAGTCTTTTTCATCTGTTTGTAGTCTTTTTTCATCCGTCTGTAGTTTTTTTCATCTCTTAGTAGTCTTTTTTCAATAGTCTGTAGTCTTTTTTAATCTCTTTGTAGTTGTTTATCATCTCTTTGTCGTCTTTTTCATATCTTTGTAGTCTTTTTTCATCTGTCTGTAGTCTTTTTCATCCCTTTGTAGTCTTTTTCATCTGACTGTAATCTTTTTTCATCTCTTTGTAGTTGTTTTTCATCTCTTTGTAGTTGTTTTTTCTTCTGTTTGTAGTTGTTTTTCTTCTCTTTGTAGTTGTTTTTCATCAGTCTGTAGTCCTATTCATCTATCTGTAGTCTTTTTTTATCTTTTTGTATTCTTTTTTCATCTCTTTGTAGTCTTTTTCATCTCTTTGTCATCTTTTTCATCTGACTGTAGTCTTTTTCATCCGTCTGTAGTCTTTTTTAATCTCTTTGTAGTTGTTTATCATCTCTTTGTCGTCTTTTTCATCTCTTTGTAGTCTTTTTTCATCTGTCTGTAGTCTTTTTCATCTCATTGTCGTCTTTTTTCATCTCTTTGTAGTCTTTTTTTAATCTCTTTGTAGTCTTTTTTATCTCTCTGTAGTCTTTTTCATCTGTCTGTAGTCTTTTTCATCTCTTTGTAGTCTTTTTTATCTGTCTGTAGTCTTTTTTCATCTGTGTGTAGTCCTTTTTCATCTCTTCGTAGTCTTTTTTCATCTGTCTGTAGTCTTTTTTCATCCGTCTGTAGTCTTTTTCATCTCTTTGTACTCTTTTTCATCTGTCTGTAGTCTTTTTTCATCTGTCTGTAGTCTTTTTTAATCTCTTCATAGTCTTTTTTCATCTGTCTGTAGTCTTTTTTCATCTGTCTGTAGTCTTTTTCTTCTGTCTGTAGTCTTTTTTCATCTCTCTGTAGTCTTTTTCATCTCTTTGTCGTCTTTTTCATCTCTTTGTAGTTGTTTTTCATCTCTTTGTAGTTGTTTTTTCTTCTGTTTGTAGTTGTTTTTCTTCTCTTTGTAGTTGTTTTTCATCTGTCTGTAGTCCTATTCATCTATCTGTAGTCTTTTTTCATCTCTTTGTAGTCTTTTTCATCTCTTTGTCAGCTTTTTCATCTGACTGTAGTCTTTTTCATCCGTCTGTAGTCTTTTTTAATCTCTTTGTAGTTGTTTATCATCTCTTTGTCGTCTTTTTCATCTCTTTATCATCTTTTTCATCTGACTGTAGTCTTTTTCATCTGACTGTAGTCTTTTTCATCTCTTTGAAGTCTTTTTCATCAGTCTGTAGTCTTTTTTAATCTCTTTGTCGTTGTTTATCATCTCTTTCTCGTCTTTTTCATCCGTCTGTAGTCTTTTTTCATCTGTCTGTAGTGTTTTTCATCTCTTTGTCATCTTTTTTAAATTTCTTTGTAGTCTTTTTTCATCTCTTTGTAGTCTTTTTTCATCCATCTGTAGTCTTTTTCATCAGTCTGTAGTCTTTTTCATCTCTGTCGTCTTTTTTCATCTCTTTGTAGTCTTTTTTGAATCTCTTTGTAGTCTTTTTCATCTGTTTGTAGTCTTTTTTCATCCGTCTGTAGTTTTTTTCATCTCTTAGTAGTCTTTTTTCAATAGTCTGTAGTCTTTTTTAATCTCTTTGTAGTTGTTTATCATCTCTTTGTCGTCTTTTTCATATCTTTGTAGTCTTTTTTCATCTGTCTGTAGTCTTTTTCATCCCTTTGTAGTCTTTTTCATCTGACTGTAATCTTTTTTCATCTCTTTGTAGTTGTTTTTCATCTCTTTGTAGTTGTTTTTTCTTCTGTTTGTAGTTGTTTTTCTTCTCTTTGTAGTTGTTTTTCATCAGTCTGTAGTCCTATTCATCTATCTGTAGTCTTTTTTTATCTTTTTGTATTCTTTTTTCATGTCTTTGTAGTCTTTTTCATCTCTTTGTCATCTTTTTCATCTGACTGTAGTCTTTTTCATCCGTCTGTAGTCTTTTTTAATCTCTTTGTAGTTGTTTATCATCTCTTTGTCGTCTTTTTCATCTCTTTGTAGTCTTTTTTCATCTGTCTGTAGTCTTTTTCATCTCATTGTCGTCTTTTTTCATCTCTTTGTAGTCTTTTTTTAATCTCTTTGTAGTCTTTTTTATCTCTCTGTAGTCTTTTTCATCTGTCTGTAGTCTTTTTCATCTCTTTGTAGTCTTTTTTATCTGTCTGTAGTCTTTTTTCATCTGTGTGTAGTCCTTTTTCATCTCTTCGTAGTCTTTTTTCATCTGTCTGTAGTCTTTTTTCATCCGTCTGTAGTCTTTTTCATCTCTTTGTACTCTTTTTTCATCTGTATGTAGTCTTTTTTCATCTGTCTGTAGTCTTTTTTAATCTCTTCATAGTCTTTTTTCATCTGTCTGTAGTCTTTTTTCATCTGTCTGTAGTCTTTTTCTTCTGTCTGTAGTCTTTTTTCATCTCTCTGTAGTCTTTTTCATCTCTTTGTCGTCTTTTTCATCTCTTTGTAGTCTTTTTAATCTCTTTGTCGTCTTTTTCATCTGTTTGTAGTCTTTTTTCATCTGTCTGTAGTCTTTTTCATCCGTCTGTAGTCTTTTTCATCTCTTTGTAGTCTTTTTTCATCTCTTTGTAGTCTTTTTAATCTCTTTGTCGTCTTTTTCATCTCTTTGTAGTCTTTTTCCATCCGTCTGTAGTCTTTTTTCATCTGTCTGTAGTCTTTTTCATCTCTTTGTAGTCTTTTTCATCCGTCTGTAGTCTTTTTCATCTCTTTGTCGTTTTTTCATCTCTTTGTAGTCTTTTTTCATCTCTTTGTCGTCTTTTTTCATCACTTTGTCGTCTTTTTTAATCTCTTTGTAGTTGTTTTTCATCTCTTTGTAGTTTTTTTTTCATCTGTCATTAGCCTTTTTTATCTCTTTGTCATCTTTTTAATCTGACTGTCATCTTTTTTCATCTCTTTGTAGTTGTTTTTCATCTCTTTATAGTTGTTTTTCTTCTCTTTGTAGTTGTGTTTCATCTCTTTGTGGTTGTTTTTCACCTCTTTGTTGTCTTTTTAATCTCTTTGTAGTCTTTTCCATCTCTTTGTCATCTTTTTCATCTGACTGTAATCTTGTTTCATCTCTTTATAGTTGTTCTTCATCTCTTTGTAGTCTTTTTTAATCTCTTTGTGGTTGTTTTTCATCTCTTTGTAGTCTTTTTCATCTGTCTGTACTCTTTTTCACCTCTTTGTAGTCTTTTTCATCAGTCTGTAGTCTTTTTTGATCTCTTTGTAGTTGTTTATCATCTATTTGTCGTCTTTTTCATCTCTTTGTAGTCTTTTTTCATCTGTCTATAGTCTTTTTTCATCTGTCTGTAGTTGTTTTTCATCTCTTTGTCGTCTTTTTCATCTCTTTGTAGTCTTTTTTCATCTGTTTGTACTCTTTTTTCATCTGTCTGTAGTCTTTTTCATCTGTCTGTAGTCTTTTTCATCTCTTTGTAGTCTTTTTCATCTCTTTGTCGTCTTTTTCATCTGTCTGTAGTCTTTTTTCATCTCTTTGTAGTTTTTTTTCATTTCTTCGTAGTCTTTTTTAATCTCTTTGTAGTCTTTTTTCATCTCTTCATAGTCTTTTTTAATCTATTTGTAGTCTTTTTTCATCTCTTTGTAGTTTTTTTCATCTCTTCGTAGTCTTTTTTAATCTCTTTGTAGTCTTTTTTCATCTCTTTGTAGTCTTTTTTCATCTCTTTGTAGTCTTTTTCATCTTTTTTTAGTCTTTTTTAATCTCTTTGTAGTCTTTTTTCATCTCTTTGTAGTCTTTTCATCTCTTTGTAGTCTTTTTTCACCTCTTTGTAGTCTTTTTTCATCTGTCTGTAGTCTTTTTCATCTCTTTGTCGTCTTTTTCATCTCTTTGTAGTCTTTTTCATCTGTCTGTAGTCTTTTTCATCTCTTTGTAGTCTTTTTCATCTCTTCGTTGTTGTTTTTCATCTCTTTGTCGTCTTTTCATCTCTTCGTTGTTGTTTTTCATCTCTGTAGACTTTTTCATCTTTTTGGAATCTTTTTCATCTCTTCGTTGTTGTTTATCATCTCTTTGTCGTCTTTTCATCTCTTCGTTGTTGTTTTTCATCTCTGTAGACTTTTTCATCTTTTTGTAGTTGTTTTTTTTATCTGACTGTAGTCTTTTTCATCTCTTTGTAGTCTTTTTTCATCTGACTGTAGTCTTTTTCATCTCTTTGTAGCCTTTTTTCATCTCTTTGTCATCTTTTTCAACTGACTGTAATCTTGTTTCATCTCTTTGTAGTTGTTCTTCATCTCTTTGTAGTCTTTTTCATCTCTTTGTAGTCTTTTTTAATCTCTTTGTGGTTGTTTTTCATCTCTTTGTAGTCTTTTTCATCTGTCTGTACTCTTTTTCACCTCTTTGTAGTCTTTTTCATCAGTCTGTAGTCTTTTTTGATCTCTTTGTAGTTGTTTATCATCTATTTGTCGTCTTTTTCATCTCTTTGTAGTCTTTTTTCATCTGTCTGTAGTCTTTTTTCATCTGTCTGTAGTTGTTTTTCATCTCTTTGTCATCTTTTTCATCTCTTTGTAGTCTTTTTTCATCTGTCTGTAGTCTTTTTTCATCTGTTTGTACTCTTTTTTCATCTGTCTGTAGTCTTTTTCATCTGTCTGTAGTCTTTTTCATCTCTTTGTAGTCTTTTTCATCTCTTTGTCGTCTTTTTCATCTGTCTGTAGTCTTTTTTCATCTCTTTGTAGTTTTTTTTCATTTCTTCGTAGTCTTTTTAATCTCTTTGTAGTCTTTTTTCATCTCTTCATAGTCTTTTTTAATCTATTTGTAGTGGTTTTTCATCTCTTTGTAGTTTTTTTCATCTCTTTTTCATCTCTTTGTAGTCTTTTTCATCTGTCTGTAGTCTTTTTCATCTCTTTGTAGTCTTTTTCATCTGTCTGTAGTCTTTTTCATCTCTTTGTAGTCTTTTTCATCTCTTCGTTGTTGTTTTTCATCTCTTTGTCGTCTTTTCATCTCTTCGTTGTTGTTTTTCATCTCTGTAGACTTTTTCATCTTTTTGGAATCTTTTTCATCTCTTCGTTGTTGTTTTTCATCTCTTTGTCGTCTTTTCATCTCTTCGTTGTTGTTTTTCATCTCTGTAGACTTTTTCATCTTTTTGTAGTCTTTTTCATCTCTTCGTTGTTGTTTTTCATCTCTGTAGACTTTTTCATCTTTTTGTAGTTGTTTTTCATCTGACTGTAGTCTTTTTCATCTCTTTGTAGTCTTTTTCATCTCTTTGTAGTCTTTTTTCATCTGACTGTAGTCTTTTTCATCTCTTTGTAGTTTATGGTGTTTTGTGTCTCTTTGTAAACTTTTTCATCTCTTTTGTAGATGCTTTGCATCTTTTGTTTGGTGATTTTGTGTCTCTCTATCGTGTCGTTGGAGTCTTTTTAAAAATCTCTTTGGTCTAAGTCCTGCTATGGTGTTTTGAATCATTTAGTTGTTTTGCGTATCTCTTTAGTTGTTTTGAGTCTTTTTATGGTGTTTTTGTGTCTGTTGTAGACTTTCTAATCTATGAATGGTTGTCTCTTTGAACTTTTTTGAGTCTTTTCATGGTGTTTTTTGTCTTCCTTTTAATCTCTTTGTGGTAGTTCTGCATATTTGAAACACTTTCTCTGATTTTCTCTCATCTCTAATTTTACATTATGTTGCTCACTAAGCAGTTTATTTCATGTTATAGTAAATTATTATTTTTATTTTATATTACAATTTTTATTTTTATATCAAATTTCATAAAGCCAATATATTGTCTAATTCTATATTATTTTTTTTCAAATAAACAAACATTATTTTCCCATTATATTTTAGTTTAATACAGAACTTTTTTAATCAATATCTTATTATTTCTGTATGTTTGATGTCTATTGTGATTTTATATTATCTTTTATAACCTTTTTTTCTGTCTCTCAGTATATATTTATTGATTTATGCGAGGTTGGTGTAGTTGAAATACAGTATTTTATTTTTAACTTTTACCTGCTGTTCATCCTGCAGTCAGCAGGTGGCAGCGAAAGCCTGATCAAAACAGGCAAACACACACACACACACACACACACACACACACACACACACACACACACACACACACACACACACACACACACACACACACGCACACACACACGCACACACACACACACACACACACACACACACACACACACACACACACACACCTGAGTCTAATGATGTGCTCGTTATCAAGCAGCTGAAGCTCGTCACAGGTTTGGAAATCATTAGACTCAGGTGTGTTAGGGTAGGGAGAAACCTAAAACAGGACAGTGGCCCTTCAGGAGCAGGGTTGGGCAGCCCTGATCCAAATAGATTCATTGATAAATTCACTCATTTTGAGACACTACAGGTGAAAAACTTCCCCAGTTCACCACTGACATCAACATGATTATTTTCCGATATGACAAGTTTTATGAAATCTTTAAAATGTCAAATATGCAAATGAGGCATTATCTCATTCTAACTTTTGGTGAATATAGGAGAAATCTACAGAGACAAACACACAAAGTAAAGTCAAAGACATGTTTTTTTATATATATTTTAGATAATTCTTCTTTCAGACTATAAAGAAAACATTTATTTTTCATCACTTTGTCTGTTTGTGTCTGTAGATGATAATGCCTCAGTTACATACGTAATTACAACATTTCAGAAAACATATATAACGTGTGCACAAGTGTTTTTATCCTGTTGTGCTGTACTCTTTACTTTTTATTTTGTAAGTAATGTAAATAAACAACCAACTCAATAAATGAATATACAATAAAGGTTTTGCAGTTATTCATTCATTCATTCATTTATTATAAATGTATTTTTTAAAGTTTTTAATCATACATCCTTTTATTTATGTTGTCATCATTTTTGTATTTGATTTTATTAGTATTATTATAACATTCAAATTGTATTCATTTTGTTATCTTTTATTTTAAATGATTTTTTATCAGAACAAAAAAATAAATAACTCAATAAATAAATGAATGTACCATTAAACTTACCAAAAATAATATGATTTCTACTTCTGTTTTAATTTGCTTCTTTATTTATTTACCTTTGTATTTATTTACTTTCAGACTTAATTTTCCCTTTTATTTATTTATTTTATTTTACATGTAATACATAATCAAGTTTTGCAGTTATTTATGTAAAATGTGTTTAATTATATATTAATTTAATTGATTTATTATTTATTCATTTTAAAAATCATCTTTCATTTTAATTTGAATCACATTTATTTATTTTACATATATTTAATAATTTATTAATTTATTAGAATTTTAAATTTATTTTTTAATACATGATTTAATATTCGGTTTAATGTGTGAAAGTGTGTTGTGTGTGAATTGTTTTATGTTGTTTTATGGTGTTTTATGTTGCCATGTTGTTATTTTGCAGCCAGAGCTGACATCGTTCACCTTGCTTATATGTATATAAAGCATCAAATAACTAATTTAAACCAAAAGTAGGAGAAAACTAACACTGAGGGGGCGGGGCTTATGACCTGTACTGCAGCCCGCCACCAGGGGGCGATCCAGATGTTTTGTCCAGACGTCCCTCATTCTAAACAGTCCAGGCATTTTAGTTTAGGAGCTGTGGCTGTTCAGCACATCACCTCCTCCCTCCCAGTCCGAGGTCGTGGATTTCTCTCCGTCTCAGGAGCCAGGTGGTCTGCATACCTCCCCGTCTCCCCCTCTCCCCCCTCTCTCTCTCCCTCCTGGATGGATTGAGTGCCTTTTCAAGAGGCGTTCAGGGGCCCCAGCTGCTTGGCCTAATGCTCCTCCAGAGAGCCGAGGATTACACTGAGTCTTCAGAGGGGAAATGAAAGAAAACCTAACAGAGGGGTTTACAGGCCGCAGCAGAGATTCTCGCCACAGAAAATACACACTTCCTGTCTCCTGAGTGGGCGCTGTCTCGTTGGAAAGTGTTGTGAACGTCGTGTGGATGGATGAAAAGATACATGTGCATCATTTATTTAAGTAACATTAAGTAACATGTTTGCGGACGTTAGTTTAGCTACAGAAACTGTTTCTCTGCTAAATGTCATTTTAGGGAGAGACGTGTCCATGGACGTATTCTGAGCCAACGGGCCCCTGGGCACAGACATGTAAGAGGCCCCCCACTCTGTCTACACAGGAACAAGACACTTACATTTAAAGAGTCAACTTTTAGTTTCTCTTTGTGGTCATTTTGCATCTTTTTCTGGAGGTTTTGCATCTATTTTTATTTATGTTTTTATTTCTTTGTTTGTAGTCATTTTACATCTGTTTGTAATCATTTTGGCTTTGTCATGGTTTTTTGTCTCCGTGTCGTCTTTTGTGTCTACTTTCGGTCATTTAGCATCTCTTCGTGGTCGTTTTGCATCCCTATAGTCATTTTTTGTCTCTTTGTGGTCATTTTGGGTTGTTTAGTGTATACTTGTGGTCATCTAGCATCTCGTTGTGATCATTTTGTGTTTTTTTTCAGCTGCATTTTAAGAGTCAGAGCCCTTGATTTTATGGGCCTGTTCAGTAATCCGTCCATGGATGCATCTAGTGAAAAATGGGTTCAGTATTTATTTTAGTGATCATGGGGAGAAAGGAAAGGTCAGACCAGTCGGACACAGTTCGCTGGGATCATCCCTATCTGGACACATCAGGTCTGATTCAGTTTCCGGTCTTTTCGTGGTGCTTTTCCTGGGCAAGCGCCACCAAAGTGCAACAAAAATTCATTTACACACTTCTAAGAATCTACAAGTGAATTTTTCATACTTGTACTTGAACATTTATTTGTTTAATCAGTGTAAGAAAGTGACTTTAATGAGAGAAGCAGCCAAAACGTTTGGGTGACGCTCAGCTTGAGCAGCTGAGGTGTTGGGTAGATTAAAAATGTAAATTAAGAAGACTTTACTACGGTATATTTGGAGCAGATAAAGCCTGTCATTTTATTGTGAAGTACAGAAATATGGTCCCAGATGTGTTGACAGCACTGATGTTAATGTGGACGACCAGCAGCTCCCAGTGTTTACGGCGAGGTTAGCACACGGCTAATTCACTGCTGTTAGCGTGCTTATGACAACTCTAGTAAACAAGCACCTAAAGTTAATGGTTAAAATGATATGCGGTTACAAAGGTACGAGGTTAGACGTAAGTTTTACACCATTTAATAAACTCAAAACATTAAAATGCCGCCGGTGGCACAGTGGTTTGAGCAGTCGCCCCATGTAAAGAGGCTGAAGGTCCTTGAGGCAGCGGCTGCGGGTTCTATCAACCTATTTCCTGCCTGTCCTATCTAATAAAGGCTTGGAAAAACTGCCAATATATAATCTTAAAAAAAAACCCAAACCATTACTCCATCACTGATCTCTGGGCCGGGGTCGTAAAACACAGGACTTTCCCCACTAAACATCGGACGTCGGATAGATGTGCAGAGCATGACTATATTTTCCTGCATTTCTTTAACTGGTTTATTTTGAATAACCAAGTTATTTATTTATGCATATGTGTATTTTTGCGTTTAACTGTTTTTTTAAAAAAAATGCAATTTGTAGAAAATCATTTCCTGGTAGCCTATCCACCTCATCACAGAACTCTCCGACAGTCAAAAACTACTGAGCTGGAAAATGCAGATCAGGAGCAACATGCTAATGTTAGCGCCTCTGCTAGCAGCAAACAGCCAGTTGCTCCAGACCTTTTTTAACCGAACTCCATTGCTAGGCAACAGCCTTGGTCCTTGGTAACTTCCTGTCAGCTGATGTCATTCACATTCACTGCAACAGGAAATAAACTAGGACTGTTTTGTAATGTGGTAGGTGTTAGAGCGGTGTGTTTCAGTAGGAGGTCGGAGGGGCCATAGATGCTGAATGGCGGCCATAAGTTCTGTGACACTAGAAAAGTGCATTTTTATTATTATTACTATCAAGAAGTGTAAATTTGTCTAAATTTGATGTTGAAGAGACGTCCTCTAACTACCACCTTCGGACTATAAATAGCCCTTACAGGAAGGTCCACAGACGTCAACATTGGACGTTTGGTAAACGTTGAAAAAAGATGTCGCCTGGCGTTACCAAACCCCTTCAGTGGACCGAAACTGGACGTCCAAAGATGACAGAAAATACAGCACCCCAACGTGACACTGCACAGTGGGTCACCTGCTGGGGAGCAATTTCATCAGATATCATACAAACTCATCCATGTTCACAGCCACATGTTAGCACCTTTAATGTTCAACACATAAAGTGGGAAACATCATAAAAAACAGCAAAAGCAGCCACAAAAATCCTTATTTTACCTTTAATCATTAAACACACTAATGGTCACTTTTATCTCTCACATCCTTGTTTCCATATTTAAACATGAGTTCAAATCATCATCATTATAATGATTTGAACTCATGTTTGTGACTTTTGTGTGGTTATGAGAACCAAAAAAATGTTAAAAGAAGAACAAAATTTTAGATTTATAATTTAATCACAAGAAAACAGTGAATAAAAGCTTGAAATCCAGTAACTAAGTGTGTTACTTGTGTTTAAACTGCAGGGTTTTTAAAGGAAGTTAAATAAAAGATATTTTGAATGGTGAAATATTGAAATAAAACCATAAAATTCAGCTCATTACATCAATTACAGCCTTTAAAAGTCTTTTCTGCTTCTGGGTTCAGCTGCAAATAAAGTCACTTAAACACCCTGAAGAGTTTAATGAAGTCTTTTTATTTATTTATATTATATTTCATTTTATTATGATTATGAAAGTGTTTTCATTCAGAGAGCTGTCGGAGGTCGAGGATGCAGCTGAAGAAGCTTTTCGTCTTCTGGTTTATTAATAATTAAACATGCAGAAGAAGAAAGTTGACTTCAGACCGAGGTCACCCAGAAGGTCGGAGTCTTTTTAAAACCAAAAAAGACCAGAACGTTTCACTTCTTTCTGCAGAAATGTTAGATTATATTATATTATATGATATTTTTCAATAAAAACCTGCAGAGTCAGAACTGGATCCACAGGAACGCACGGAGGTCCAGGTTCTTTGGTGCTGCGGTGACTTTAATGGTGAAACTGGGAACAAAGGTTAAGAGTAGAAATGTGAATCACAGACTTTAAACAGTATTCAAGTCTGAAACAAAAGACGGCTGCAACCAAGGATTACTTCCATTATTTCAGACGTCTCGTTCTGTCCAAAGATCTTCAGTTTCCTGTCACAGAGGACGAGAAACACGGAAATATCCCCATCTCAGAAGCTGGAATCAGACAACTTACTTTTCTCTAAAAGAAAAAAATGACTGAAAAAAATGAATCGCTTGTCAAAATAGTTGCTGATTAATTTAATCATTAACAACGAGTAGAATCATGTAGAAATGTTAATAACTAACATGGAATTTGTCCATTTTGACAGATTAAGACTAATAATGAACTCATTGTTAAACAGTTAAACAAATAAGAAAATGGTCAAAATAGCTGGAGATTCATTGAAATTGTTGCAGCTCAGAATAAAACAAACTAAAAGATCTCCAGAACTTCACATTTTCTTTTATCAGAGGCTGCTTTTTTATTATGAATCATTCTCCTCTTTGCAATAATAAATACAATACAATGTAAACTTCCCCCTTCTGCACACTTTTCTATCTCTCTATGTATCTCTCTAGATGGATAGATGCATAGATGGATAGCTAGATGGAGGTATAAAAATGGGCAAATAACTTTGAATGGAAGTAAAGAGCTGTCTGAAAGACAAAAGAAACATTGAAATAAAGTATTAAAAACAAATAAATAACACAGTGTCTTGGGAAGATGTAAACTTTATGAATATATGAATATTTTTAAAACAATAGACAGGAAAACAGGTTTAAGTAGCTCAACGTCTCTCTAACTTTAAAGTTCCACTGACTTATTAAAAGTTTACATCAGTAATTAAAATAATTAAAGTTAAACACATTCACTTTAAACTTTAAGTTTCAGTCGATATTAAAGAATAACGACATTATAAAGTATTCTACCTGGATATTAGCAGAATATTCAGTGTTATTATACGATATAAACTGTCTACAGAGAACCATAAACCTCCATCTAAACCATAATAATAATAATAAAAATAATAATAATACATTTTAACTCTGTATAAACCATTCCGACACTTTTCAAAAGATATTTCAGTATCAATTAAACAATTTAAATGTTTTAATTAATCTTTTTTTTTTTTTTATTAAAACAGCATTAACCCACTTTTCTATCACATGTATTATATGAGAATTTAGAAAGTAGCTTTAAGTCACTTGATAAATGCCATTAATATGATTCAACAGCAGGATCAGTAAATAAACTTGAGTATAAATAATTGATCTGAAACTGGTTATCAGAAACATTCGAGGTCTCGATGGGAATATTATGACATCTAAACAATATTACAATTTACACTAAAGTCATTCAACAGTCACAGAGACACCTTAGAAGTCTGTCGTGAATAACACTAATATCATAAAACATATTTTATATCCAGAGTTAAAAACACCTGGGTTAATAATTCACTGACACATATGGGAACTTTAGGATGTTATATCATAATTAAAGTGGATTAATGAAATCAATAATACTGTAAAAACACAACATTAGAAACAACATGTACTCTCTATAAATGTAAATTATTAGTGTTATAATTAAACGATAAGACTTTCAGCCATGATTAAATAACTGTAAACTGATTAGAGTGAATCTAAGAGACTTTATAAATATATAAAACTGCAGTGGTACTATTAAAAACACCATAAAGTATCTCTAGAGTATACATTTAGTCCTTTAGATAGTTAACAAGTATAATTACATGTTAGTTTTATTCACCTACTCAGCACAGATATTTTATTAATCTGTAGAATAACATCAGAAACTCTCTTTAGGAATATTATAGAGACATAATGAGAGATATAAGTGTTAAAAGTAGAATGAATTCACCTTAAACTCATTATAAACTGTGAATGAGGATGATTGAACTGTATAGACATATTATTAGAACATTAAAAAGTATCTAAAAAGTCATTCAACAGAACTACAAATCTGTAGAATAACATCAGAAACTTTAGGGGCAACATGAACTCTCTTTAGGAATATTATAGTGATTTAATAAGAGTTAAAAACGTATTTAATAGAATGAATTCACCTTAATCTCCTTATAAAGCACCAGAGAAACTTTAAACTGTATATTATTTATATTTAAAAGTCACCGTAAAGTCATTTAACAGTAGCAGCACTATTATATAAGGCAGGTATAAGAAAAGATGTAACAGGATTTAAAAGGTCTTTTAGTAGAATGACTTTATCCCAGACGCCTCTTTGACTAAAGAAAGTGTAAATCTTAACATTTCAGAGTCATTCAGCAGAAGCACAAATACACTATAAAGCTGTAAAATAACACAAGATACTTTAGGGGCAACGTGAACTGTCTTTAGGAATATGAATGTGCTATAATAAGAGTTAAAAAAAAAACATTTTAGTGAAATTAATACACCATAAACTCATTATAAACCACCAAAGATATTAAACTGTAAATGTTTGTGATCATATTAATTTTATAACATTTTAAAGTCATTCAACAGAAGCACCAAAACATTTTAAATATGTATAACAACATCAGAAACTTTAAAGGTAACGTGAACTGTCTTTAGGAACATTAATGTGATATGAAAACACATTCCCTCAGTCCCTAAGAAGATATTGTTAATATTATAATATTTAAAAGTCATTAAACAGCAACATTAAACATTATAAATCTGTATAATAACACCAGAAACTTATAATAGTATAGATACACAAGGATAAAAAGACCTTTGCGCTGTAATGAATGAGCTCATAATAATAATAATAATAGTAATAATAATAATAATAGTAATAATAATAATAATAATAATAATAATAATAATAACCAGCCTGACTATAGTGATTAAACAGCTGTAAACACCGTCAGGTGGAGACTCTCCGGTGTCTCCGGTTCCTTCCGGTGTCCTCGCGGGTAAAACCTCTGTGACCTTCCGCAGCAGCAGCTCTGAGCCCCGGGCTGAAGCTCCGGTCGGGCTCCGGTCGGGTCCCGGTCGTGTCCCGGTCGGGTCCCGGTCGGGCTCCGGTCGGGTCCCGGTCGGGCTCCGGTCGGGTCCTCCGGCAGCTGAACGGTTCATCACCGGAGAGCAAAAAAAAGCAAAAGACTCGGTTTTTAATTCGCCGCCGGAAAACTCCAAAGAGCGCGTGAAGTGACGTGAAGCTGCAGGTCAGCAGGTGATTGGCTGCTCGGACTGTTTACGGGAACACAGCTGCACGCGCACAAGGCGCTTTATTATTCATTCTTAACGAAAGCTCATCTGCAGCGGTTTGAACACAACACAAGAAAGAGTGTTTTAATACGGACTTAAAGTTAAGTAGAGAAGAAATACTAAAGTCATTCAAAGAGTAATTCAAGTTAAAAACACGGGAAAAAAACAGGAAACTCACCGATGTCTGTATTTTGATGGATTTGACTTTAATTCATTTGTCAAACTTTAACTCTGTGATCAACAGACGTGGTTTCACATCGTGACTATTTCTTTAATCGAAATGTTCCCTTAAATGTTTGTAAAGATTAACCAAACACAGGCTATATATGGAAAACAAATCATTTATAATAAATGATCATAAATGACTCAAAGACTGAAGTCAAATCAAACCCTATAAAGTTATTGGTTTTACAACTATGCAAACCACCATTCAAGAAAGGTGAAATACATGTTTATATGCTTAGCATTTGTTTAGCAGAAACTATAAAACACTAATTTGAAGGACAAAAACAAACAATCATTGTTAAATCTGCACTCGAAGAAAAAATAAAAATAAAACAATAACAAAGTGGAATGTTTAAAATAGATATAGTGTCTTAACGTTAGATCTTACAAGTAAATCAAAAATAAACTTTATATTCTTACAGACTCCTTACGTTAGATTCTTTACAGAAAACTTCAAAAAACTCAACAACTCAACTTTTAAACATAAAGTTGGTTTAAAGTTTCTGGGTTAGAAAATGAAACTGTTTCTTTTCCAGTTACGCACACATGGATGTTCGAGCTGCAGGGACCTGAACACAAACATGTTCAAAACAGAAGAGTAGTGTTCAAAATGAAACTTTCTGGACACTTTAAACTTTCAAAAGCTGCTTTTACAAAACACCAAAGGGGAAAGTGCAGATAAACACTGATGCGGACCTTTGGTAGCTGATATCAAACTAAAATCATCAGCTGATCAGTGACTTTAATCATCATTTATTCATATTATTAAATGAAGAATAAGACGAGTTAAGAAGTTCGTCTGTGACTTCAAACCAATGTGTGCCTCCGCGTTCTTGTTTTGGGTCAAACCTCACAAACCAAAGCGCATCAGCAGAGCAAGAAAGTAGGTCCAAACCATTTTCTCCACTTACCTTCTCTAATGTCAACTGCCATTGTTGGCTGCCGTGTCCGAGTCGCTCCGCCCCTCCATGTGTTGGAGTCTGGGAGTCCGGCGGGATAAGGGCAACTTGTCTCCTCCTGCATCCGATCAGCTGGACTTCTTCCCAGGGAGACGGAAGCAGCAAGAAGCCGGAGGGAGGGCGGGGGGACAAAGGCAAGAGAGCCGCCGGACAGACCCGACCACATCCAGCCACAGAGCACGGGGTGTCCGCACCATGTCCTTCAGCCCAAAACACTCCACCCCCTTCTCAGTCAACGACATTTTGAGCCCGATGGAGGACAGCTACCGGAGGTTCGGAGGTATGGATCCCGCCGCGGGGAGTCTCGGGTCCCAGCTGGGCGCCTACCGGCAGCAGCAAGTCTCCCAGCCCGGTATGCAGCACCATCAGCACCACCACCAACACCAGGCGCAGCAGCAGCATCAGCAGCCGCCTCATCTCCATCACCATCACCACCACCATCACCATCATCACCTGTCCTCCTCTTCATCCTCATCCTCCTCCTCTTCCTCAGCCTCGGCCACAGCAGCAGCAGCAGCCGCCGCGCTGGGGCCCGGAGGACCGTACCACCACATGCCCCACCACGGGGTGCCACAGTTCTCCGGGGCCGTGGGAGGGTTCTGCAACGGCGGCATCGGGAACGTGGGAGACCTGCCGTCCTACCAGGAGACGGTGAGGAGCGGAGGGGCGGCAGCGGCGTGGTACAGCAACCCGGAGCCCAGATACCCGACCAGTAAGTTAGTTTCTTTAAATCTGAGGAGAGTCTCCGGCCTTTTACGCACGCGGGAGACGTTCCTGAAACGCGTCTGAACTGAGATTAAAGTGACATTTACGCTTTGTTTTATGGCATCAATTATATTTATTAGGATCCAAACTCCGTTCACTTTAGTGACTTTAACACAGATTCAATACGAATTTAAGTTCATTTGTAATCACCGCAGTGTTAACGCTTCTCAATGAGACTTTACATATAACTTTTTAAATAAACAATATGGTCCGTTTTCATAAAGGATAACTATTTGGCTTTAATAACGGGATATAATCCTGAAAACATCCGTAAGATAGATACTACCTAGCAACATTTTTTGTGAATTTCTGCTTATTTAATATTTAATTGTAATATTAGTGTCATTAAATTAGTCAAGACCATTTTTAGGAAGTGTTCATTAACGTTTTCTTGGGTTCAATTAAGTTATTTTCTTTGGTTTGAACTGGCTTTTGTCTCACGTTCCTAATTTTGTTTTTTAATTTCATTTCCATCACTTCATCTTTTTGAACTATTGTATCATGTGAAGCACTTTGACTTGGTCTGTAAAGGGTGCTTTATCAAACAAAATTATGAGATATATAACTGACTATATAACTATAAATATTGAAAAATATATTTCAATTCAAACTGTAATTATTCCTCCGCTAAGTTTCCAGATTCATGGGCCCCTCCGCCGGGATGAACATGTCCGGGATGGTGGGCAGCTTGGCCGGGATGGACTCCGCCGGCAAGTCGATGGTGACTCTGCACGCGGCGCCGCGGAGGAAGCGGCGGGTGCTCTTCTCTCAGGCGCAGGTGTACGAGCTGGAGCGGCGCTTCAAGCAACAGAAGTACTTGTCCGCCCCGGAGAGGGAGCACCTGGCCGGGCTCATCCACCTCAGCCCGAACCAGGTCAAGATCTGGTTTCAGAACCACCGATACAAGCTGAAGCGGCAGACCAAGGACAAGGCCGGGCCGCCTCTGCAGCAGGATGGAAATGGAGGAGGTGGTATGTGCGCGTCGAGCCACCGATCCTCCTCCGTGTCCCCGGTCCTCTCCAAGACCAGTAAAAGTTGCCGGAACGACTCCAGCGGCTCCAACCAGAACCGACAGAGCAGCTCGGGGGAGGCCATGACGGTGACCCCGCAGCAGCAGCAGCAGCAGCAGCAGCAGCAGCAGCAGGTGAACCAGCTGTCGTCCACGGAGGAGCTGGAGGATTTGTCCCCGAGTCCGCCGATGGGACTGCACGGTCAGATCAACATGACGCAGACGGACGCGGCGCTAATCGAGTACACAAACAGCATGATCGGCTCCAATTTACTGTACGGGAGGACTTGGTAGGGACACCGGGGGAGGAGGAGGACAGACGGGAGCGGGCCTGTGGGGCAGCATCCCCGGGTTTGATTTTTTTGGAGAACCGATTGGAGGACAAAAAAAAAAACTAAGCATCCGACTTTTTTTTTCTTTCCGTGCGTAAAGCTTTGGTTCCTTTACGCACACAGGGACTCAAGACAGAAACTGTATATTATTACAACCTTGAACCCGCTCTGGTGTTATTAGAATTATGTATTGGAAACGAAACATCGGCCTGACTGCTGCTTTAACCATCAACTCCTATGTGAGGGAATTCAGGATGAGGCACGTGCACTGTGCTTAGTACTCATTTACACAACAAATTAAATTATTGCAGGTTTGTAGAAGAAGTTAATACAAAGTGGAAGCAGTAGATTTAAAAAAAGAATTCTGGGCGGAACTAAACCGCTGAAATATTTTCATTTGGAAGTAAATCAGTAAATATTATTTGTCACATTTGTTTCCAGTTTTGAATAGATGACATTTTCATTTTGGACATTCAAATGTTTTTTTTTAATGGAGCAAAAAAGTGTTTTAAAATGCATTTGGAGCAACGACACAATTATAAATGACAGGTGAACTCACTGTGGATATAAACGCTTGGATAAACCGGAATATTCAGCAGGAAATGCTTCAGATGATCCGTAGTTTTTCAATCTTAAACCACCACTTTTCACTTTGTCTAGACATTTTGATTCTATTGGGAGTTTTATTAAAAAACGAACTGACCTTTAAAGTGTTTTTGCTTCTTAATTTAAGTGATTTAAAAAGAAAAAAACAACATTTCCCATATAGATAATTCCTGTTGGACAAATATAATCCCAGCATCACTTATTCTTTTTTATTTCACATGTTTTTGTTACTCTTTTCTTTTTTAACATATGAACCACTTTTGGAGAGATTTGTCTGAAAAATAAAACAGCGCGACACTTTGTCCTTTGACTCACTTGTATTTTTTTTTTTACAAGTTCAGGCCGTTTGTCTTAAAAATCACAGGTTACATAATACGTTTCTTTTTTGTAAATTGAATAAAAAGGAACAAAAAAACCCATCAAAATACCAAATTACATTATTTAAGAAGACAATACACTGGAAAAAAAGATGACATGTCTCCCCTAAAAGAAGTCGCCGCGCACCCAGAAGGTCCCAAAGTCCGTTTACGTTACTTTGACTTAATTCCAGTTGTATCTTCTGGATGGAGGAGGAGGGGGGTAACCTCGGCCGGCGCTGTAGCTCTGAAACACACATTAAGGAACAAAACACACACTTCAAACTACAGAAACCAATAGTATACAGACATTAACACATTTGGGAACCAGTCACTTATCTGTTCTTTTGTTTAAATTCTCTTCTTATTTCCTGCACTTTTCAAGCTTTTTATAAGCAGTACAAACAGAAGCTGTTTACTTCACTTTAAATCCGATGTTTTTGTGCTGTAAACAACCCAAATGATGTTTCGTGGCGGCTTTCTGCGGGTGTTTGTAAGTTGACTTGGCCTCCTGTTAAACCTACATCTCCAGCAGTTTTCAAACCTTGAGAACGCCACATTAAAACTCAAGTGTTTTCAAGGATTTCCAGCACTTGTGAGGACCGTGAGAATGCTTTATTGTCGCATCAAGTCTAAGATTTTTCCTGGATCCCAGCGGCTCCATAGTTCACCGAACTATCGCGGTTCTTTATAAAGGAATCGATCTTTTGATCAACTGACTCAGATGAATGATTTCATTAAAATGAATGTGCAGGAAATGACTTTTTGTTCTTGTAGTGTGGCAGTAACATGACAAAACATTTGAGTTGACAACATCTGACTACAGACACTTTCTGCATCAATTTGGAGATTTTCTGCAGTAAAGTCTCCAGAAGTTAACGATTCAACTTTTTACAAGTCTGGTGTTAGAAAAGTAAATAAAAATAGGAATATATCAAATACTTAAAAATCAATCATTAAAAATATTGTGACATATATAGTGACTTATTAATTCTGCACACATGGTGTCACCTTACATGTGTAACCTGTTGAATGAGTTTCATGACTACTCCCGTGCCCTTTTCGTACATCTAACGGAAAGTAATGTGCAGTAATCTGTGCCTTTTCCACATATTTGTCTTGTGTGCAGGAGACGTACTATAAGAACGCTGAACTTCTAAAGTCTCCTCAGCTTATTTGAAAGTTTTAAACAAAGCAGAAAACTTTGTGTGTGTGTGTTGGTTCAAAATGTTCGGTTTCAGGTGTTTTCAGTTCAATGCTGTTTGCGGACTTATCACAGAACCAGAGACCAAGTGATCGAGTCATTGAAAGTCATCAAAGACCAATTTCACCACCCAAACTGTAGCGTCTATCATAGACAGCAGTTGGTTTCTGAAGAGTGTCTCCCAGTGGCTCTGGCCGTCGCCATCTTGGCAGCGTCCCGACTGTCTGCTCGAGGCAGGCCGAACAAAGTCTGACTCTAGGCTTAAAACCTGGAGACGGAGTTACTCAGCGGTCGAATCAAGAGCTCCACCTTGGTGCTGCCAGAATTTGAACTGAAGGTTTCCTCGGGATGGGCACGAGTAGTTAATTCCAAGATCAATGGATCACATCAGTTCCTCGAGTGCCAATCAAGTACTCGTTTTTCCAAATCTATTTTTAGAAATGAACGCATCTTCCTGCAGGAATAATGGTGCACAGCAGCACAGCCTACCCAAGACCTAATGCTTATTCTCAAAACTGTCACAGTTCCGCTTTAAGGATGGATTTTTCACAACTTCTAAACACTGTTTCCTTCCAAAAACATAATGAAATTCTCGTTCCCATCCTGTTAATGATCAGTCGTGCTTTGAAGAACAGGTGCTCCTCGGGCAAACGCCGATTGGACCACGCACAATTTTGTAATTTTTTTTTTTTTTTTTAAATATGTTCATTTTTTTGAGATTTTACGATGCAACAGAAAAAAAAAATCCTCCTTCCCTTGTCTTAAACTTTTTAAAACATTTAAAAGATTGATTCAAAACATTTTAACACCATTAAAGAACTTATTTCTAGACAAATTCAACCTTTTAAAGACGCTGACTGTAGCTACGCCCCGGCTCGTTAGATTTAAAGTGTTTACCTGATGCTGTTGTCCACGGTTGTCTCTTCGATCGTCGCTGCGACCGTGCCAGTCTTCTCTACGGTTATCGTAGCGCTGCTGATAGCTGCCGGCCTGCGCCCCTCCGCGGCTCGCGTTCACCTGGTACGCCGACTGCTGCGCCTGCGTGGCCCGATCCCAACCGTGACCCCCTCTGCCTCCGTACTGCTGCTGCCTACAGACACCAACACACCAAGCCTGTTTAAGGACACTCAACAAGGTCTTTAATCCAAACATTTAAGAAGAAGACGAAGAATTCACACATCCCTGTCCCTGTTAATGCGGTTTAAACACTTAACTCTGCTGAGGAAGCACAAAATAAAACTGTAATGCGTCACGTTTTTCAGGTAAATATGATCTCACAGATTATTTCATGACAATGATGCAGTTATAAAATCACCTTTTTATTCATTATTTTGTGAGCTTTTACTTAAAGTGACACATTACTGGCTGGACTGATTGAGTCAACATGAATTAAAAAAGAAGAACCACCATTTATGTATAGAGAAACACACAAAGAAATAATTCTCCAGGACATTTCCAGGTAGGTCTGTACAAACCTATTCTGACATAGATAGTTTCATATTTCGATAATATATATATATATATATATATATATATATGATATATAGAATGTTCTCTGGTAATTCAACTCCTGTGTGAATTTAATGCGCAACAAATGAAAAAATAATTTGTTTTCTCATTTTATTAAAAGCGTTAGTACAAAATATAAACTCAAAATATTTCATATCAGATTTTCTGAAACCTTTGAGTTAGTGTGTGCTTATTATCAATTTAGACAACGTCATTGTGTATCACGATATCTGAATGTATGATTTCATCACGATACGATTCCACCAATCACATTGAATTTTCACCGAGCTCTCATTTCTAGGTTTCTTGAAAGAAACTTGTTGGCAGAGGTCATAATTTCATGGTAGGCCTTGTATTGACACATTTAACCCGTTCACAGCTCCGGAAAATATAGACTTACCATTTGAAGAAGCCACCTCAGGCTCTTGGAAAGTTTCAATATTTTCTGACATTTAATTCACAAAACAATGAATCAAAAGGAATAACTGGCAACTATAAAGAAGAGTTGCAGCCCTATGTGAGATGTTGCTGTAAAAAGAACTTACATTTTAAAATGTTCTGGTTTATACTTTGACCACAAAGTCAAAAAAGATTCACATTCATCAAAGAGAAATAAAAGTTTAGATGTATTCGTGTTGTGGGAATAATAAAATGCTGGACACTGATCCGACCAGAGAGGCGACCTTAAACTCTGGCGTGACCTCCCTTAGATCTCCATCTCCTGGCGTTTACCTCGAGATAGAGCTCTCAAGGAGAAAAAAACGGCCTCTCCTCTCGGATGACTTAGCAAAGATGCACATGAAAGAACACAGTATGAAATTAACCATATTCACATATGGCTCAGATCGCCCCTCATCCCCTGGAATGAGGCAGGCCGAATTGCTTCCGTGGGACCGAGTGTATAGTCGGCACGCCACGGCCCTCCAAAAAACGCCTCCTGACAATGTGTCAAAGCAACAGTGATATTAAAAGTCTCTTCTTAGTAACAATGAAGCCCCATCCCTCATTACTGAACCATGTCACACTCTGGCCGGTGCCGGACTTAACCGATAATCCCCTCTTCTCCAAGTTCCCTCCCGCATTTCATTTGGTCCGGTCCCGAGTAGTTAAAGAAACTGTTTTCAATCGCCGCTAATAACTGCTGACCCAAGGTGACACGGAGGCACAATGGGCCTGAAAAGTTTGAACTGGAGAACCTGATTAGGAATTTTTTTGGAGAGGGTTTCTGGAGCCGGACTGTGCGGGCTCCGGGGAACGACGCAGCCTCCAACTGCATTAGTGATGCCTCATTAAGTTGCACAAACCTCCTTGAGAGAAATCTGTTTTAGAGCGACAGAGAAAGATCTTAATTCAGCAGCAGCGGCAGCAGCAGCAGCAAAGCCCCCTCAGTGGAGGAAGCTTGAAATCTACTACAATAACCACAAACCAGAGGCCTTGACATGTTTAATACTGCGATTATAAAAAAAAAGGAAACAGAGGGAAGTTTCGGGCAAAGCATCATTGAGAAAAGGAAGTTAATCAAAGCAGAGTGGTCGATAAAGTCCTTGGACAGTTGTTTTACAGTTTAAATGGATGCAAACAAAAGCGTGTTTTCCTTTCTTGTATCAGTGAATAACAATCCGCAAGAATCGAAGTGAAGAGATGAATGCCAACAAGCCAACCGTGAACTTTCAACGACGACCAGAAAACAGATGACACAAAACAAAAATAGTAGACAGACTTACCTTTGATATTGTGGCTGTTGGAAGGAGGGAGGCGCTCCCAACAGACTGTTCTGCCTGGAATCTGCAGAGAACAAAAGACGACATGTTCAGAAGTGGTTCTGCTGAGCTAAGTTTGAAGTTTTGGAAGACGCCGAGAGGGAAAAAGACTAAGGACGGACAACATTTTGTCCTAGATTTAACCGCTTCTTTAATAATGAAAGCAATATGAAAGCAGCAGCAGCATGGAGCGGGTTGTTGGTTTCATTTCAAACTTTAGCATCTGATTCACTTTAAATACTCAACAGGATCAATAAAAAAAAAAAATACTTCACATTCACACCATTTGAGTCGACTTTTTATGAGTTTAACTGCACTGAAACGAGAGAAAATCCTCCGGCTTCATTGTTTGGAAGCCAAAACTTGAAGGATTTGACATTAAACATGGAAACTAATTAACCCAATTCAAGTTAACCTTGAAGAATAAAAAAAGAAAAAGAAAAATACCAACTATTTCATTTCTGTAGTGGATACAGACCGAATCAGTTGTCATGATAAAATTAAGCTCTTTCAAACGTCGAATCGCAGCGGCTCTGGAAGGCGGGGGGGGAGGCGAGGGAGAGTGGGAGCGCTACATTTGCATTTTTTGTTCAGAAAATGAAATAAGCATTCAGCCGGCAGCATTGTGGACACCTCAAGTACCCTGGTTCCATCGCTGCAAGCCCTTCACAAAGACACACTTAAAAAAAAAAAAAAAGGAGCTAACGGCTTCTTCCAGATTCACTGTTGCCAAGGAGATGACCAGCTGCGAGCCGCGGACTTGTTTGTTTATAGGGGCAGGCCTTCTGAGTGGCTCAACTCAGGGTGGGTGAAGGGTGCCGTGAAAAAGGACCCGGAGGCTGACATTTACAAACCTGGGAAGAAGTCGGAGTAAAAATGAGGATTCGACAGATACGAGGTTCACCGAAGCCGATAACTGACGTCTCTGGATTAAAGTCGATACGGAGTGTGCAGATATCAGAGCTGCAGCAGGATGTTTGTTTAGCATCCAAAAGTAAAATCATACTTATTTTATATTCATTAATGATCCGTTTACAGAAAAAGAAAGGATACTATAACAAAAGCTTCTCAAATATGAACGCACATTTGTAAATTCATTTTCAAAATATAAGCTGATGGAAAAATGAATGCACACTTCCGTCCACACATTGTCGATTTATCTGTCGATTATTTTCTCTGATAAGTTGATCTGTAAGATGTAAGATGTCCGGTTTACTGTCACAGAGGAGGAAAGAAACCAGAAAATTTTCACATTTAAGAAGCTGAAAGCAAAGAATTTTGACTTTATTTTTCTTAAATTACCAATGCGACAGATTAATCACTTATCAAAGTAGATGGAGATTAATTTAACCCCTTCCATGGTCACCTCTTTTTTAAACAGTGTTGATTGACTTCAGGGGAGAAAGTAGAGGTCACATAGAAGTTCTCCGTCAGTCTCTCAAGATGGCGCAGTCTCAGCACAACACCCTGGTCCGTTTTATCGGAGGAACTCAGTTTTTGTCTTTTAGAAGTGAAAGAAGTTGCGTATATTATCATCCACTGATTTCCTGTCCTACGCGCTGGTAGTGACACAGGCTGGCTCAGTTATTGCTTTTGTTATTTAAAAAAAAAAAGTTCAGTTTAACTTTTAGAAAGAAAAGGAAATGTGCACTGTTTTGCAGTTTATACCTCAGAAATAATCATTCTTAAACTTGAAAAAAGAAAAGAAAAGAGAATGGCCTATATATTTTGTAGATTTGATCACGCAATAAACCTCAATTGGGATCGTGATTATTCAGTTCAAAATTACATTGAAGTTTAAATGAAGACATATCTTTGCTTTACACACTGACACATAGTTATGTATATCTGCATATTATGATTTAGATAAAAGCAGTACACATGTCAGAGCCTCAAAAGGTCTCCGTACGGCACTGCACCGCACATTGCTACCTGGTCTGTGGGAAACACTGTCACTTATGTCTACAGTTGCTGCAGCAGTTTGAGTTGATAACACTTTGTTCCACAGATTTTGTGCTTAATTTAACCATTTTTTACCTAGAGAATTGATCAAATGCTACAAAAATCCAAGAGAACCCGTTTAAATGCACACAGCTGGGCCCAGAGAACCCGTTGACGTTCACACATCTGGACCCAGAGAACCCATTAGCGTTCACACATCTGGACCCAGAGAACCCTTTGACGTTCACACATCTGGAGGTTAGAGGTCAACGGACCTCTTTGGAAATGGACAGGGCAGTTTTCCCTTGCCACAAATTTGGTACAACATTTAGCCTCCTTCCTGCCCAGCTGACATGACATGTTCTGTAATGTCAAAAGCTGCAGTTTAAGACCCAGCCTGTATGCCCGTCTGATGTTTATGCTGTCCCTTCTTGTGACCATCATGCTAACCAGTCAGGAGCTCCTTGCTCTCATGTGCAAGTGACGCTGACCAATCATGACCCAATGCTACTGCATGAACGCTCACCAACAACAAAGCGAGCGGCCCAAATAACTTTCGGTGTTGAAAAAAAAAAAAAGTCTTCAGATGAACCACAAACAAAAAAAGCAGAACTTGGGTGATCTGGGTTTAACTTGGTTAAGAGACGACAGACGTGCTTCAAAAGAGGGTTCTGTGCAAGGCTTGTTGTGTTCTAGTCTCAACGGGGCGAGGCAACACAACACATTTATAATCAGCAATGGAAGAAACGCCACAGGTGATCATACAATGAATGTTGACAACAGTCCAGTAACTGTGATTCTTAAGCCCATTCTAGTCATCAAACAACTATTACACAAACAGATGCAGAATTAATGACGTTCCAATCAGTCTCAGCTGTACTTTGTGTTTCTGCTAATTAGCTAATGTTAGCATGCTAAACTAACATGATTAACACGGCAAACATTACACCTGCTAAACATCAGCATGTTAGCTTAAAGCTCCTGTGTCCAAGTACAGCCTCAGAGAGCTGCTAGCATGTCTGAGAATCTTATAGCCTACTCACACTGTCCTTTTGGCCGCGGCCAAAACCGTTTTTTCAGCCAAAGCCTAGTACCTTTAAGCAGTGTGAGTGTACCCGCTCCGCGCTCAACTGCGGCCAGCGGACCGTCCACGGCCCGCTTGAAAGAGGTGGGCTTTAGCGGAGTTGTTTGCACCTGTACGAGCACGAGCGTGCGCACGTGTACGAGCATGAGCCCTACGGCAGTAGCGTTATGTCCGCCTGTTCGGACATGTAAATAGAAGGACGGACCATGCGCGGACATTTAACAACAACAACAACAATGGCGGTGAAAGGTTCACGTTGGTGTGGTGCGGAGGTGGAGTGTTTACTGCAGATTTGGTCGGATGAAAATATTCAAAAACAGTCGACAAGACGCACAAAAACTCTGAAGTCTATGGAAAGATTTGTAAACAAAGCCACACATACGCGATCAATGCGTGTGACGTGTTACGGCGTGATGGCGTATGGACAGCAAGAAGCATTGGCCGGCCCTGGCAGTGTGAGTACAAACGGGGCTGGGGCGCGGGGGGGAGAGGGAGGGGGGACAAGTACCCTAAAGTCCGGGTCACGGTCCGGGAGGACAGTGTGAGTACGCTGTTATTGTCCATCTCTACTCTGGACTCTGCGTGTTTGAAATCCACCCCTTAAAGGTAAAACTGCTGATTTGACATTTTGTACTACAATATTCAAAATCTGTAAATTCTTATTTAAATTAGTTACAAAACCTAGTTTCTTCGGGCATAAAAGCTTTAACATGTAGAAGAAACACGGGACAAAACTGTGCAACTGAAACTTTTGAGATTAAGTTTGATTTCAAAGTTTAGATTTCATTTTTTTTTAATAAACTAAATAAAAATATCAAGGAAATAAAATCAGGTTTACAGAACTATTCCTCTAGTGTGAAAAGAATCTTGAGCATGTAGGATAACTGACACTAATCAAAGGTGTTAAGAGTCTAAAACTCTGGTACACAAAAGGGAGATACCATTAAAAATGGATGGAAATACTAAAATAAAACAAATGTAATAACCTGATAATTTAAAAGGGAAGTCAAGCAGGAAATATTCTACCAATTCTGTTCTGCATAAAGTAGTAAAACACACAATTACCAGCCAGAAGGCGGACTGCTGTCGGGCACATTATCATTTTGTTTTTCGTCATTCAGTTTTCATGTTTGATTATCTCCTCCACCAACAAACTTTAAGAGGACCACCCAGTTGGGCTCCAATTATAACTCCACAACACTCTAGTTTTCTTTTCCTCGTCGCCTGCGATGACTCAAAAGAGAGAATTACAAGTGGACACCTGTCAATCTCCTTAATTAACAATGATCTGAAAGTGTATAGACCTCCAGTCTGCGGCCGGACAAAAGCCAACAAAGGATTACGCTTTAAATCCTTAAAACACGCTGTGTCCACTGTATTAATGCAGGGATTACAACCGCGCTAAACAACTAAACGTCTCTCTCCACCTCTTTTCAATTAGTTCAGCGACTATTTGACTCAGCTCCCCGTCCAGTCGGCTCAGGTCTGACAACAGAAGCAGGACAGTAACCTTTCTGCAGACAGACGGAGAATTCATTTTAGAAAAGATTAAAACCTGTAAATGAAAGGCAGCTGATGGGAGCTATGGGTGAAATCTGAAGGTTGTTCTTGTATGAGACAAAAAATCCTTCAATACAACACACGACTTACAGTACAAATACAAAAATAAGCCAAACTTCTAAAGAGGCATCCGTATTTAATTATGTAAACACAAGCAGTTCTACATGAAGCACCATTTTAATTAAAATCAGGATCTGTCCAATCAAAGAACAGACCAAAACAACTAGGAATGTGATCATTTGATGCAATGGAAACATTTTGTACTGTATTCAAAAAGTATTGAGGTACGAAGCCAAAGAAATCAGAAAAAAGTAAGAGTTGATGCATTTGACTTTCCGCTTGTGTACTTCATATCCAACAATGCCTTTCATGACACCTCAAACTTCCATCGCTCATTTTCCAGTGAAAGTCGATAAGCAAGAAATCTGAGTTATTGTCAAGTCCCTGAATACCTTCTTACAGCAGAAGTTACTGTTCAAGCCCTTGTAGTGTTAAAAAAAAAATGAATACTCTGAAAAAAACATTAACTTGCAAAATTACCTTCGCTACCAGTTTTAGTAGGAACATGAACAAAGCAAAAGTGCAGTTTGGACCAATTTAGCATACAAGGGAAATGCCCAGGCAAAGGCAAATGATGTAAAGCTAGCCGTAAGCGTCTAGTAATAAACAGAAACGTTAGCGGCGGAGCTAAGCACCTAACATCATCAGTCCTGCCCATCTAATGTTAAGAGACGTTAATTTAATTTAACAGGACACAATAACGTGTGTGTGAAAAGTCAACCAGCAACGAGACAGAAACCGTGTCAGCTGCTTTACCAACTCTGTTTAATCAGCAGAGATAATATGGAGCCAAGTCAGCAGAAACATAGAAGATAAACAGGACTGTAGCTGAATACATTAGCATGGAGCAGATCCCTGTTTACACTGTGGAGAAACCTGACTAACAACAACTGATTCATCGACTGAATCCAAGGTTTAACCTCCTTCATGGAATCATTTAATGTCCACAGAAATCCCCGAACCATACAACACAATAAAACAAACATTTGTCATATTTATATTCACCCTACATTTATTTTTTTTCTTATTTTCACCATGCAGAAATCTTTTTTAAATTGTTTTTATTTTTTTTATTGTTTTTTTTTTTTGTCCCTGTGGCATCGAAAATGGTATCGACTTTGAAATTCTAGTATCGTGACAACCCTAAACCCTTGATGCACCGTTTAAAACTCTACAGCTAAAATCAACTGGTGACGGTTGAAACTAAGCACAAAAAGATAAAATCAGCTACGAAATCCTCCTGGACTGAGGAAGTGTAATGTTTTGTAAGAGGTTTCTGTTGACAGAGAAACGTTTTTGTGAAAATACAGAGAATAGAAATCCTGTTCTCACCCAAGGCCACATGTATTTGTGACTCCTTGTTATTGAAGTTACCAGCCAGCGTGAGCAGCTATTATGTGCAGTTGTAATTCTCAAGTGGCTGGGGAGTTTGGAGGATTATCAGCCACTGTGGCCGCTGGATGAATCCGTTACTTTGCTGCCCTGGTTAAAATTTGGTGTCACCGTGTGTCAAAGACAATAATGGCCACCAGCAGAGACTCCCCGGCTGGTTATTAAACACCAGCTGGTCTGGCTGCGGCTGCACAAAGACCCGCAGCATGTTTCAGAGGCAGCGTGTTGACACATCCCTGCAGGAGGTAGCAGCGCCGTCAAAAGGGGGAAGTTAACTTTAGTTTCAACCCTCTTCAGAGCGCATCCCACACCCAATCAAACGGGATCCACCCGGATGCTTTTATCAGAGGGGCCACTGTGTCCAGCGGAGCCACTCGACAGTCTCATTACTGGCCCGGGTCTCCCACAACGCTAATCAGCAACCAACCAACCAAACACCCCCCCCCCCCCCCCCCAACACACACACAAAAAAAAAAATCACAAAAGCCCAGAGCAGCAAAGCCTACAGTGATTGGCCCTGAGAAAGTGTTATCTGGACAAAGCAAGCCTCTGGCCTCCTGCTGCAGAAGAAGTCCTACTTGTCTGGATGATCACATTCCTAGGAATATTATAGCTGCTCATAGTCCAAGTTTACCTCCAATCTTAGGCAAGTTGAGAATTTCCAGCTGCTGATAGTTAAAAATCTTATTTTTAGACCAATATTGAGCATGTGACACTAAAAAAAAATCAGAAATCAAACCTGAGATGCGTGCTACATTTAATGATATTTAAGCTCCACGTGTTTGATATAATAAACCTGATATAATAAAAAAAAGAAATCATCAGCCTGAGAATCACAGACGTGCCACCCTGAACATTTACAAAGACTCCCATTTGTTAAGGTAATAATTTCCCCAACGGCACGGTGGAAAAGAACGAGTAAAAAAAAAAAAAAAAGAATATCCTGGACGGCTAATTGGCAAGTTTAACATTAAGAACGAGCGGCAGAGGCCAGGGGAGGTGCTACTGCAATCCGCAGGAGCCACAAAACCCCCATTTGCATCAAGTGCCACCAGAATAGCCGCGACTCCCCCGCACGCCATCAGTGGGCAGATGAGATTATTCATCTACTTGCAAATTGGCACATCAAAGTCAAACTGGAGGAGAGCTGGCAGAGGGCCGCGGGGCCGAGGCCGAGCACACACCGTGATTAGGAGGAAGAGATTCTGCCTGCATATGTGACGCCGTTCGACCGTCCCTCACGTGATCAACAAAAGACAGCCATTTCATCACAAAAGGATGTTTGGCAGCTGCGTATACAAAGTGAAATAATGTGTGTCTGTATTATTTTTTAAAGCATTTAGACAATGATGTTTGTTATAAAGAAACATGTTCTGTGTTCTGAATCAAGGACACAACGGCAGGTCACACAACACCTGATGAGGGGAGAGGGGGGCAGGCTGCAGCACCTGTATATTCATCATTTGCTGGAGCTTTTATCCATTGGTTTTCCTGCCTAATAGAGTTTGTAAAAATTGTTCAGAGGACATTTCAGGAGAGGGATAGTCCTTTAACGTTGTGCATATGACAATTGTGTTTGGTGCACATTTTAACCATTTTTTACCACAGGAGTATTGATAAAAAATGTTAAAATCCCTCCATAGTCCCGAATTAAGACCCTCAGACGTTGAGGATCAGCAGAGAAAAGTCCATGCTGTGATTTGGGATCATTTGTGGTTGATTGTATGTTTTGTCACTTGTGTTGTGTTGTGTGGTCAGAAAGGCCCTTATTATGAAACTCCTGGTGAAAGCCATCCATCCTCTGAACGCCCTCGGCCTCTTGTTTGTGTTTGTAAAGTTTCATTAGGCTGTGATTATCCTAGAGGTCACAACAGATACTTTTAGACAATGAAATGTCTCCTATGGGGACATACATCATCCCACATTAAGACAACTGGGCTTATTGAATCCACAAGAGTCTCATGTTTACAGTCAGACCCACTGAACTTCAATACTGTTAAAGCAACCGCCATCTTGGTCAGGGAGGCTGCATCTCTTAAAACATGTATGTCTATGGTGACAGGGGTCTATTCACTATTAAAAATGATAATTTGACTTATTTTAACATGGGGGTCTATGGGGATTGACTATCTCGAGTGGCCGTTGAAGGGACTGACGAACATCGTTTTCAGCATCTCACTGATTTCTTATTAACACGAAAGTGTGGCATTTTCTAAGATCGATACAGATTTTATAGGGGAAAAAGTCACCTATTACCAATATTGCAGCAATCAAGAATAAATAAAAAATAAAAGATCTTTATGACACCATTTCTAAATCAGCCCAAGTATCATTTGCTGCATTAGATGTTCTGTAAAAAAAAAGTTATTGTATTAGCATACTTTGGAAAACATATGATACCAGTGTGTGTGATTGGCTGACATCTGCCAATTAAGGCTAAAAGCCCCTGTTTTTATATCAATCGATTTTTTAAAAACTACTACAGACAAGATAATTATTTCAACTGACAGAAAAAACATGAATTTCCCTACAAGGAATTAAGAGGCCATCTCTTAGTCTTACCAAACTTAATTTGCAAAATATAAATAAATAAATAGCAGGGTTCTTAAACAAAAATAAATGAATAAAGTGCAAAATTAGCTTTTCCTTTTTGTAAAATAAAAAGTGCCTCACTGCCTCTAGGGGGGACAAAATGTATAGCACCCAGAACAAAACAATTGTGCAAACAGAACCGAACATATTTGCATGAAATAATAATGGAGCAGAGGGGGCAGTGTAGCGTTTTACCCAAGTTTAGGGAAATAACTATTTTTTTTAACATTTAACAACAAATAAATCCCATTTTGTTTTAAAAACCAATTAATCTCCCAGCCATACTGCCAATATTAATACAATTTACTTTTCACAAGCTTCACTTGTGTCGAAGTTTCCTTGAGCATAAAACTGAACCACCTTGCATGGCATCGGTGTATGGAAGTGTGCAAAGAATGGGCCAGAGGCATATTGTTAAGCACTTGTGATAGAAATGCACTCTATTAACAATGTTTTAAAAAATGGTGGTAGTCCATTTACCTCATTCAGGGGTCCAAAAGCCTAAAATCTAAAAGTTTAGTAATGTGTAGCAAAATGTCACTTTACTAGATTTGAGCTCCTATTGTGTGTGTATCAGAAGTTTAGGAGGAAAGAAACTATTGAAAAGGGATTGAAAGCACCAAATCATATAGTATTTTACCATCACTCTGATTAAGGAATCAAAGACCCTTCCACATGCCTGACAGTGACCTCCCTTTTCACGACAGGTAGAAGAATATTTTCAAGAGGAAAGAAATTTGTGGGGGAAAAAAAATGTTTCAGCTGAGTTTAATGGGACCGGTATAATACATACGGTTTTAATAATAAAGAGCATCACATTGCATTGTTCAGCACAAGGCTGCAGCCGCCAATCTGACAATTCACACAAGTTCTTTCACGACCTTGGATGCAAAAGTTTGAAAAGGTCCATTTACTTTAAAAAAAATTTTTTTTAAACAAACTTCTAACTCCATGTAGTGTCTTTTGTTAAATTCACCTGATGTTTGCACGAAGTTGAGACGATGAACAGCTTCTGTCACTACACCAGACTGTGTTTGATATATCGTAAAAGTTGTTTTGGTTTTGTTATTTACTCCTTTGACAATCCATGACAAACAGGAGCGTCTAGTATTACACTTCTGTAAAGTTGAGTCTTTTTTCTGTAACATTTGTTTCACTTGATTGTGATCGAAGAGCTGCAGACAGAGAAACCGTTAGGAGGTGCACAAAACGTTTATCATCTTTCAATGCATGTTTTTCTAATATATGTTGTCTGTATAATATTTGTTGTTTGTATATCTGGAGTATTGTAGCAAAAATAATTTCCCCCTGGGATTATTAAAGTATTTCTGATTCTGATCAATTGTATGAAGTCATAATCTAGAAACACAAGCACATCCTCTAAATTAATACATAAGGCTATTTCTATTAATCTAAACGATTCATTTCACTCCAAAAAAATCGAATTCACCATTTCGTTGATTTGCTGCACTACAAAGCAAAATGTAGACAAATGTTTACATTTTAAAATGCAAAAGTGTAGCTTCAAACTGCCAACAGAAACATGATAACAAATAAAATACACTAAAATAACAAAAAGAGGGCAAAACCAAGGATAACCTATTTACCACCAAAGTCTCCTCTCAAAAATAACAATTTAAAGTTTCTTTAAATATTTTAGTTATCAGTTACACTTCACAGCCGCATAAATTATGTCCACAGCACTTATTTACAAAGAAAATACGTTACTTTTAAAGCTTCTTCACCTGTTACTCCTGTTCTTTAAATGAAGCTAAATGATGATTTTGACGTGATTTAAAGCAGGAAGTATTCGAGGTAGATACGGCTCTCTCCTGTCTCAGGGCAAAATGAGGGAATGATGCACGACCATTCAAACATATGACTGGGTTTCTATCAATAGGAGGCTTAATGCAAAAGGGGCTTCTATAACATTCTGTCAGCACTCCTTTGATTTACTACCGAGCCTGTTAACCAGTACAACAACGTTATTGTTCAAACTTAATTACAACTATTATTGTTATTGGGTGAACTTTTCCTTTAAATCCTTAATTGGCACCATTGGCTCGTATCACACTAAACTAAAAGATCTCAGATACAAACCATGTCATGTTAGCTTGTGAGGAAGGGTTAGGACAAAATTTAGGAAAGAAGAACTGTCTTGTACATTTTCAAAGGGGTCCTTTGACCTCTGACCTTTGACCCCCACAAGTCTCCCCTTTACAGACACACCCACTTTATGATCATCCCGACAGTCTGGGGCAAAAACAGGTTTCCTCCTGCAGTGTTGGGTTGCTCGGGCCCTAATAAACTACCTGTTGTAGTTCAACTGACACCTTTCGGGATGTGTGTGTGTGTGTGTTGTGTGTGTTTGTGTCTTACGTTGGAAAGGCTGGTGGCCACCGCTGTGTGGAGAACGGTAGTTTCCTTGGTTGTAGTTGCCCGGTGGTGGGGCGTTGCTGTACTGTCCTCCATGTTGGTTTCTGTTCAGAGTGTGACTGAAAAAGAGAGAAAAACAAAACATTTGTTGCATTTTCTCATCTTTATATACATTTATATCTTGATAACCATCCCTACTGCAGCATGTGCACAAGAACCTCACGATTTGATTTCAATTCTTTAGGACATGATACGATATCGATCTAAATGCTTCGATACTGATTCAGTAATAAGTGTAGATGACAGAAATAAATGTAAATGTTAAATTATAATGTGTGCAATATTTGTGCTGGTTTAGAACAAACTGAGCCCAACAGATATTAGGAGAAGATAGTAGGTTGTTTTATTATTACTATTAAAATTAATTCATCAACAGGTTCATAGGACGTCAGACAAAAAGTTCTGCACAGAACGGAAGTTGGACGCAAGGCGGTGACGGACTGGAAGTGGTCCGCCACGACAACAACACTAAACCCACTTGGTTAGGATCAGAAAAAAGGTTTGAATCCCGGCTGGGGCCCTTCTGTGTGGAGTTTGCATGTTCTCCCCGTGTCTGCGTGGGTTTTCTCCGGGTTCTCCGGTTTCCTCCCACAGTCCAAAGACATGCACGTGTTAGGTTACTTGATGACTCTAAATTGCCCGTAGGTGTGAGTGGTTGTCTGTCTCCGTTTGTCTCTATGTGCCCTGCGAAAGACTGCCGTCCTGTCCAGGGTGGACCCCGCCTCACGCCCGGTGTCAGCTGGGATCGTCTCCAGCCCCCCGCGACCCCGACAGGGACAAATGATTGAAGATGAATGAATGGTCACGTGGGGGCCTCCACACAACGCCAATCACACTCACAATCACGCCCCAACTTGAATAAGGCTTCTTTACAACGGAAATAATCAGTTTCAGGATTTCCTGAATCGATATAGAATTAGGAAATATTATTTTGCAATGTGTTGATGAAGCAATATTTTTACCCACCCCTTATCCCCCAAGCAATGACATGAAACAAATAAGTCTCCAGGTTTTCCTGCTCCTCATCCCCTGAGCACCTGCCTGTGTGGCCCCATAAAGGCACATAACTGCCTGAATTACTGAAATAACGACTTCGTTTAGCAGAAAAAAAAAAAGAAATTGGAATACATTCCGTTTCTTCAAATCTGTACATGATTAATTCCCAAACACGCCACAGTCGGCCGGAGCCAGATGTTCAATTATTCACATTTCCTTAATGATAATATCAATGTGTGGAGGAGAGAGCTTAGATCATAATCAAGGATGGCTGGTTAATGGGGAGCGTTAGTGGGGGGTGCAAACATTTAAACACATTTCCCATTTGAAAATACTGTACTCTTCTCCCAAATCTGAATACTGAGTCACTGTGGAATCAGCAGTCATTGTTTAACACGCACTTACAATGAAATTATATCATCACACACTGCAGGACGTTTTAGAAACAGGTGTGTGTGTGTGTGTGTGTGTGTGTGTGTGTGTGTGTGTGTGTGTGTGTGCGTGTGTGTGTGTGTTAGAGGTTTCTGCTAGTTTATGAAGAAAATGACAAAGGATTTTACAAACTTCTCTGTTTTTTTTTTTTTTTTAATAAAGAGCGAAATTTCAAATGTGGATACAAAGGAACTATTTAAGAGCCAGTTTTTTTTGGGGGGGGGGGGGGTTTCTGTGTTTTTTTAAGAATCTTTCTTACAATAAGAGCTTTATCAGGATGTCTTGAGGTTACATTTACAGACTTTTTAAGACCTCATCAATACTTCAAGTCCTAACCAGTTACATCAGCTACTAACTTTAACTTTTTTTTTACTGTATATTGATTAGAAGAGAGCATCAGTTGCTTAATATCTGGGCGTAAAGGGGCCTCTGTGTAACTTTATCAATCAGCTGTCAGTCGGTGAGTGAATGACTGTGTAGTTTATTCATGGAATATGAGTCCCACTACATTCTCACGCATGATTCAATTTATGTAAACTTTAGTGTAAAACATCTTTGGACAAATATATAATCGAAGCAGAAGAATACCTCACAAAATTGGGTTTGGGACTTTTGAAATGGCCTTATAATAATTGCTCAACTTTCTAACCCTGTTCATCAGACCCAGTGGATGTTTACATTAAGGCTGAAGCAATTTCTCGAGTAACTCAAGTTACTCGATTACAAAAATGCATCAAGGGAAAATCTCTGCCTCAATGATTCGTTTAATTCCTATCTTGTGCACACCACTACATCTGGAAAAGGCGGAGAATAAGTTTGGGATCATTTCACACTTTAAAAAGAAGCCAAAACAGTGCAATGTGTCCACTGCGAACTAGAACTGTTCTACCACAACAGCACGCCATCGATGTTTCCGGTCTGAGCCGAAAAGCAGCCCGTTGTTAACGCCACTTCACCGAGCTCTGCCGTTTCGGTTTAAGGAGGGCAGTTGCCGTAGTGAATGCAGATGTTAAAAACAGGAGTAGAATGCGCAGCTGTCCTCGTGAATGCCTTTATGTTTAGTTTTTTTTATAAATGTTAAACATAATGTCACCTCCCTGATGAGTCTTTATAGTTTTGTTTGAGTAAATGTGTCAGTCACGTTTAGTACGTTTCTTGTTGTTACAGTAAACAGGAAGAGAGTGACTCGCTCTTCCTGTTAATATCTGTCTCTAATTTATTTTTCTAAATAAATCTATTCGCCCGTGAAACCTGTTTGAGTAAACATGTGCACACTCAAACACAAACAAACACCCACCCTGTTAGGTTACCATTACAAATAATAGGCCCACCCCAGACGTTATATTTTTTTGTCAGTAATGGTGAGCAATAACCCATAATTATGATTCCTTTAAAAAAAAAAAATCTGATTACTCGATTAATCGATTGAATAATCATTAGAATACACGATTACAAAAAGATTTGATAGCCGCAGCCCTAGTTTCCACGGTAAAAGTTAACAGAGGATCTTACCCCAGAGCCCGGAAGCCGGACTGGTCCAGATGAGCCTGCTGCCTGTGTTGGTTAAAGCCCAGCTGGGGCCGCCATGGTTCCCTGTTACCCTTCTCCCAATCCCCTGGCTTCAGGACCTTATTGGGCATCCTGAAAACAACAACAGAGTTAAAGCTCCACTGAGAAAAAAAGCTTCAGGTGAAAATACTTGAAATCCCAGAAAAAAAGAGTGCCCTCATCTGTGACGACTGTTACGTTGCCTGTGTCTCATCCAAAAAGTATCACTTGAACGCACCACAAAATCTACAGCTGACAGCCAACTAGCACGTTCTTTCTGCGCCTGAGTGAGAGGAACTAAATCTCTGTACCAGCAGGTGGCGGTCGTCTGTATTCATCTTTCAAAAAGGGAAACCAGACTCAAGATACTAGTTGGCACATTAATAACACAACCCGATGCTGAAAGAACAAATTATATTTAAACTTTTTTAATGCTTCCTGTGGTCAGTGATATTAGGCAAAAGCCCCTTCAAGATTGCGTAACATTGTGGACGGAGTTGCACAGACTGGCTTGCTACAAGACCAAGACGTTCGTGGGGACCGTGCTCGCAAGAAATATGAAACTGACAATACCGGGCAGACCCTGTTTTTGCTAAAGAGCTCATGGGATAAAATAGAAAATATAAATTTACCTGATATAACAAGTTTGATCTCACAGCCTCTTGACTCTTCTCCTACACTGACTGAACCTCTCTCACCGACGGGGCTCTGCTACCAAACAGCCCCTGAAAACTTAAGACCCTGCTAACCCTCACCTTCGGCAGGAACCAATGGGCTTTTTTTGACAATAAGAAAAACAGCCTTTAAAAATAAGAAAAACTCAACACCTGAAAAGAATGAGGCTTTAATATTAAGTAAAGCCTTTGTGAGAAAACAAGACAAAACCCTCACTTGGCTCCAGCAAGGAGGACCGCCTTGAACACAAAGTCATCTGCAAAGTTGGGATCCTTGAATTTCACTCTGGAAAGCAGAAAAAAAAAAACATTTTCAACAACATTAACTCACATTTTCTAAAGGAAAATCCTCCCCTTGGACACTGAGATTGTGAGTTTGTGATGTTTGCTGTTGAGGATTATTCTCGTGATGAAGAGCTTTCATTTACAACCTGCCTCGCCTGCTTCATTCTGTTAGTTTCCATGTGGAAAACAAGGCTGCAAACTTCTTATTCTAATGAAAGGTGGGTATACATGTGGTGTACATGTGCAACACTGATGGTTCTATGGATAATCTGATTTTATCTGGATCATCATGAGGTTTTTAATGAAACCGAAACACTGGAGCATATTTACAATTCAACACATTGAACAAGTAAAACTGTTTTAGCAGCAGTTTGATATCACTACTACAGTCACTATAATATACTGTATGCTACTTTAAATGGTACTATTTTTTTACTGACGACTTCGGTAAAGTGTTGGAGCGTGTTGTCAAATCACGATGTTGCATTGACCTGTCAGATATCGCGAACTGGAACAAAAAATTATATTTTTCTACTTTTTGGTGTTTACAGACAGTAAATGTGGATGATATCTGGATCCTTACCCGATTGCAATGTTATGTGAAATGTCACGCAGCATTGGGATGGGTGACGCCACCGGCCTGAAGGATAAACGTAAATAAATGAGTGAATAAATAATCACCTTATGTATAGCGTTTGTTAAAAAAACACAAGAACATGAGACAAAAGGTGAATGATAGTGAGAATAAATTAAGAGTTTTCTTACTTGTCTGGTAGAATAGGGTTGTCGTCAAGATTTAATGTACCTAGGATCCCATGGCAGAGCTCTGCAGGGATGTCAGTGCTCTGCAGGAGGGAAATAGACTTGATAATGTTTTATGATATAAGTGCCTTTGACTGGAAAAAGCTCATTAAGAAGTATTCATCCAGTGAGTAAAATATGAGTGTGAACTACAATTTGCTTTGGTTTACAGACGCATTAATCAGAGAGATTAAATCTAACTCAGACGACACCTGCTCAGCCAAACAAACACATCTGCAGCAGAGTGACGGAGCAAGTAATGCAGATCGAAGTCTGATCCACAGGATATTCTTACAGCTGACAGAGGCTGTATTCACTGTTTATTTAAAAGAAGCAATGAACAGCTTGGCACACCAAAACACCACAGTTTAGCAATACTCTGTTACAAGTAAAAGTCCATTATGTATAAGAATGTAATGTTATTATTGTAATATGATTGTAGCATCACTTTAATGTTGCAGCTGCAGAGGTGGAGCTCAGTTTAATTACTTTATATAGGTTGTGAATTTCACAGAGAGGTGAATAAAGTTTGATGTTGATGCAATCAGTTTGATTTGTATGCACTTGTGGGTTTCGTTACCTCGTGAGATTCTGTGCGGTAGAGTTCGTGGATGAAGTCGAAGAGTGGGTGAGACTTCCCAAGAAACATCACGTCACTGCCCAGGCTGTTTCTTCTCACTGTAGCAGAGGACAGACAGCTGTGGTCAGAGGAAGACGAAGAAGGTTAAAGACCTTATATAATGTAAAAGTGAGGTGTTTTTACTCACCTTCCTCAGATGTGAGGTCGGGGTAGACGTCAGCCAGCGCCGCCCACAGACGACGTTCATCCACGAAAGGCAACAAGGCCACGCCTTCAAAATAAAGCGCATATACAGGAATTTAATGCCTAGTAGGGTTTGTGGTAGGGTCCACGGATAAACACATGAAACATCGGGACGTGAAGAAACTAGATGCAGATAATCTAATATTTTTTTTTTTAATTGAGGTTTAAACCAAACAACAACGTTAGTATTTTTGGCTTTTGCTTGTTTGGTGAAAAAAAAAAACATTCTTTAAACATAATTGTATCCCCCTACATATATAATAATTATAATCAGGGTCTGAAATTAAAGAAAGAAATGAGTGTGCCTCTGTGGCAGCGACGGGGTGGGGGGGTGGGGGGGGAAGACAAAAAAAAAAAAACTTTTCATATGTTTTCAACGCACATTAGTGGGTTTCCTGAATGTTGAACTGCAATTTTCCCGCTTGGGATCAATAAAGTATTTCTATTCTATTCTTTTATTGGTGTGCCAGCCGGTGTTTAATCAGACAATTTAATGATTTGGTTCGTAATACAGGTCAATCCCCACATGAATAAATGAATCAGCGTTAACACATTCATGAACACACTTCAACACAAAATCACCAGGATCACAATTATACAAGCAATAATCAGAGCCACAATGCAAACTCAGTTTAAATCAGTGTGTTGCACAATGAGCTAAACTCGGCATCAGAAAATGTCTTTTAAATAATTGTCCAAAAGGTCCAAAGAATGTTCTTCTATAGAACAGAGCTGCACCTAAAATTATGTTAAGGAAACAACATACAACAACTGTTTGAGTTTCTCAGAGTTTAGAAGGTGCAACTGAATGCACCATGTAGTCCAGACACAACTACTGGCCGTTATTTGTTTAAATTACTCCCAGGGAAGGAAAATCGATGCCACAGCGGTAACTTTAGGGAAGCAGGAGGAATTAACAGTTCTGTTGTCTCTCCATCATCGGGCATCATGGTATCTGGAAAGGTGCAGTGGCGGCTAAAGGTAAGCTAACCTTACCGCGTCTGTGGCTGCATGCTACCGCCGATGTGTGTAATGTTATTTCATTAGGACGTGCGCATGTAGGCTGAAAGTCACTGTCAATCATAACGGATAAGGGTCTACGGCCAATAGGGTTGCTGCAAACGAAGTGTGTAGCTCTATTATGTTAGACACTAAGCTTACTAAACATGTCTTTCTGTTGTGTTTTCTCTGTTTGACAAAGTGGAGCAGACCTGAAGATTTTACACACCAACAATTCAGTTTTTTAGCCCCAAAAACACAGCACAGAAGAGAATTAATTGTGTGCCCGTTGTAGAATTTTAACAGGTGTTTACTTACAATAATGATATCAAACAGCTGAAATAATACTGTGAAAAATAAGTTGGGTTATTAAGTGAATACTCACCCTGCCAGGCATATTTCTTGCCGTTGAGATCGATGGCAAAGTCGTCGGGGTAGAAGTCGATGATGGAAGAGTCCTGATAACATTAAGGTGGAGAGACTTTAAAAATGTATTCCCTTGAGATCCTTTTTTACCCAAACATATTTTGACGTATCATTAATCTCTTTCTGCGCCTCCTTCTGGACCCAACACTTACAGGACTGCTCATGAGATTCCTCCATGTTGGGGGCAGGAAGTTGCCACTGGCGGCCGGAAACACTCCCATCAGCTGCTCCAGCGGCTTGAACTGCACACGACAACAACCACACACACACAAAGTTATTCAAACACTCATACAATTAAACTGTGGTCAGTTTTTATTGAACTGCATTGTAACAAGGATTATTATGTTTTTGAATTATTGACAATATTCAACTTATTGTTTCATTAAAAGAAAGTGACATCACTTCTCTGTAATGAAGCTTTTAACAAGGAATAAAAACACTTTCATATTATTACTATACCCACAATCTAAGATGATATCCAGCCTCATGTCACAACACAGATATTATATCGACAGATCGCCGGGCATTTGACTGGAACAACATATTCAACATGACCGCCTCTTTGTTGGAGCGTGATCGGGGAGAGGAGATGACAAAAAAGAAAGAAGAGACAAATGTATTCAGGTGTTCTTACGGGTTTGGTCTCCTTCTCAAAGTCTGTGAACATCCCTTTGATGTCTTTGAAGTCGGAGGCGAATGGAGCGTAGTGGAACGGGAAGTACCACTTCCAGGAGGCGCAGCCCTGCAGATCAACACAGAAACAATCACAGATTTTTATATCACGACAGAAGAATCAGCCGCACAACTTATCTTCATATATGATTGATCTGTGGTCTGTTTTTGACCTGATTCATTGATTGTTTTGTCCAACAGTCCAAATATATTCAATGCATTCTTTTGTTTGATTAAAGACTTCAGTGATGAATAATCACATTCAAACATATTCTGTTTATTCAATATTAGCCGCTTTTAATATGTTGCGCTACAGAACATTTTAAGCGTTAGATGTAAAGTAATTTCCTGAAAGTCAACTAGGAAATAAATAAAAAAATCTTCTCTATGCCCTTTTCCCCAAAAAAGTTCAACTGCAGCACAAAGCTTAAAATCCAAAGTGGCTGCGCTGACATTTAAAAACCTTCACAATGAATCCTGATCAGACAGTGTGTGTTTTCAACTGTATGTGTGAGACTTCAATGGCTGATTCTTGTTGCCTGAACTACAGTGGAGCAAAAAACCCAAAACATCCAGTCCTTAGATTACAAACTGTGCCGCGAAACCTGGACCACTGGGTCCAAAAACATCTGCTGAGAGTCTCTTGCCTCTCTAAAAAAAGCAAAGAAGGAGGAATAGAATCTACGCCTGCAGATGCAGCATTTGGAGTCGGACCACTTATCCTTCATGAACAAACACGCCTCGCACCAAAGAAACGACCTTCGCTTCCCACAATCCACCGCTGAGAAAAACCTCTCTCTGATAAATCCAACAATCCTCACATCTCACCACTCTATTATTAAAGATGGTCATTCAGATGATAATATGGGACTTTACCATAATAAAAGCTGGAGGAGGCTCCAAACTCCACACTCAAATAATCGCACAGATCATTTATGTTAATGTGACGACAAGTTTTGTCTCGAGGAGGAATTCATCTGTGACCGTGGCCTGGTGGAGGTCAAAGACCACAAACCAAAGCGATAAAAATAAATACCCTTACTGTCCCTTGAAGGCTGGGTGCATCTCATCTGTATGATTTCATCATATTTAAAAACATAAAAATACTTGGCAGTTAATTAGAAAAATAATGCACAGATAAATAATAATCCAAGTCTATAAAACGGGAAGATGACTGCTGACTGAATATCTGTAAATATGTAAAGATTAATCGATTAGCTGTCAACTGTGACGTTAAACGCCAACTATTTTGATATCAATTAATCGGTTAGTAATTCAAATGGTAAATAATATTTTCTCGTTTCTTTCCTCCTCGACTACAAACTGACAATCTTAGAGTTGTGGACAGAACAAGACATTTGGGGAAGTCGTCTTGGGCTTTGGAAAATGATGATTCACATTTTCTGACATCTTAAAATCAAAACAAACTAATCGATGCATTGAGTAAATGATCGACCGATTAATCGCCATTAATAATAACTCGTCCGTTTCTTCAACACCAACACATGTAGGTAGAGATTAAAGCATTGCCAGTTTGATAATAAACCGCAGTAAAATTTGCGTAGTATTACCATTTAAAATTTTCTTGAGTCACACTGAACTATTTGCAGCCAAAAGAGAATAAGTGCACACCAAAAAATATTTAAAAATAAATGTCTACATATTGTTTGTAACGTATATTGTCACAAGCGTATTTATGGAGTTTTGATATTAAAGATTAAATTTAATAAACAAAATCAGGACAAAGTATTTTAGCCTCCCTGTAAAATGATCTAAATGTCGCTTAAGAGCTCTGGTTCCCACCACTCGTTATGCAATTACAAAAAAACCCATGCTACATCATAATATAGATCGTTAACAAGACATGAACTGACCTTTATCAGGACAAAAGGTTCTGGCCATATCAACCAAAATTACTCATTAAAGCCCGAAAATAAGTTGTGGACTAAAATAGGCAACCAAGGAAAATATGACTATTTATACTAAGGAACCAAAGCCAACACATAACACGTGTTCACAGAGAACACACACAAAAGGATGACATTAGGATTTTCATTTAACAAAAAAAGGTAGATTAATCAGGAAAGACTATTAATATGCTAAGTCCTCTAAGTATATTAGTTAGTCTCCACAGCGACAGCTAGTGTATGGTTGTGGGTGTGTGTATGGCTATGTATGCTACGTGAGTGTGTATGTATTTGTGAATCTCTGTGTGTTTAGTCGTGTGTGTGTGTGTGTGTGTGTGTGTGGGGGGGGGGGGGGGGGGGTGTTTAGGTTTTCATGGTGTTTCTTTGATGTTAATGTTTTGTTTTTATTCTCTGTGAGGCACTTTGTACTATCCAAAAGTATGAAAAGTTCCATATAAATAAAGATTTAAAAAAAAAATGATTTTGATAAAGCTTTTGGGGTCAATTTGGTGAAAATAGATGAATTCATGACAAAGGAGGTCTGTGTTTCCACTCTAAAAAGGCGCCTTCATCTGAGTTTCACACCTAAAAAGTGAAATACAGAGTGTGTGAATCTTTTCTGTTTTGGATGAAAGCGAGGTGTGAGTAACCATAACTCTGCGACAGCAACGGCGGTGGCGAACAGAACCGTGAATGTGCGGCAGCAGAGAGCAGACACGTCCCTCCCTCCAAATGGGCCAAGGGCCCACTAATGAATTCATCCAGAACGGCCCCCTGAGAGGGGCTTTGGATTGGCGAACATGTGGAGTCAACACAGAGCGTGCATATAGACAGCTCACAATCAGCCCAGGACAAATCCCCCCGGCTCAGTCCGAGACGGCCCCGGCTCTGCTGAAGAGGGCCCACAGCTGATCATTTCATTTCAAGATAAAGATCAATATTTTACAACAATAAAATGATTTAGTGTATAATCACACAGTAAACAATAAAGTTGAGATGCTGATATCTCTGCTGTGGGAGGTTTATTTGATGAAACACTCGACGATGAGGACTTCTTGACTTTGATCAAAAAAAACCTGTCGTTTGTCCGTTAGGTGTCTTTTCTGTGGACAGAATGAGTAAATAATCTGAGATGATTCATTATAAAATCTGAAAAAAAGAATGATATAAAAGCCTTTGCAGCAAGTTTGTGTTTCCAAGGTTCGTGCAGCTTTAAAAAAAATAAAATTAAAGCACTTTCAAAGTATCTAAAGCCATAATCTTTTTAGCCTTTATCATCACTTTTGAAGATTTTGTCAATTTAAATATTAGAAGATTTTTGGTTTACATGAGTGAATGAGTCAATGAAACACCGGATTACACTTAAAGTCAAGCAAGGAGTATCCAGCTGTTAAGTCGAGACGCACCGCCCTTTCAAAATGCTGCCATGAGAGTTGAGGTAACGACAGTTTCACAGTTTGAGGATATGTTAATGACGCCACAGTCAGTGTTACCTGGTAATAGTAACGCAGCACCCAGCAGAGACCCTCCACGTACGACTTAACCACATTCTTCCTGAAGTCGTCATCCGTCACGTCCACGTCAAACTTGGTCTTGTAGTATCTCTGCTTCCAGCCGTCCTCCCACAACCTGCAGCACGCACATAGAAAGTATATTTATTAGACTTTACAGACACAAAACTAATGAAAAAGACAGATTCAGCATAATAGTTTTAATCCTCCTGTATACTGCATTAAGTCGGCCTTACTGCACAGTCAAAATGCATGTTCACACTCAACAGTTCACTCTAAAAGGTCAGAGTTTGTCACTCGTTTGGTGTTTTTTGCCATTCCTCAGCTGAAGGAGCAGGTGTATGAACATGTGAAACACTATTGGACGGGGGAACGACTTGGACAAAACACTGGCAAAAAAAAGGTGAAAGAGTTCAGAGCGGACTGTCAGTACAGAAAGAAAACACACCGACAGTTACAAGCTAACAATAACTTGTCCAAGTCTGACGGGCGCCGGGTTCAGGACACACAAACTATAGTTGCAGGTCATTAATGTTAGCTCCACGGGCAGACACAGAGTCTGTCTGAAGCTCAAATATGTCGGCCTACGGCTCATTCGCTCCCATGCGTTTCGTCGTCTCGATTGGTGCTTTGTACACCTTTCACCTCAGACCTGCTTGTTAACCTCCGGTAGAAGCTAAAACGTAGTAAGCGAAGAGTCTTAACCGAGCACAAGCAGCGGTGCCAGAACATCTAAAAGAGGGAGAAACAGTAGATATGCTTCTGATTTTTTTTTTTACTTTCTATGCATTAAACTACGTTAAACAAAATCTTGAATCAAAGCAGAGTAGTAGTTTTATATACTTTAAAACGTGTCTGGACTGGGACTGAGATAATACTACTTATATTATTCTATATCCATCTATTGTAACAAGGTGACAAAGGTTTGTAACAGGATTTTGAAGGCAGCCATGAAGGAAATCTGCTCAACTGCAGCACAGCTGATCCAAAAATCCTTGACATGCCATTTGATCTTAGCCAGATTATTGTTTCATCAGACGATTGATGCAGATTTTGGCCGATATATCGGTGCATTCCTACAAATCTATGACCTAATGCTTTTAGTACAGCTGTGAGCAACAACTTCACAAGGTGTTGGAAATTAATAAAATGGTTGTCCCCAGACACACAGTGTATATATATATATATATATATATATATATATATATATATACATACATACGCACGCAATCTTTTTTCTATTCTTTTCTATGTATATATCTTTTTATAATGCAACATAATATCGACCGCCTCTCCTGTGAATCAACTGTGTGAATGCTGTGGCTTTAACACTATTTTTTCCATCACGTCTATCGTTTGTGACCTTGGAACGTGTTGAACATGAGTGTGTTGGATGAGAAAAATCACATGTTGGCAGAGTAAATGTACCTAAACGATACATTTGCTTATTAAAATGCTGCTCTGTTCATCTATAGGCTGAAAAAAAAAATTCTCCCTGCTTGCTGGAATAGTTTAATGACTTTGACTCCTTGGTACATTTGGGGCGGCGATGCCGTTCTGCACACATAATCAAGGCCGTCCGAGCATCTGTGTCGGGGATCCTCAGAGCGGCCCGCAGGGAGCGCCGACTCCTGAGAGGAAAGCCTCCATGAATACCAATTTAGCCCAATGGATTTAGCAGCTTTGACGAGTGCGTCACAGAGGAATTTACTCGAATATTCCTTCCATATTAATCACGTGCGGAGGGAAGTGAGAGCTGTTCAGCAGAGGGGTGTGTGTGTGTGTGTGTGTGTGTGTGTGTGTGTGTGTGTGTGTGTGTGTGTGTGTGTGTGTGTGTGTGTGTGTGTGTGTGTGTGTGTGTGTGTGTGTGTGTGTGTGTGTGTGTGTGTGGGGGGGGGGTTCAACAGCACTGTGGCATTAATGAGTGAATCTCTCTGGTCGTGTTTAGTTAAATCTTCACTGACTGAAGTTGGTCTGTTATGACTGACTTTAAAGGTATTTTATTAACTGCACACATTCTGCTCCAGCAGCAGAGTTTCACAAGTTAAAAAGGAATTATATTCTTTTCTTTTATCATTCAACTAGAGCCAGACCGATTTATCTATCAGCCAATACTGACTTATCACAGAGGTATCAGTGTCGTCGTACATGCTTTCCAGAGGTATCAGTGTCGTCGTACATGCTTTCCAGTATCCAAGATGTGTCCATGCTGCAGCTTTACCTGACGTTGTCTTCAGGCTCCGGCTCGCTATCGCTGTCCTCTGCTTTTCGCTTTACCCCCCTGTTGTCTGCGCTGCCGCTGGGCCCTGCTGACGACTGGGCAAGAAAAACAAAACAGTTGAGTGAAACTCATCATTTCAACTCGAAACATTTTCCATTCCTCAGAAGCGTATGGTCTTTTTTTGAGCTGTGAACTAACAAGGAAATATTGCATTATATGCTCTGTGACGTCTTAAATTCACATTTTTATGCCACAGAGAAGAAAGTCAACATATTGCAGCATGTAATGTTTATTATAGCATGAATTAGAAATGAATGTTCAGGAGCATGTATAGTATCTGACAGTGACGTTTGCTGATACATCCTAAAAACAACAGGATGATTATAGAATATTTAAACCCTATTTGAACTGCTGTCTATTTGTTTGAATTTAATGTTCCAAGGAAGATGATGGAAGGAAAAATCACGAACGTAGCTGCTCAGCCTTCTTCCCTGAAGCCTTTATGCTCTTTTCATTCATGTGCTAATGCTGAACGGCTATTGTTGCTCGGTTAATTTAAAGCTGGCAGGAAGTTTAACATCTTAAGAGACACATTAAATGGAAACATGACCATTAAGTGGCGCATTACATAAACTGTTTGGGCTGTTTGCACTGAACAGCAGTCAAACAGCTGATATTATAACAGGACAAGAGCGCCAACGATAAGTCGACTAATCGACAGAAAAAAACGCAGAATGAGCAATTGTTGCAAAGTAATTTTTCATGCAGAAATGGAAAAAAAATAGCTGTTTTCAGACTCTCAAATATGGTGATTTCCTGCTTTTCTCTGTTATATCACATTAAACTGAACATATTTGGAAATTTAAAAGGCATCACCTTTTTAAAGTCTGTTTGAGAGATTAGCCTTTGAATTTAGACATATTGTGTCAATCAAAGACTATTATTGCTGTGTGATAATGAAGATGACATTAAAGTGACAACACATAACATTTCTGTTTTTACGTGTTATGAAGTAATTGTTGATTGCACGGTATAATGGCTGTAGAACATGGGTGTCAAACTGATCCAGTAAAGGGCCGTGTGGCTGTAGGTTTTCATTCCAACCAAGCAAAAACACACTTGGTCCAACAAATCAACTGTGTGAAGACAGTTCAGGTGATTGAGTAAGTCGAGTCAGGTGTGTTCTTGCTTGGTTGGAATGAAAACCTGCAGCCACAGCGGCCCTTCACTGGATCAGTTTGACACCCATGTTCTAAAGCCATTACACCGTGCAATCAACAATTACTTCATAACACGTAAAAACAGAAATGTTGTGTTGTCACTTTAATGTCATCTTAAGAGACACATTAAATTATTCTAAGAATAATGACACCACCCACGTTGAGATAGTTTTTCTATAAGCCTCACTTTCCCTTTACAGCTCTGTCCGCTACCAACTACGAATTGATGGGAAAATGTCAACTCGAGCAGAGGAAAGATTGTGTCTGAACTTATGGAGGTAATAAAATAATAACAGAGGTTTCGTAGTCTGAACCAAGATGGCAAACTATTCCTACAGCTCCTTTTGCTCATAACAAAACATCATATAATGTACCGGCAGGCCCAGAATTGACACATTTAACCTGTAAATACAGACATGACGCTCTAAAGATCACTATAAGTCTTTGTCGCTCCGCAGATTGACTGCTTTGAAGTGTCACACCGACCAACAAGTCGAGCTTCAAATTAAATACACATACATAAATACAGTTAAAATTTTCCAGGAAAACAAAGATTACTGCGTTACTAAGGAGAGAGTAATTTTAAACCATTCCCAGGTCCCAGGTTTTTCAAATATATGTTAACCTAGTTGGGTCTGTGTAAATCATAAATAAGTCATAGAGTGTGGTCTTTACCTACTCTGTAAAGTGTCCTGAGATAACTTTTGTTATGATTTGGCGCTATAAATAAAATTGAATTGAACCTCAGACATTGAATGTTTGTCTCCATCTGGATAAAGTTTGGACAGTGTAAACATTTGGGACATGATGGAAATTTTGTAACTTAACTATAAAAAAAGCGTTTAATCTTTTATCTTTTATTAACTGTTCTCTGCCTGACAGATTATGATTATGCTGTATTTAATAAATATATTAGAATCAAACCAAAGCAACACTGTTCATGTTTCGATGTAACTTACATTTCCACCGTTCCTCATTGAGGCCTTCAGGGACTGAGCAGCATCCTAGAGGAAAATCAACACATCATGATGATTCATCAACATGTTATATGATAGAAAATGTCTTAATTTCTCTAAAAAGGACCTGAAGACAAAAATATATTCCGATAAATAATTGGACAGCAGCCTCATAGCAGGATATGAGAAATAATAACAAAACACTATACTAAGTTCAGTTTGAATTTTCACATTGTTTTCCCGTACATGTCTCAGCTCAAACGTTGAACTTGTCTGAATCATGCTCACATTTCTATATTCTCACAAAAACAAGCGTCCCTACCTTGTTGTGCTGCATCCTCATGTCGAAGGCCTGGTGCCGGGCATTCTGGACAGCCTCGGGTCGGTCTCTTCTCCCCAGGGCCTGAGGGGCAAACTGGCCCGTGGTCAGGTAGGCGGGACCCCGCTGCTCTGCCTGCGATAACACCAGAGAGGTAAAAACATAAGTGTCATGAAACACGTGAGCGAGGGCGGTCTGAATGAATGAATGCTTTACTCACCTTCAGCCTCTTTCGCTTCTCTTTCATTCTTCTCTTGAAGCCTTCCTAAAAGAAAGAAAACATGAAGTCTCATCAGTCACAGAAACAAAAAACACAATACAGGTTTTTATTTTGCTTTTGATATGCATTCCCTCTTCTGTGCAAACAAATCTTACTCGAACTGTTTTAAAGTCATTTAGCCCTTCATGACACCATCTTTGACTGAACACAAATGCAACCATATAGAGTTATGAAACAGCCTCTAATATAGCCTTTGACATGAAAAAGTAGGTTTTAGAAGGTTAAAGTGTTGCTTCAAAAGCCTTTTTAACTTCTGAGGTTTTTACATCGGCTTCCTGTCAGTCACAGAATTGATTTTAAAATACTGCTGTAGGTTTATAAAGCACTGAATGTTTTTTTTTCTGATCTTCTGAGACCTCTCAGGTTTAATTCAGTACTGCTTTCAGATCGCAGAGTCAGAACTAAACATGGAGAAGCAGCGCTCAGTTTTTATGCTCCACATATCTGGAATAAGCTCTGCTGCAACTCTCCGTTCATTCAAACCAATGCTGAAAACTTCTCTTTTTAAGACTGCCTTTTATAAAAATCGGATTATTATTAATGTCTTACACTGTACTGTTAATTTTATTCTTTTATGTTATCCACGTCTTATTCTATTTTAGCTCATTTCCCCCCCTTTTTTCTGTTTAATAACAGTGTTTAATTTCCTTTAAATGTTAATGTGAAGCATTTTGAATTGCCTTGTTGCTCAACACAACATTGAGCCGGAGAAAATAAAAAGATTCAAAACAGCGGATAAACATCTGCCACTGCAGTGAATGTCCTGTTATTGGCGACAGGCTGAAGGAGGTAATAATTCATACCTAGGTTTTGATACCAGAACAATAATTTTTCCATTTCTTTATTTTGAGAAATGTAAACAAAATGTTCTTAAATGTTAACTGCTGTATAAGGCAAAAATTCTGATTTAATGACACATTTAAACCCATACTGATACGTCATACTCTTCTCTATGTAATAAATCTTTCTGTTTCTAAACAAAAGGTTTAAGGATCGCCGTGCGAAGGTGCAGAAATCTTACGTCGTCTTCTTTGCGTTTCTTGAAGATGTTGTCTTCGGCCACGCCCACCGCCTGCATGATCAGCTCGACTCGCTCCAGTTCGACGTAGCCATTGTGCGTCAGGTATCCCTGCAGACAAACACAGGCCTGGTTACCTCACAGCATCAGAAAAATTAAACTGGAAAAACTCAACGATATAAACTTGAGGATGATGACACCCACTCCAGTTTTGTGCACAACGTCTTTGTAGATTTTGACCAGTCGATCTATCGCGCCCTCTCTGTAAGACACAAAAACAACAAAGCAGAATAATTAAAGACAAGTGATTTATGTCTGACAGCAGATATGTGGCTGCCCTCTCGGCCTCTCTGGCAGGTAACCAACAAACACCAGGAGCTTTATTGTATCCTTATACAAATAAAAGACTAAAGAACAATTTAAGTCTGATCAGTGTTGGAGGTTAACGTCAAGTGTTGGCAGGATTACGAGTAATGGGGCTTCTTCTATACAGAGAGTAGGACAACACCTGCATTGCCTGAAGCCACACAATACAACCGCCCTGCAATTAACCCTGTCTCGAAAAACTACGGGATGATTGAGGCCGCAGGCAGTTTAAAAAAATCCTGAAACTGCACAATACATTAAATATACCTCAGACTTTTTAAAAGGTCTTGAATTTAGATAATAGAAAGCTGTTTTTGTGTCTGCTTCTTCTAAATTAAAAAAAAATGTGTCCCACACTCACCTGATCTCTAAGGACGGCAGGTGCGGCAGGAAGTCATTTCCAACAAAGAAGCACATGAAAACCCAGTCGTCTATGCTCCTCTCGAAGTCAAAGGGGAACGGCAGGCTGGCCATGGTTAGCTCTCTGGCCAGGTACTGAAAACATGGAAGGAACACAGAATTAAGCTAAGTTGAATAAGATAATTCTGTATCCATTCAAGGTCACATCAGGTTTATTTAAACAGCCCAATATAATAACCACAAAGTTTAGGACAACTTATTTTTATTACTCTTACTCCTCAGGGTCAGGGCGCATGATTTATTCACTTAAAGAAGATAAATATCAAACCTCTCTCAGCACACAGAGTCGGATAAATATGAACTCCTGTTCAGACGCAGGCATGGAGTCTGCAAACTCATCGTGCTGAAAGAGAAGAAGAAAACAGAAAGATCAAGTCTCATCTGTGGCACATTTCTCGATATACAGACCAAGTTTGACATCACTTGAACGTAGAAGAGAAAGCAAGACATGACATTCACTCCATTAAAATCTGCATCACAAGACGGCAGGAGATGAACGTTTCAAATTTCCATTTACGTTGCTGCGAGGGCCATTATGTTGGAACAGGAAACTGCCAAGCTCACCTGTCCCTGCTTCTCTCTGGCTGTACCCTGACAGTCTTTAATTTCATGACCTGTCTGTCCGCAGAGTGCGCAGGGGCGGGGTTTGTTGGGTTTAAACTCCTCTCTGATGATGGTGAAGTTTGGCTCGTGGGTGGCCAGACCCAGCATGATCAGATCAGCTGATCATCAGTCACACAAAACGAAAAAGGAGTTTTTTTAATGACAACAAACAAACAAGCTCTCTTCTGACTGATAACATTGATTCCTTATTTAACTTGTGTATCATTAAACATATTCTTTCTTTATTTTTTTGACATTTCAGACAGAAATTTAAAGGCTTACCATCAGCTCCACACAGGCAGTGGTGTGTGTTGGGGTCGTGGTTGGGTTGAGCTGAAGTGAAACACAAATGTGGGTCAACAAGATGTCTGACAGTGTTTGTGTGAACAGGAGGTTTAGACATATTTTGATTCTTTGTTTGTGCATACGATAAGTGAAGAACCCTGCAACATTATGTATGCTTTAATGTACTGCTCTGTATCACATCACAAGACATGTGAGTGTAAGGCAGCTGTACCTCTCTGTCTCCTGATGTAGTCCATAATCTTGTGTTCACCTTCACCAGGAACACTGGCATCAGACAGGAAGACCTGGATTGAAAAAACAACATACACCGTTCTTGATATATCTACCGTATTTTTCGGATTAAAAGTGGCTCCGGAGTATAAGTCTCACCAGCTTAAAATGCAGAATAAAGAAGGAAAAAAACATATATAAGTCGCACTAGAGTATAAGTCGCATTTTTGGGGGAAATTTAACATATTACGGTAAGAGTCATTCAAAGAACTATAATGTATAGAACATGCTATACGTTTACCAAACACTCTGTCAATCCTAATCACTAAATCCAATGAACTCTTCTTCCTCGGTGTCACTTCTGAACAACTCTGCCAACTCAACGGTACGGAAGTAGCAGCTAGCATCTTTTTTTTCACAATGCACTTCTGCCATGACCCGCCCCCGCCGAATTTTGATTGGTTTACGTGTGTGTGACGATTGCTGATATACGCCTAGTCTCTTACGTGACTGAGATAAATAATGGCCCGGGCTATTATTTGATATTTTACCGTAATGTGTTAATAATTTCACACAAGTCGCTCCAGAGTATAAGTCGCACCCCCGGCCAAACTATGAAAAAAAAACTGCGACTTATAATCCGAAAAATACGGTATTTACTGTTTTCACAACATGTTAAAAAAGGAGGAAAAAAAGAGATTTCTGGTTGTATTTGACAGCATGAAGCAGCAAAGTTCAACACACCGTGATGTTCTTCCATCCTGGATCATTGCTGAGTCTGTCTGCGACGTAGTAACGAAGACACTGTGCCAGGTTGTCCATGAACTCAGTTCCCTGGAGACAAAAGAAGCCACAGGCTGTAATCCTGCCTTTACAAGTAAAACAAATATATGAAACCTTTATTTACACTTGGGGAAAAAACACACTGAGAAGCATGTGCTTCCTTTTACCAAAAAAGTGTACCAAGTTGGCATTATTATTAAAAACTTTTTTTTTAAAGTTTCAATAAACATTACCATAATTTGCACAAAAAAAAAAACTTATCCCAGACTGCAAAAGGACTTACTGGAGTGATACAGTTGCTGTCAAACCTCTCTTTAATCTCATCTGGTGGAAGATAACCTCCTGTAGAGGAAATATAACATGTAAGGTCACACTGTGCATGACAAGACAGTGACCATTTAAACGGAATGACCGACATGCAGAGAAAAGTTAACCTGCCTTAACAGTCAGTATTTACAGTCCTGGAGCTCAGAGAAGGAAAATGTCACGTAACTCTCTGCACCATCAAAGGCAAGATACATTTTGTTTAAATGATTTAAAAGAAAACCTCACACACACCTCTCCCGATGATCTCCTCCCTGATGCGAGTCTTCTCCTCCACCAGCTCTGCTCCTTCTTTGGAGGCCCGAAAACGCCGAGAGCGCTGTTGGTTCATTTTGGCCCTTGGAGCCTGGTCGAGGTAAACAGGATGATATTAGATCAGTCATCAAAGCTATATCCTGTGTGTGTGTGTGTGTGTGTGTGTGTGTGTGTGTGTGTGTGTGTGTGTGTGTGTGTGTGTGTGTGTGTGTGTAATGTTCTCCAACAGAGACAGTCCAAAGTTAAATCAAAAATAACTTTTAAGTTTGAAGCTCAAAAAAAGAAGTAATTTCAGATTGTTTCATTCTGTTTTAGTTCCTTCATCATCTTCTCAAACTAAATAATCAAGGACCTCTGATAAGTTTCAGTTCTTTTTTTCCCCCCATTAGGAGTGGAGCCTCTTTTCAAACAATTTAACAAACGTTGGCTGGCACCACTGTATTCCCATGTCTACATTAACACAGATAACAGCAGATTACTTTGAATATGATAGATGAAGGAGATTACTATCAGAGGGGAATTATTTGACAATATTAAAACATTTAACTGATAAATTAATTGTTGTGATTCTCTGGCTGCAGGTTTTCGTCACTGAGTGTTACGCACCACTCCATCGATGGCCATGTAGAGGACTCTCCTGGGCCGCACAATGTTGAAAAGGCGGTCGATGTACTCGAAAATGGCAACCATCATCTCATCTTCATTTTTGGGAGCTGGTCTGTGGACAGCAGAAGTCAGAACGTGAAGTATGAAGAGGGTGTGGGTTTGGAGTCTGTTTTTTTTTTAATCACTTATGAACGCTGTTGTTACTTGTCCCACCAGACTTCATTTTTGAAATCTGGCATTTTAAAGTCCCTTTGTTTAATATGAGCAAACACACACTCTGATTTGAAACCATTTCATAAATGGGAGGTGATCCCACAGAACAAAACTCAAAAGTGCAACTTCGGCTCCCTTCTGTTGCTAAAATAAACATCCTGGTTTGGTCATAGAAACAAATACTAAATGTGTACTCATCAACGTCTCCTCATGACTCTGAATGCAATCTAGAGATAAAACTACTGTTTTATTATCAATTAATTGGTTGATTTTTTTTAAAGATTAATCAAGTTATTGTTTACTAAATGTCAGGAAACATTAGAAAATTGTTGTCTTGTTACAATTCACAAAAGTTTGGTACGTTTAACATAACAGTCTAAAACCCCAAACATTAAATTCATAATTCATAAATAATTCATAAATCACCACGTCTGTGAAGGAAACGGTAATCAAACAAGAGTGTTTCATCGTGACACTTTAAGGTCAAATTTGATTGAAACGGGAATGAATTTGGCTGTTTTATTCATCTGCTCAATGTACAAAAAGAAAGGGTAAGTCTCAGAAGGATGTTTTTTTATTTATTGTTATACCTCAAAGAGAAAGGGGCCAAACCAAACCAAGACCTCATAGAAACATGAAATCACTACAATAAATAGCTAACAGAAAAAGTAAGTGTGAGATGTCTAAAGAGCATAGATAGGTTTTCCTACTTGTCCTCTGGATGTGTACACGGGTGAATGATCCCATTCATGTCCAAGTACAAGTTGTCAAACTCCACCTCGTTGGGGTTTGGCTTGGTCGTATCCACAGGAATACGGACTCCGTTACATTCTTTCCCCTGTGAAGATTAAAAACAGGACACAAACAAAATAAGTTGGTAGAAGACATCCAGTTTCCCTTACTTTAAACACTCCAAACTACAAACACAGTAAATACATTATCTATTACTTAAAAAATAGCTTAACAAGCGCCTATATCAGTCTGCCACTGGCTTTCAAGCTTGACTACTAACTCCTATGTATAATGTTGTGTAGTTTAATCTAAAGCAGTGGTTCTCAAACTTTGTACATGACGTACCAACTCAGAAAATATCAAGCTCTGTAAAGTCCCACCACTAAGACCCATGTTAAAATACAGCAGCGTAGGCCGACACTATTCAGCCACATACAGGGAGCTTTATTCCTCATCAGAAGATATTTGTTGTTGACTGTCTTCACCCACAGCCACTCTGTATGAAGGGGCCGCATCAGAACTGACATGTCAGTGTTTTCAAACCAATCATTTTAGCTCGTAACTCATGAGCATGAGTACGTGACAGGCTGATATTGAAACAAAAATATGGCATGAAATGCTAAACTTATTTCAGATAACATTATGTAGATTTTAAAAGTTTAAGTATTTTCTTAGTATTATATTTGTTTAGTAATTAATGTTTCCTTTTTTATTTTGGAGATTCCTTCAAGTACCACAGTTTGAGAACCAGTGATCTAAAGCAATGAAAACACAATCAACATAACACAATCAAATAACAGGATCCTTCAGTTTATCACAAACATTCAACATCGACACATCCGGAGATATATGGTTATCACTATACAGGAAGAGGATGGAAAACTGACATCTGAAGAGGAACTAAAGCTGTCACACAAAGTAAAAAAGTGCAATTATTCCTCTCTGCGATGCAGTAGCGTAACGTAAGTAGAGGCAGACCAATTAACCAGGCGGATTTTGCTATTTTTAAATAATCTGCATCTACCAACACATAAGCAGGTTAAGCCGATTGTCTGCACACGTAGGGCGTGAAATGCAAGTAAACTAAATTGGTTTTATTATGATGATTACTATTGTTTATTTTTTCAATCACTTAGATAACGTATGTTTTCTTTGTGACAGTGTCACAAACGAGCAAAAAACATGCTTCAGGTCAGCTTTGGGAAGATGCTTAAAACGTTTTGAGCTCTGAACTATTACTACCATTAACTATCATGTCCCTCGGGCTACTATAAACGTTTCCCAAATTCCTTCAATAGCCTGCGTTTAGCGTTTAACTATAGAATAAATTACTTTACAAAAGAAATTACTAAAACATCCAATTTTTCAGGGTTCAGACACCCTTTCCAAGGTCAAATTTAAGCACTTTCAAGGTCAATTTTCAAGCTTTTCCAGCACCTTACAGTTGTGGTAAATTACATATTTCCAGGATTATATACATATTGAATATTATTATTTCACCTTTTAAAATAAAGCATGTTAAAAGAGATGGAATTATGCTATAAACAACTAAAATTGTGTTTCATAATATCAGAAGGGTAATTCAATTAAATGTCTATTCTATAGCTATTTGTTGTCAAGCATTTTCACGTGCTTTATCGAACACACTTTTATAACCTGGAAAACCTTTAATCTCCCAGCTTAGGATCAATAACGTATTTATATTCTTTTCTATTCTAGAAAACACAACATTAAAATTCAAGCATTTTCAAAGATTTCAAGCACCCATGTGGACCATCCATTTTTTAGTTGTTTTTATAATAGTTGGCTGATAAATCTTATCCCTTGTTGTTTTGCGAACCATTGGAAATCACTAAACTGAAAAACCATTTAAAAAAATCGGCATCCTATATCGGCCGAGGCTGCTCTGATTTCTAAAGATCGGCTTCGGCCAGAGAAAACCTCATATCGGTCGACCTCTGCACTCAAGGAAAGTTTCTGACTAAATGTACTTTGTTACATCCCACAACTGACATCGTTCCCAGCCGTTTGAAGGTTAGTTAAGGTTTTAAACGGCGCTAAATCAAATGAAAATCGATCTAAATTGGACGGTTATTGACTGACTTGCAGTCTTAAATTGAGAATAAACTGAACCGTTTTGTTTACAGTCTGACTCATAAACCAAACCCGTTTTTTTCAGTGCTGATGTTGGCGAGTAGAAACCTTAAAAACACACAAATGCACCAACAACGACAAAACATACACATAACCGACTGTAATCACCAAAAAAATCTGTATTTGTAACGATAGCGCACGTTAAACTGTTCCCGCGACATGTAACCGTTGCTAGCTAACATGCTAACTCACCTTCTCCTCGACACAGTGAACAATGATTGACGCGTATTTGCGGCTGAGCCAGCGGAAAAACGCCGGGACTCCCATCTCCGGCGAAAGGTCGCTTCTCTGGCAGCTTATAAAAATAAATACGAACCCGAAGGAAATAGTTAAAATAGCTGATGAATTAAAACACAACACTTGTTTGTGAATGGGTCGGCTACATGCTGTTGGCCGTGGCCGTTTTGTACTGTTTCCGGTTCATGTCGGCTATATCCGGAAAAACCACGTGTGCCCACAGTGACCCCAACGACCACAAACGGTACTGCACCAGCCAGGACTGACTGCAGGAGATTTGTTTTATTCTCAGCGGTGGAAGAGGAATCCAGATCCTAGTGAAATAACTAATGCCACACTGTGACAATGCTCAAGTAACTGCATTGAAAATGTTACTTAAGTAAACGTTTGAAAGTATAATCAGGAAAATATCCGCTGTGACTGTAATACTGATTATTATTACTCAAGCATTAAAGTAAAAGTAGGATGTTAGTGTTGTAGTTTGTTTAAGTGTAACTTATAACTAATGATTATTTTCATTATGGATTCATCTGTTGATTACTTTCTCCATTAATAAGCTGATTGTTTGGTTTCGCATGGGTGTGTAAATGTGGTGTGAATGGTTAGATCAGATTAGATGGTATGTAGATGTCCACTGCCATCAGTGTGAATGTCTGTGTGAATGGGTGAATGTGACAAACACTGTGAAGCGCCTTGAGTAGTCAGATGACTAGAAAGGCGCTA